>NC_061113.1:259437772-259642221 GCF_002878395.1 Capsicum annuum
ACTTCCACCACCAAAGATGATTTCAAACAGTTCTAAATTACCACTCCCCCATTATCACTGTCGAACAAACAAACTCCCAAAACGAGCCAACCTTTGAACTTAACTCTCATTCTTTCTTCTTCACATGAGACACACTACCTATAGATAACCTACTTAGAACTTTTGCCACCACGTTGGACCTTTTTGGATGATAAAGCACATTCATGTCATAGTCTTTCAATAACTTCAACCACCTTCTCTAATAAAGATTCAACTCTTGTTGATAAAATACATACTGAAGAGATTAGTGAAAATATCTATGTTCACACCATACGGGTAGTGCCTTCAAATTTTCACTGCAAAAACCACAATAGCTAACTCTAAATCATGGGTTGGGCAATTCTTTTCGTGGTTCATAAGTTTCCTAGAGGCATATACTATCAATCTCCTATTTTGCATCAACACACAACCTAACCCAACTCTAGAAACATCAAAATACACTATGAATCCGTCTATCTCTTTTGGTAAAGTAACACTGGTGCCAAAGTCAATCTATCCTTCAACTCATGGAAACTCTTCTTACACTTATCCGACCATATAAACTTCACTCTCTTTTAGGTCAGCTTAGTCAACGGTGTGGATATAGAGGAGAATCCTTCTACAAATCTTCTGGTAATACCCAGCTAAACCCAAAAATCTTCGAATATCAAAGGGAGTGATGGGTCTAAGACAGTGCTTCACTGCATTAGTCTTCTGAGAATCTACATGAATACCAGCCCCTGAAATAACATACCCCTAGAAGGTAACAGATTCCAACTAAAACTCACATTTACCTAACTTTGTATAAAATTGATGGTCCTTGAGGGTCTACAATACTATTCTCAAATAGTTTGCATGCTTTTTCTCACTTTTAAAATACACTAGTATGTCATCAATAAATACAATAACAAACATATCCAAGTAATGTTTGAAGACCCTGTTCATCAAATTCATAAAGGCTGCAGGAGCATTTGTCAGTCCAAATGATATAACAACAAACTCAAAATAACCATACCTTGTTCAAAAAGCTATTTTTGGAATGCCCTGCTCCCTAACTTTTTACTGATGATATCTCGACCTAAGGTAAATCTCAGAGGACCACTTGGTACCCTGGAGCTGATCAAACAAATCATTGATCCTAGGAATGGGATATTTGTTCTTAATGGTAACCTTGTTTAATTGTCTGTAATCAATACATATTCTGAGAGTACCATCTTTCTTGCATATAAATAGGACTAGAACACCCCATCGAGAAATACTAGGTCTTACAAAACCTTTATCTACGAGGTATTTAAGCTTCTCTTTAAACTTCTTAAGCTCGACTGGGGCTATACGTCATGGAGGAATAGACATGGGCTGAGTGTCAAGAAGAAGGTCAATACCAAATTCTATCTCTCTATCTGGAGGTACTGATGTTTTGGCTTTTGACAGAACATTTTGCATCTATTATAGGGAAAGTTTTATATTTTCAAGCAACCAAGGTTGCATTTGATGTTGGTTTTTAGTGTTTCAAGGAAAGGAGTTAGCTGAAGGAAAAAACTCTAGAAAGTGCCAGAAAAGTGCTTCTAACGGTTGAAATGATAGACCGTCACACCTCCGATGGACCACCGACCTTATCATCAAGTCTCAGGCAGAACCTAAGGTTTTAGAACTCTCAGCGACGAACCAAATGATAGACCGTCAGATCTACGATAGACCACTAGATTGTCCATCAGTCTTATCCAGAACATTGCCTCCTGAAAGACTCAGCGACGAACCAAATGATGGACCGTCAGTCTTTTGATGAACCACCAGATTGGGTGTCAGCCTTATCCAAATGTGCCTATCTAGGATCAGCAGCAACAGAACAAATGGTGGACCGTCAACCCCTCGATGGACCACTAATTTGGCCATCAGTTTGGACGCAGTTTTCTGAATTCAAATTTTAGATTTTATTACCTGGGAACATATTAATACCAATTTTAGGTTTTATTATGGGACATCTATCTTTTATTTTTATCTTTTATCAATTTTTCCATCTCTAGAAACTTTTTATAACCTAGTATTTTGGGAATTAAGAAAATCTTGTGGATCTAATCATTCCATCTCTATTGATTATTGAAGAACAAATTGTTATAACCTTTGTAAGTAAATCTTGAATTAATTTATGAAGAACACAATGGTTTCTTCTCTTTCTATTATAGAGATGTGTGTCTAAGCTCCCATAACTAGGGTTATGGGAGCCTTTATGTGAAAAGATGAATTGGGTTGTAGATCTAGTAGATTCCCACGATTAATTGATATTACATAAACCCTTCTTCACTTTAATGACTTTTCTTGGTTGCAAACTTGAAAAGTGAGCCCAAGAACATCACTTGTTCGAACGGAAAAGTATTTGGTGGGAAAAGAAAGGGTTTACCCAAATCTAAAGGCTTTAACCTTTGGATAGAGGGTAGCTGCCTTAGCCGGATCAACACATGTGAGAATATAGTTGAAAAAATAATAAGTGCTTTATGTTTGAAAGAATTAAGGGATAAAATTACTCATTTAGGTTGAGAAACTAATGGGTAATACCATAGAATTCACTTACTGTTGCAATTAGAATTGTTCATGGGGAATTCAAAATAGTTCACAACCCTAGATGCTTAACTATCTAGGTAACCATAACTCTAGTTTGACTAGTTTTACTGAATTACTATTTTTAATACACTCAACAAGTGGATTACTTTCTGTGACAAGTATTTTTATACAATATATAAATCGAAAACCTTTTTTTTGCTTAGGAACCTTCGATCAACAGTCTAATAACAACCATAATACTTAGTGAACACAATATTCCCTGTGGGATTCGACACCCAACCCAGTTGGGTTGTATATTTGACAGCAATCTCTTACATTTTCATAAGAAGGTCGTAATTTGGGTGTATCAAATTTTGGAGTTGTTGCTGGGGAATATGGTTGTGAATTAAGTTTGTGATTCTTAATCGATTCCTTTGGTCAAAATGTCCTAAAGCTTTACTTTTATTTGTTATTTTTGTTTGTACAAGTTGATAATTGTGTATGCACAATACACGAAGATCAGCTGCACCATTATTACCAATTCATCCGTAGCCTCAGTTGATTGGTAGAATGGCTGATCGACAAGAGGCAGAAAGATTTGCGGCTTTGGCTAATGCTTAAGTAAATCAGGAAAATGCTTATAACCCAGGTCGGGTGCCAATCCTGATAATGAGGACCTGGGAGATGATGACTTATTGGATCCTCTAAGCCCAAGGCGTGCTGGGAATGTAGCTGCACCTGTGAATCACAATGTATATCAGAATCGCCCTTTCAGGGGAAGACAGGACCACCACCTATTCAGTATGATCTCGATGACGATGACAATGGAATAGATGGAGAAGGAACGACTGGAACTATTATTCATCCACCTTTAGCGCCTGGAGGAAAATTCAATACCACTTGTACAATGATCCAACTCCTACATCTGAAAGGGTTATTCGGTGGTCTGCCAGGAGATAATCCTAACATGTATTTGGTGAATTTTGTCACCATTTACAAATATTTTGATAATCCTATAGTAGGTCAGAATGCTATCCGCTTGAGGTTATTTCCATTGTCTCTATCTGGGGAGGCAACATTGTGGCTTAACGAACTAACGCCTGGTTCTATAACTAATTAGAGATAGTTGAAGAAGGCTTTCCTAGAAAGGTTCTTTCCGCCCTCCAAGAGGGTACAGTTGAGGGATGAGATCAGTAATTTTAGATAGCTCCAAACCGAAGCTCTTCACAAAACTTGGGAGAGGTTTAAAAAGAAGTTGATGCAGTACCCAAACCACAATATGATGGATATTTATCTAATGGAGACTCTTTATTGGGCTTTGAAATCTATTACAAAACTAGTTGTCGATAATACTGCAGGGGGATCATTTATGGATCTCACTTTTCAAGAGGCCTTGGAGATGCTTGATCGAATGACCAAACAAAGCAGATCTTGGCATACCCAAGATTTTGTAGTAGCAATCCCTACTGTTTTTATTGGTGTGACCACAGAACAATGGAAGAAAGAGGAAGAACGCGATAAAGATACGGTATATTTAAATACGCAAATGGATTTGTTGACTAAGCACTTGTTATCCGCAAAGACTAAAAAAGTAAAGATTATTACATCCAACGGTAGAGATGATTCTGATTCAGAAGAAGAGGCAAATTATTTGAATAACCAGGGGTTTCCTGAGGCAATATCCAAGGAAATCAAGGTCGAACTTATTATTACAAGGCTAGATATAAGGAGCAGGATAAAGGAAACTGGAAGAGCAAGAATGATAGAAGTAGGCTGTATGTACCTACAGGAAGCAGAGATAATGCTACAACTAGCTCTGGCAAGATGTGCACGGAGGACATGATAGAGAAACTGTTAAAGGGATTGAGGCTACCGACTCTGGGATGACTACCATGAAAACTGATTTGTCCTCTATGAGTCAGTTGATAAACTCACACTCCACTTTGATCAAATAGTTGGAACAGCAAATGAGCCAACTCTCTACAATATTAAATCATAGAAAGAGGGGAACTCTACCAAGTGATACAATTTAGAACCCTCAGAATGATAGTTTATGCATGGCTATTACCATACAGAGTGGTAAGGTTTTATCAGGCCTTTCTTTGGGCAAAGCTGTAAATGATGAGGTGATTAAGGAAACTATTAATCTTGAAGAAGATAATCCAGTAGAGTCTAAGAAGCTAGATGATATCTTATTGATATCTCTTCTAATCATCAGCAGGTTGATGAATTAAAAAAAAGAAAGAGAAGGAAAAAGAAGTAGTGGTTAATACTCTCCCAAACCCACCACCTCCCTTTCGCAGAGATTGAAAAAGAAGGTCGATGATATGAAGTTTAGTAAATTCATGGCAATGTTGAAGCAGCTGACTGTCAATGTTCCTTTGGTGGAGACACTTGAACAAATACCGGGATATGCTAAGTTTATAAAGGATTTTGTGACGAAGAAACGAGCGGTCAGTTATGAACTGGTAGATAACCTCCATCATTCCAGTGCTATTTCTACAAGGTCCTTGGTATAGAAGAAAATAGATCTAGGGGAATTCATTATTCCTTGCACGATTAGGTCTCTGGAATTTACTAAAGCCTTATGTGATCTGGGAGCGAGCATCAATATGATGCCGCTTGCTGTTTATAAAAAATTAGGTTTGGGAGATCCCACACCCACCAATATGTCACTTCTAATGGCAGATAGGTCGTTAAAATGACCTGTTGGTATTTTGTATGATGTGTTTGTAAAGGTGGCTAGCTTCATATTTTCTACGGATTTCATAATTTTGGATTGCGAGAAGGACTTCTAGGTACCCATAATCTTGGGTAGACCTTTTCTCTCAACTAGAAGTATGTTAATTGAGCTGCGAGCTAATGAGCTCTTATTTAGGCTAAATGATAAAGTGGTGCGATTTGATGTATGTCAATCAATGAAGCAGCATAAAAAAATGAGTGTGTTCTCAATTATTGATGTATATTATGAGGATGAGAAGGAGGTTCCAATAGAGGAGAAGTTTGTTGTAGATCCCCTAGCTGCAGTGCTGATGAATTTTGATCGTGAAGGCATTAAGGAGTACGAAAAGACTATTTATGCTTTGAAAGGAATGGGTTCATACTCTTATGCTGCTAATAAGTTAGATCTTGATCTTGCTAATTGACTAACACCACTAGCTAAGCCATCTGTTGAAGAGCCACCAGTGTTGGAATTGAAAGAACTACCAAGGCATCTGAGGTACGTGTTTATGGGCAATGGAAGCATGCTACCCATTATTATTGTAGCTAATTTAGGCAAATATTAGGTAGAAGCACTTATTTTGGTACTTCATAGGTACAAAAGAGAAATAGGGTGGACTATTGTAGATATTATTGGCATTCTCCCTAGCATCTGTACTCATAAGATACAACTTAAAGAAGATTGTACTCCGATCATCAAGCACCAACGCCGTCTTAACCCACCAATGCAAGAGGTGTTTAAGAAGGAAATTATTAAGTGGTTGGACGCAGGGTGGTTTATCTTATTTCCAATATTAAATAGGTGAGCCCAGTTCAATGTGTACCCAAAAATGGGGGCATGACTATTGTTGCAAATGAACGGATTGAGTTGATTCCACTCAGGCCTATGACTGGGTAGAAATTTTGCATATAATAGCGCAAACTAAACTCATGGACCTTAAAGGACCACTTTCCTATGCCTTTCATGGATCAAATGCTTGATCGGTTGGCAGGAAGGGGGTGGTATCGCTTCTTGGATAGATATTCGGGCTACAACCAGATCTGTATTTCTCCTAAAGATCAGAAGAAGATGACATTGCTTTCAAGAGGATTCCATTTGGGTTATTTAATGCACCAGCCACCTTTCAAAGGTGTATGATGTCTATTTTCTCAGATATGGTGGAGGACACCCTGGAAGTGTTCATGGATGATTTTTCTTTGGTTGGAGATTCGTTTGAGCTGTGTTTGGAGAACTTGAGTAGAGCTCTGCAATGGTACGTGGAATTTAATTTGGTGCTCAATTAGGAAAAATGCCACTTCATGGTGAAAGAAGGCATTATTCTCGGGCAAAATATTTTAGAAAAAAGGATAGATATTGATAGATCCAAGGTTGAAGTTATAGAGAAACTACCACCCCCATCTCAGTGAAGGGCGTGCGTAGTTTCCTTGAGCATACTGGTTTTTACTGAAGGTTTATACGGGACTTCTCAAAGGTTGCAAATCCACTTTGCAAACTTTTGGAGAAAGAAGCTAAGTTTTCTTTTAAAGCTGATTTCTTGAAGGCATTTGAATGCCTTAAAAAGAAGCTGGTTGAGGCCCCAATAATAGTTGCACCAAACTGGTCAAAACCATTTGAGATCATGCGTGAGGCAAGTGGTGTTACCCTTGGAGCAGTGTTGGGACAGAAGAAGTACAAATTGTTTCACCCAATTTATTATGCCAGCAAAGCACTGAATAGAGCTCAAAAGAACTACACCGTCACCAAATAGGAACCCTTTGCTGTAGTCTATGCTTTTGAGAAATTTCAAGCTTATTTTCTAGAGACCAAGGTGGTGGTCGACACTGACCATGCAGCCTTGAGGTATTTAATGGCTAAAAAGCACGCAAAACTAAGGTTAATAAGGTGGGTTTTGCTGCTCCAAGAATTTGACTTTGAAGTCAGAGATAGAAAGGGCTGCGAAAACCAAGTTACAGATTATCTGTCTAGGATGGAAGGTGAGCAAGTAGTCGGTGAGGAAGTTGAGATAAATGATGCATTTCCTGATGAGGAGATCTTAGATGCTGCTATGGAGAAAGTGCCTTGGTATGCTGATTTTGCTAACTATGTGGTTAGCGAGGTCATTCTGGAAAATCTTTTATTCCATCAAAGAAAGAAATTCCTTCATGATGTAACATGCTACTTCTGGGATGAGCCGTATCTTTTTTGGAGATGTACTAACAACGTTATAAGAAGATGTGTGCCAGAAGTGGATGTATTATACATATTGGAAGTATGTCATACTTCTCAAGTTGGAGGTCACTATGCAGGTGATCGAACGGCTAGAAAGGTATTGAAGAGTGGCTACTATTAGACAACATTATTCAAGGATGCTCATGACTTTATTATAAAGTGTGACCAATGTCAGATACAGGGGTTGATCTCCAAGAGGCATGAGATGCCTTTGACTAAGATGCTTGAAGTAGAATTGTTTGATGCCTGGGGCATCAATTTCATGGGCCCTTTTGTAAGCTCATATGGAATGAAGTATATTTAAGTTACTGTGGATTATGTGTCAAAATGGGTAGAATCCATTGCCTTGTTAGATAACAAAGGTAAGAGAGTCGAGACGTTTCTCAAGAAGAACATGTTCTCTCGCTTTGGAGTACCACCTTCTATTATAAGTGATGGAGGATCTCATTTCTGCAACAAGGTGTTCTGGGCTTCTTTGGTGAAATATGGGGTGAAACAGCATAGAGTAGCAACTCCGTACCACCCACAGACTAGAGGGCAAGTGGAGGTGTTGAATTAGGATATTAAAACCATCCTATCCAAAATAGTGAACGCTAATAGGCAAGATTGGTCTCGAAAGTTAGATGATAGTTTGTGGGCGTATCGTACTTCTTTTAAGACACCAATTAGTATGTCACTGTATTATTTAGTCTACGAAAAAGCATGTCATTTACATCATTTACTAATCAAGATGGAACACAAGACTTTGTGGGCTCTCAAAAGGTTAAATCTGAATTGGAAGAAAGCAGCAGAGCTAAGATTGGGGCAACTGAATGAGATGGATGAATTCTGTCTTGGGGCTTATAAAAGGGCAAACCTTTACAAAGAGAAGATGAAGAAGTACCATGATCGAAGGATTGAAAGTAGAGATTTCCGGAAAGGCGATTTAGTGCTTTTATTCAACTCCAGACTTAATTTTTTTCTAGGTAAACTCTAGTCCAAGTGTTTAAGACCATTTAAAGTCAGTCAAGTCTACTCATCTGGAGTAGTGGAACTTGAAAATGAAGAAGTAAACGTCTTTAAAGTTAACGGGCGATGAATCAAACTTTATATCGGTTCAAAAGACTCGATAAAAAGTATTGATACCTTCTATCTCGATGAAGTTTGAGTAATCGAGATATATGAGTCATGCCGTGACAATAAATCTGGTACTAGTGGGAGGCAACCCACAAATTGTTGTTGCAACTATACTTAGAGTTCATGTTATGTGTTTGTGCATTTTTGATGTGTTTGTGGAGTGTGCAGGACCAAAAATACAGTAAAAAGAGGGAAAGAGGAAGATAGTTGAAGATAGGATACAAATTTGAGCTACTAGAATAAAATTGACGGCTAATTTGGCAGACCACCAGTCATCTGGCAGACCACCAATTCAACCGTCAAAAAAATAAAAAAAAGTTTATTCACTAGATTGAGTTGTCGGTAAAAGTGGTGGGACATCACAATCTTGGTAGGCCGTCAAAACAACCATCAAACATAAGATGGGTGACCTATGTTCTGGTAAGGTTTCACAGTCAGACTGGTGGACCATCAAAATCTTGGTGGTCCATCCCACTGACCGTAACAATGAAGCAAAACTACGAAAATGTTGGTAAGTAACGACGGATGGGGTGGTGGTACGTCTTACATATGAATGACCATCAGGATCATCGTCGTTTCAACCCTAATTCAAAATTGGGTCAGGTTGAATCTGTGCTTTTCTGAAGTGCTCCATATTTGACCCAATCGAGTGTTAAGGATAAAATTGAGTGGTCACATTCATTTTAACCATTTCACATACTTTAACTATTATACTACCTTAGGATTCAAAGAAACTGAAGGGAGTTCTTCTATCTAAGACTCCCCATCTCCCTCAGCTACCCTTATTTAATCAAGCTCAATCTCTCCCTCTCTTCATCACAAACAAAGAGTGAAAGAAGTGCTAAAGTTCTAAGTTAATTTTTGCCCATGAAGTCCAAGAAAGTAGATTACTACAAAAACAAGGTGTTATGGCTCCCAAACTACCAGTAAATAGAGGAGGAAGATCTCAAAGGGGTGGCGGCAGACCTGCATTAAGATACAACACCAGACAAAGTGGAAAGGAAAATCCCCTACTCTCCCAGTCTGAAGAGGAGAGTAAGAATAGTACTAGCAGTACCAGTTCGAGTATAGACGAGGCCACAGTTGATGTCACTCCGCCTGAACCTGCTGATGTTGAAACTGAGGATGCTAATGTAGAAGGGCAAGCTGAAGCAGAGAACGTAGAAACTGAACCTGATGATGCTAACTTTCTCAGAAAAAAGTATCCTCAAGTTCGGGAGGCAATTAAATGAAAGATAGAAGGAGCACGTGAGAAGTTCTATAATGATTTAACACCCATTACGAGAGGGATCAAAAGGTCATTTTTGAAAGAGCATCAATTGTGACAAAGGACTTACATAATTATCCTAAGTTGGAACGCCGTTTCAACGAGTATGAACTAGCATAGCTGAGCCAGCCACCGGGAGCCTATCAACTGAATTAGGTAAGAGAATTCTTTGCAAATTATCTTGCACTAGTAGAACAGGATTTCCCAAAGGGGACATCAATTACAAATTTGCTAAACAGAGAGTCTGTACCTATCCGAGGAGTCACTGTTAATATTTCAGCCCGAACAATCAATAGGATGTTAGTTGGACCAGAGTATGATGCCCTACTTGTTGTACCTGATCTTGAGTACAGATTGAGAAATGATTTCGCTCAAAGGTAGTGGGTGGCTTCATTTTTGACTGAGGATAGTAACCTCTCTTGGTTGACCAACTCTCGAGAGCATATTACAAAATAATTCTTTAGTGTTATGGCTAAATTCTGATGGGTTGTTATTCATTTAAGGTTAATGCCAACAAAAGGGGATTAAAACTTAGATAAACACAGAGCTGTGTTGGTGGCAAGCTTGATCTCAGGACTTCAAGTTGACTTTGGCCAGATAATTGCAGATGAGATGTTCATAAGGGCCCACAAAGTTTCCAGTTTATTGCCATTTCCATGCTTAATCACAACTTTATACAAATAAGCTGGTGTGCCCATGATTCGCGGAGTAGAAAATGAAACCCAGGCTGCACATAAACAAGATATTGAGAAGTCGAAAGACGACTTGAAATTTGAGATGCGTGTCACAAAGCCTCCAGCTTACTAGACTCAATCTGCATCAACTCCTGATACTACAGAGATCCCCACAGATATACCTTTGCCCATTACCACCTACGTACCACTTGAGTTTGTACCCCAAGGCACATCTGTAGGGTCAGGTTCCGCACAATCTATGGGTGGAGAAGATTTTGCTGAGTACAGGTTCACACCATAAAACTTTGCTAAGTCTATTAAGATGCAAAAGAGGTTTCAGAGACAGCTAGATATATGGTCTGCAGACTTTAAGCCTTTTGTTGATGAAATTATGGCTGATGCAATTAGTCCATACGAAACCATTCAGGCTAGGATGGACACCATGGAACTTCATATCAACAAAATGCTTAATTCACTATCCCTCCCCAATTTTGCCAAGCTGATGGCTGAATTTGAATAGGCAAAGGCGGACATTCCAGAGCTGAAGAATAAGTAGCCACAGTAGCCTATTTTTGACCCAACCTTGGTAGAAAGTGATGTTGATGAAGGTATAGTGGACTTGATGGGCAGACCAGTGAAGACCAAAGGGAAGGAGCAAATAGATGAAAAAGTTATAAGGAAAGAAGCAAAGAGGAGGTAGAGAGTAGAAATGACACCAGAACAACAAGAATGACATAATATTAAGAGGGATCAAAAGAAATCACTGAAGGATAAATAAAAGAGGAGAAATAAAAAAAAAAAAAAGAAGCAGCAGGGGTATCCACTAGCGCTGCCCCAGCAAGGGGACACAGTGCAGGATCTGTTTGAGAGATGATTTGTCCAATCTTAGAGGGTGATGTTATGAGCACCCCTACCATCATAGGGGCCAATATTACATTAGGTGAGCACGCAGAAGCCTCACCACACTTCATAGATGCCTCAGATGAATAAGAGGAAAAACAAGTAAAACCACTTCCTTGTACTTTAAATCAATGCTTGAGGACAATGCATCTATTTTTCTGAGGGGGTGGTGTACTTGTACTTTTACTTGTACCATGGTGGGTTGTGCTGCCGATCTCTTTTACCTCTATGTGATATCTAGTAGAATTGGTATGTCTAGGGTGTTTTTATTTCTATGTTCAATGTTATTAATAAAAAATTTTCCTATTTCAGTATCCCTTTGCAGATATGAATAATGAATGATGTTGACATAAGACTATGAGCATGAATGTGTAACTATTTACTCTAATCACATAGCATGTGTCCATAACCTTTAGTGAGTTTGGATTTGGAATTAACATGAAAGAGGTGCATGAATTATGTGATGGAAATCCTAAGAGCAGCAGAAGAAGTTTAACTCAGTTGCCACTGTATGTGTGAGGATTTATCTTCAGTTCATGCATAGTCTAATGCCTAAAACTTGCTTGGGTCATTGATACTATCTTCCAGATGATTCACTAGGATAGGATGGCAGGCCTCCTTGTACCTTTAGTCCACTTAGTCTAAATAATTAACCCCACCAAAACGATTGCTCCCTCACTTCAAACCGTTTAGAGCTTTTAGTAGTTTTCTTCTTGAAAAATAATTTTAATTAACTCTCCATAAAACTTTAGCATTCAAGTTCAACTCTGGCCCTGACCAAATATTGGGTAGTGTTCACCTTAATTTAGGCAAAATACCTAAATTGAGGGTGGCTATTGTCAAAATAAAAGTGCCCAGTGTAAAGTTGGTTTAGAATTTAGTTAAAGGTATTTGTCCCTAATCTGTCAAAGTTATTGTGCACCTTAGTTGGGTACATCAATATAGTTGAGGGTGGTTGATTATATTTTAAAAAAAATAAAAAGTGAATAATGAAGAGTGAAAGCAAGCTGTTTAAAATAGCAGATTGGGGTTTCAAAGATGCTAGAGCAAGGAGAGTTGAGTCTTTCTGAGTCACTTTACCCAAAAACTCATCCTCACCTAGCCTGAAGCCTCATTGAAAGCCTAGAAAAGACATGTTTGATCTTAACGAATAAATGTTAAGGGTGAGTCGTATGCCAAGGGCAAGCCTATGGGCACTTGGACTATGCTTGTAACTTCTTTATGAGTGTGAGAGCTTAGATTATGTCTACATAATATAATGAGAGGTGGACTTCTTTGTTGTGAGGGCAACTGGTGTTTTACTTCGATTTGCTTTACTCTGTAGGACATAACATCCATGTGTGTGTGCTGAATTGTAATCAATGCTGGGTGTAGAGCCTGATGTGTTAAATTCATATGAGTGAAATGATGATCGAATGATTGTGAAAAAATGATTCATTAGTTGTTTGCTTGTCATGATATTATTCATGCTCACAGTTAGGTGCTGAGCTGCTTGAGGACAAGCAATGATCTTAAGTTGAGGGTGTTGATGTTTCAGATTTTGACGGAATATTTTGCATCTTTTCTAGGGAAAATTGGATGTTTTCAAGCAACCAAGGTTGTATTTGTTGTTGGTTTTTAGTGTTTTAGGGCAAGGATTTAGCTGAAGGAAAAGACTCTGGAAAGTGGCAGAAAAGTGCTTCTGATGGTTAAAATTATGGATGGTCGCACCTTCGACGGACCACCAACCTTACCGTCAATTCTTAGGCAGAACCCAAGGTTTTAGAACTCTCAACGATGGACCAAATGGTGGACCGTCAGATCTACGTGGATCACCAGATTGGCTGTCAGTCTTATCCAGAACATTGTCTCCTAAAAGACTCAGTGACAAACCAATTGGTGGACCGTCAGTCTTTTAATGAACCACCAGATTGGCTGTCAGCCTTATTCGAATGTGCTTATCCAGGATCAGCAGCGATGGGACAAATGGTGGACAGTTAACCCCTCGACGGACCACCAATTTGGCTGTTAATTTGGACGCGGTTTTCTGAATTCAAATTTTAGGTTCTTTTTACTTGGGAATGTATAAATACCAGTTTTAGGTTTTATTATGGGACATATATCTTTTATTTTCTTGTTTTTCAATTTTTCCATCTCTAGAAACTCTTTGTAACATAGTATTTTAGGAATTAAGAAAATCTTGTGGATCTAATCATTCCATCTCTATTTACGATTGAAGAACAAATTCTTGTAACCTTTGTACGTAAATATTGAATTAATTTATGAAGAACACAATGATTTCTTCTCTTTCTATTATATAGATGTATGGCTAAGCTCCCATAACTAGGGTTATGGGAGCCTTGATGTGAAAAGCTGAATTAGGTTGTGAATCTAGTAGATTCCTATGATTAATTGATATTGAATAAACCCTTCTTCACTTTAATGACTTTTCTTGGTTGGAAACTTGAAAAGTGAGCCCAAGAGCATCACTTGTTCGAATGGAAAAGTGTTTGTTGGGAAAAGAAAGGGTTTACATAAATCTAAAGGCTTTAACCTTTGGATAGAGGGTAGATGCCTAAGCTGGATCAACCCATGTGAGAATATAGTTGAACAAATAATAAGTGCCTTATGTTTGAAAGAATTAAGGGATAAAATTACTCATTTAGGTTGAGAAACTAATAGGTGATACTATAGAATTTACTTACTCTTGCAATTAGAATTGTTCATAGGGAATTCAAAACAGTTCACAACCCTAGCTGCTTAACTATCTTGGTAACCATAACTCTAGTTTGACTAATTTTACTGAATTACTATTTTTAATACACTCAACAAGTGGATTACTTTCTGTGACAAGCATTTATATACAATTGATAAATCAAAAACCCCCTTTTTTTGGTCAGGAACCTTTGATCAACAGTCTACTAACAACAACAATACTTAGTGAACACAGTATTCCCTGTGGGACTCGACACCCAACCCAGTTGGATTCTATATTTGACAGTGACCGCTTACACTTTTATAAGAAGTTTATAATTTGGGCGTATCAGGTACCCCTGGTAAATCTTCAGGGAAGAACATGGGAAACTCATCGACTACGCGGATTGACTGAAATTTTGAAGCTTCAGACTTAGTATCTTTGACTCAAACTAAATGATAGATACACCCTTTTGATATTAACTTTGTGGCCGTAAGATAAGAGATGAAACAACCTTTGGGAGACATAGAACCACCCTCCCACTCAAAAACTGCCTCATCAAGAAACTAAAACTTCACTATACGGGTGCGACAGTCTATTGATGCATAGAATGAATGCAGCCAATCATGCCTAGAATGACATCAAAATCTACTATCTATAACTCTATTAGGTCCGCTAGTATGATATTATGGAGGAAAGTTATAAGACACTTCTTATAAACTCGTCTTAAAATAACTGACTCACCTAATAAAGTCATACTGAGAAGGGCTTAGAGAGATTTTCAAGGCCTGCCCAAAAATTCACAGTAACTAAGGGATTTATATAAGAGAGATTTGATCTCGGGTCTAACAATAAATATACATCAAGGTGAAAAGGATGAAGCATATTAGTGATAATATCTAGTGAACTCTCTTACTCTTGATGGGATGGTAAGGCATAAAATAATTTCTGGCACTGACCGCCATGGTACTTGATGATGCGCCCTGTGGAGGAACTGGGAGACTTGGCTGAGCTGGTGCATTAGTAACCTGATTCTGAGGACAAATTTCCTTTTTCCCTACTTAGCATACAGACACTCTTTGACCCTGTAGCCCAACTTTCCACAACTATAGCCACTCCCTTTTACCATCAAGAACTCACCAGAATGGGTCCTACCATACTTTGCACATGTCAGTAACTAGGCCTCGACTGCATTGTTTTGAGTCTTTCCTGAACCTGGGTGCAGGGGCACTGGCTAAATATGGACCCGATACTGATGAATGACCCTAAAACTTTGAATGACTTCCCTCTTTAGACCTTAGCTTTAGCTCTATTATTTCTCTTCTTTAACTTTTCTGGCTCAATATATTAAGCATGAGTCATCAACCGAACAATATCCATAGCCCCAATCAGCATGGCAGTCCTACATTCTTTTACTACCAAATCAGACACCCACAACAAACTTACTCATACGAGCTCTAGAATTAAATAATAACTCAGGAGCACACTTAGACAACTATGTAAACTTAAGGCAGTACTCTTTCACTGTATAAAGACCTGTCTTAGGTTAATGAGCTCCTCCACCCTAGCCTCCCTCATCTTATTCAAAAATAACTTGTCCAAAAAAGTATTCTAGAATACCTACCAACTTACAGGAGCTGTATTTTCACCTCTGCCTTTATTTCACATAACAACACAATCATAAGCAACATCTTTCAACCTATAGGAGTCCAACTCTACACTCTCTTCTTCAGTAATATACATAATCTAAGTAATCTTTCTTATCACATCAACAAAGAGATAAGGATCCTTATCCACCTTTAACCCATGGAACTCGGGTCGATTCATCTCTATAAAGTCCCAAATTCTAGCTACAGCTAAGTTACCATTTTGCTGAAATGGAATGATTATATGTTGGTTGCCCTAAACATTGGCATTCATATCTTGGGCTAACGCTTGAAAGGCAACCCAAAATACATCATGAGACACATTCTCATTCAAAGGGTCGGCGTACCGAGTGGTTGGTCACAATTTCTATGTGTGTTAGCTCAGTGAGGAGGAATATTGTCTCACGTGAAAGTACAATTTAAGACAGATAGAGACAACTATAAGCATGATAGATCATGAAAGAAATGATGATTTCTAACTCGTTATGTAGCCTTTTGCTCATAAGTGTTGCACGCTTTACACCCATGATCAAGCGGCTTGTCTGACTCCCTAACACTCTTCAAAACCTTAGAATCTGACGTCATACGGTGCTCAAGACTATGAATAGTCCCAAGATAACCTATTAATCCCACTTAACTTGAAACTCGTAAGAAAAATTGGACTAATGTAAATAGAACTTAAAGGTAAAAAAACAATATATCATAATAAAAATATTTAACTTGGGAATCTTTAAACAACTCTTTGAATTTAAAACTTAAGTAGTGCTACAAGCCTCTATTATTGGCTAGAGATCTACTGGGACAGACCCTAGCTGACCCAAACATAAATTAAAATCATATAAATAAAACATTTCCATCAATAACAAGAGTTTAATAAACTGGGTCTTTAGAATGTGAGGACTCACCAAAGATCAAGATGTAGGTGACGATTTTCATAGTCAATCGTGCTGTTGGAAATGAGCACCAGAACCAACATTATAAGATAATGTAGCACATAGACATATATATGGGTTAGTACCTCTAAAATATATTGAGTATGTGGGGGTGAATACATAAGTAAAATGATAGCTAAATGTACATATAAACTTTTAAATGATGCATGTTAAGTGTAAATGACTAACCTTGAACTTGAATAAAACAAAGACTGAAAAATCATAAACATAAGTAATGAAGCATAAGGATAAACTTTGTGAGCCATAACACTTAGTATCTAAAAGATTTATTTTGGTAGATTCTTCTAACCGACATAAATCATATGAGTTATCATGGAGTCCAACGTCTTACCCACATTGGGGAGAGTTGTTCTACCCTTGCCATTAAAATAGAACCTTAATCTTAGTGATCACTGAACTTCATCCAAATTGGAGAAAATCTTAACCTATTGTGGTTCGTAGTTTCTAGGAATTTAGGATACGCTCATCTGCATTCCCTTCTTGGTGTTATATATTATTCCCAGAATACTTGTATGCTCATACTTTAAGAAATCCACCTTAAAATAGCATAAGGGTTTATAGACTGAAAACCATTTGTGCTTCTCTTTCTTTAAATCATAGTTAGGATGAACAAATATGGATTTCATATCTTATCTTATGATCAAAAGATCAATCTTTGCTTTACATCATATCATAAAACTTATCAATGGATCTTAAGATCGTAATCTTCTTGTAATCTCAATACTTATACTTAGGCTTAGAAACTTCATGCTTTAAATTCATGAAAATTCATAACAAAACTTCATGCTCAATAATCATATTGAAACCTTTCAAAAATCTCAGTCAAGATAAAGAAACCAAAATCACAGTATGAATATTATAAGTCAAAACATGAGTATAGGCAATTCTTGATGCACTTAAAGTTGTTAATCTCATAGTAGTATCATAATTCAAGAATATGGCTATTTGGGTATAAACCCTAATTTAGAATAAAGAAATTCAATCTTAAAACCATATAATTCGGGCACAAGGATGAAAGAATAATCTTATTCATAAACCCCACATACCTTAAGTTTCTTGACTTATGTAGAAATCTTGAATCTTGGGAGTGAAAGGATGAACTTATGAGAAAACTCTAATCCTGATGTTTCTTGATATTCTTGATAATGAGAGGAGGAAAGAATTGGTATTTGATTTGAATGAGTAGGAAAATAATGCCTCTTCAAGAGTTATAAGTCGTGGGTGGGAAGTTATAAGAGAGAAAAAGACTAAAAATCCCTTGGCTAACTTTATAGAAAAAGTTCATCAATTCTTACTGGTCTACCATACAACTCGTATGATAGTGTACGTCCTAGATCCTATACTCATAATCATAGTAGACTCAAAGAGGCACTCATTGATCAATATACGAGTTTCACTTACGACTAGTATCCTTTTATACAACCTCTAACCCTATACTCGTACCTTGGACAGAAGTTTAGAAACACTACTGAAGAACTTACAATATAACATCATACCACTCGTACCCTAATTGACGACTTCTAGGGGGTCAAGTTGTATCCTCAATAGAAAGTTCATGCTACCAATTTCTTGTATACGAGCATAACATACCACTCATATGGCGGGGTACGACTCAAGAAAAAAGTCGTATGATGTACAAAAACTCCTAGACACAGGGTATTACAGATTGCCACCAACAATAGGGTAAGGATGCTGAGAAGGTTAAAGCTTAATTTTTTAACATACATAAATTTATAAGCCACAAAGGTGACAAAAGAAGTGAAACAACTAACTACTCTACACTATAGCAGTCAAGAAAAAAGACTCACAATAAATGAGAGGGTCACTCGATCAGATTGAAGATGTTGAACCATAAATATAAGTTACTATCTGGATATTTGTGGTTCTGAGCATCCAGTGCACCATACCAGCCATATCTATGGACACAAAATGATAGTAAAGGACATAAATTACAAAGATAAGGAGTTAAGTTCTTATAGCCTACTTGAAAAAAAGTAAGCTCTTACACTTGATGGGATCCCTCGACATATCACTAAGATATGACAGAAGTCCCATTCACCAGAGAACACAGCTACATCATATGATAACAAATTAAGAGATGGTTGGGAATAAAAAGAGAAAGGAAAGGAGAACATGAACAGTGAACTTACTTCAGCTAGCTGAAATCACAAGACATAAGGATCATCCAAGGCATATAGTTGATGACCCAAAGAAAGAGGTGGATGAATCAATAATTAAAGAAAGATGGCATGTTTCAGGTGTTTTACGGTGAAAGATGAAGAGTGAAGTGGAGTATGATTTAGTAAATCCTACAAATGAGGATATATGAAATAGCATAGACAGATAGTTTGGGCCTGGTGGGATACATGGAGTAGATTTTTAATTTGTTCTTGGTTTTTAAAATGGGCTGGCCCATTTTTTTGTAAAGACTGCACTTTTGCAGCTGATTAAATAAAACCCAAAAAATTTCAATCAAAAAAAGAAAAAAAAAGTTAATCTTTCTTTTTAACTAGCCTATTTGTCATTTGGTCACCAAAATGTGGCGCTTTTGACTCTAGATTTAATAGTTGTCCACCACATTCAAGAAATATTAAAGGACTACAAAATGTAGAATTAATTTTCTTGCCACTCAACATGACATCAAATTTCAACCTTGTGATGCTGGGATAATAAGAGTTTTCAAGATGCATTATTATAGTAGATTTTACCATAGGATATTAGAAGACCATGAGCTGGGACAAAACTAATTCAGGAAAGATTAATTTTGGGGTGCTATCAAATCTTGCAATTGCAGTTAGGATGACAAATATTTAATAAAAAATAATACAAAAAATACTTTTTACATTGCAAAATTCATTCAAAGGATGAATCCTCAAGGAATTTAAATGAACCTAATTGTGAAAACGACATTCATGAACTTGAGTTCATGGTTAATGATCTCGATTACTGCAGTAAAATAGATGGTAATAACTTGTTGGGTTACCCAATAAAAATGATACATGCTCAGAGGTCCAGAACTTAGAAGAAATTATGGATACCATTAGAGAAAACAACGTTGATGATGAAGTTAAAGACAATACAACACCTTTGGAACCAGTTACGCATACAAAAGAACTTCTTGCTTCCCGAACGTTTCACAATTTTTTGGTGTAGTTCGTGAAAACAACATCAAAACTTTCAAATGCAATAAGAAAAGTTAGAGATGAGCTTCAACTATATTTAAATTTTAACAAATAACAGAAAATGTTATAATCATATTTCACTAACTTGTCTTAGATATTTTTAATATTAAAGAATTATTAATTTATAATCTTAATGGGATCATATAATTTATATAAGAGTCTTCCGAAAATATATTACCTCATTACCTTATACAAATTGGTGAATTTTTTGCTAGCCTTGTAATTACCTGAAGTGTGAAATTTTATTTTTTATGTGTTTTGAGAATTTTTCTCTTCTCATAGTCGATACATATTGATTTTGGGGTGTAAAAATAATTGGCATGGCTCTCGATGCGATCGGTAGTAATTTGAAAGAGTTTGTGATTTTTAGAGGTTTTTAAAAGTTTCATAGTTTACTTCAATCAATATTTGATCTTCTGAGTGTTGGGTGGTGATTTGGAGGGTTGCATTAGGTTTGAAATGCCAAATTTGAGTTAGTAGGGGGTCGGTTCAGTTTTGGAGTCATTAGTTTGCATTTTGACCCTCTTTTGGAAAACTAGTGACATATGTCTTAAAGGGGTTTGGGGGTTAATTTGTTGAAAATAGTTTTTTTTTTTAAATACGATGTCTCTGTTGAGTATGAAACATTGAAAGTAATCTAGTAGCATAGTTCATTTATATTCATGGAATTTTGAATAAATTTTGAGGGTCCAATAAAAAATTTAGTCTTTTAGCTAAGTTGTGGGTGCAAGGCATCAACTAGTGCGCCCACTTAAGCGGACAATAGGTCACTAAAATAGAAGCTGCTTAAGCACCCATGGGTCATTTTAGCAGTATCCGCTTAACCGGTGCCCGATTTCTTTAGTGGTCATTTAGCCGCTAAAGCTGACAACCTATATAAAACCTCTATTTCACAAATTTTTTTATTATATTTGAACTTTGAGCATTGGATTTTCGTAATTTTTAGGATTTTCTTCATCATTTGAGCTTCGATAAGCTCTTGATCCTTAATTTCATTACTTTTCATTGATTTATATCATCAAAACATTCTTTAATCATGGTTTTTACTTAGAATTTTAAGAAGTTTTCTGGAAAAGCTTAAAAACTATTTTTATTTGATTTGTACCTTGTTTTAAAATTGATTTTTGCATGAATTTTCAACTGTTTATTTCTTTAACCTTGGAAAATATATTTCAAAAATAAAATTCTGTTTTTACTTTTATTTTTGAACCTGTTATGAACCTAGCTAAAATATAAAAATATGAGTATCATTAGCCTTTTTTTAACACATGGATGTTATATTTGAAATAGTTGATTCTGAGTTTATTCAAAAGGGAAAAATTTCGTGTAGAAGCACTTTAAGCTTGAATTTCACTCTTTCAAGGTAGATTATCGCTTAACTTCTTTCATATTTAGGTAGGTAGTTAATGAATAAGTAAAGCATGCTATGAGTTTGGGAACATAACTATGCAGTTTATATTTGAGATTATTATTACTATTGTGTATCCGAGTGGAGGATTATTTAAACACCCTAGGAATAGGACCCTTGTAAAATTTCTCAAAGTTTTTGTAATACCTGGTATTTCTATCTAGCTTTGATTCATCACTAGAGCATCAAATATCTTGCTTCATAGATGAATACCTTTTATTCCTTGTGGTATTTTTATGATTTTGAATTTTTATCACATGGAAAATTGAATAAGCTTTCCATCGATACCAAATTCGGCCAAATCCGACACTCGGACGAAGAGTTAGAGCCATTTTAGTAAGATAGTGTACCACTTGGTACTTTAGCACGTCGCAGAGTCAGTCAAAATGGCAATCGTCAAAATCCAGTGTGCCTCCACGATTAGGGCACGTCGCGCCAAGGCTTAATTTCAGAATTGTCAAATTCTAGTGCACCAATGCAATTCCACTGCGTCGCGGTGTCTTTCCAGTTCACAACCAAGGTGGCAACGCAATTTCCACCACGTCGTGCCACCAACCAATTTCCCAGTCATCAGGGTTTTCCAGTGAGCTGGTGCGATTTCACCTCATTGCTGCAGCATGAAAAATTGAGATTTTCAGATTATGTTATTTAATCCCAAGGACCAATTGGTAATTTTTCAAAGCCCCTAATCAGCCTATATACGAGATTTAAAACCTTAATAGCCAAAATTGCTCATTTATTTTCATTATTCCTCAAGAACAAAAACATTCTCTCTCAAAAATAGAAAACCCTAGCCCCCAAGTTTCTAAAGCAATCTCAAGAATCCCTCCAATAGTCTTCAAGAACATCAAGAGTCTAGATTTTCAAGTATGTTAGATGTTGATTCTTGGGTTTCTTCCACCCAAGAAGTTCAACAATCCTTTTCTAAATTCAAATATTATATATTTATGAGTTTTTATGATTCGTGTGAATTGAAATTGAAGTTCATGTTGTTATTGAGTTTTAATTCATGTTTTGTTTATAAAGTTCTAAGTTTTTATCCTAGTATATGATGTTTATGTGATGTTCATGATAAACCCCTTTAAAACGCATGTTGATTGATGTAACCATGTTAATTAGGTGTATTGAATGAAGTATGCTCCCCATATATTTAATAAAATGCTTATATGAAGGAAAGAGAGTCATTATAGTATGTTGACAAGAAATCCCCAATTGTGTATAAGTTAATGCATGCCAAGTGTTTGTTGAAAGGCCTTAGTGAATGAATTATGATATGTTGCATGCATTTCTACTCATGTGCATTTCTTATTGAATGAATTATGAGATAATAGTATGCACTCCCTATACATATACATGTTTAAGACTTCTAAGTGCTTGAAGAGATGCTTCACTAATTGTGTTGTGAATGATAGCCTATTGCCATGTTATGTATGAGTTGTCCTGTCTTGTATTATTTATGTTATCGAGTCCTAGGGTATTTATACCCGATAAATTAGCTACTTGTCTAGAGCCAGTGTCAGTTTTCAAGATACTCTCAATCAAGCAATGATCAGTAAAACTCAGACAGTCCCAGAACTTAGGAAATCTCAGTAATCTCAGTATCAGTAGTATTCTAGGTTCAGTTCTACAATTAATTCAAAACTTAGTAGTATTCTGTTAGTCAACGAAACTCACTAAACTTAGCTTAGCTCAGTTAATTAGTACGATCAGTAACACATTTAGCTCAGCTTAGTACAGTCTAAGAATCAGTTCAAAGTCTTTCAGTTCGGAGTAGAATTCAGCACCGAGTGAGCCTAGGGATGGGGGCTCCCCTGTTAGATAGGACTGAGATCCCTAGAAGTAATCCCTAAGTTCCAAAACTATGTAGCCAGCATAGGTACGAGATATCACCATTAGAAACGACTGACATACTCAGGGATCACCCATTAGGTAGGACTGATCCCAGGGGTCATCTGCTAGATAGGACTAACTCCACAAAAGTTGTCTTTACCCGTGGCACGGTACTGAGACCCTTCTAACTGAGGTTACTGGTTGGACCCCAAAATTAGCTAAAAGAGGCATGTCGGTTAGATAACTACCTCTCACAGTCTTAGCTTCAGAACCAGTATCAGTAAAAGAACTCAGCTCAGCAGCATAGATTTAAGACTGTTAGATACAGTCAATCACTGCATTATCGATGGATTTAGAGATCACCCACTAGATAGGACTGATATTAGATTTAGTTAAGCATTATCAGTATCAGTACCAATATATTTAAAGATCACTCGCTAGATAGGACTGATCTCAAATTCAATTAATTATCTTTATTATTAGTATATTCAGAGATCACCGCTAGATAGGACTGATCTCAACCTCAGTCAATTAGATATCAGTAGACTCAGTTATCAAAAGTCCAGTTAGTAGAATCCAGTATTTAGTATTTCCATGACTTTAGTTATAGTTTATGCATTCATGCATGTATCCTCATTCAGTAGTCTCATGATATTTAGTCAGTATTGTTCATGCATGTAAAACCTTGCATTTAGCCTTACCTCATCTAGCATACCAGTATATTCAAAGTACTGACACATATTTTTCTCTTGCGGTATGGTGTCTTATACCTTAGGTTCAGAAGCACGAGCTCCAGAGCACCTTAGCAGTTCAGACTCATCCATCAGTAGTAGACTTAGTAGTAAGTCCTCATCATTCAAGGATGTTCCTTATTTTAGTATTATATTAGATTCACTATTTTAGTAGACAGAGTTAGTTGGGGGTTTGTCCCATCAACTCTAAGTTCAGACAGTTTAAAGGCTTTCAGACTAGAAGTTTAGATAGTTGTTTTAGTTTTGGTATTGATATATTTTATACAGTTGTAATTCAGTTTGAACCTTATGGCAAGTTTTTCGCCAGTTTTTGTTATTTTTATAGTATATAATTCAGTTATTGCAACAAGTACCAAAAAAGGTTTAGCTTATGGTCCTTTGGAATTATGAGCATCGTGTAGCGTCTAGGGTTCAGAATCTAAGCATTATAGTTTTGGACTCATTGGACTTGGTACGACTTAAGGGAGTCACTCGTACTCTTGAATACAACTCGTAGACTGTCTTGAGGGTTTACTCATACCCTAGGTAGCATGGTTGGCTTAGATACTGCCCAAGATATGACTCATTAGGGTAGGAATCATATAGGAGAATGCGAGTCGTGTAGTGCAAGTCGTATAGTGTATGATCATCTTGGTCTTGTGGAGTCTGTCCTAGATACGACTGGTGGATACGATTGGAGGTGTCACTCTTGCCCTTAGGTATGAGTTAGAGAGGCGGAGTCATATAGAAACTAGTAGGTAAGGTCATGGAAAAGTTTGGGTACGAGTTGGGGTACCACTCATACCCTAGGGTACGGGTGGTAAGGGAAAGTCGTGCCCCTAAATGTGATTGCTTTAATTTTTAAGACAAGGGTAGTTTGAACATTTTCTACTCTTAAAACCTCATGTCCTCATGTTATATATCCCTTGTTGGCCTTCCATAACACTTGTTAAAGGATTAAAACACTTCAAACTCTCTCTTGAAGATTGGAGGCTAGGGTTTGTCAAGTGTTCTTCAATGGGGCTTAAGAGTCATACTTCTCTTTAGTATCTTCTTGTATAAGGCATGTACCCCTTCCCTAATTGTTAGTTCTAACTAAAGGCATGTGTATTGTGTTTTAAATAGTGATTTATTGATCATGAATGGTGGTTTTTGAAATATATATTGAGGGTCTTGATGCATATGGATTGGTATTAGTTTAAACTATATTTTTACATATTTTTTATAATGGTTTGCATATGTGGTTACTGGTTGGTTATGGTTTAACAAATGAGTCTTAAGTAACCCTAATTATGGTGGTTTATGCACTGGTTTTGGTCTTGGTAAAGGTATGCCCTCAATATTTTTGATAAAATGCCTCAAAGAATGTCTTTACTCTATTGTTGAACTTTCATTGGAAATCTTGCATAGTTTGGTTTAGTAATGGAACTCTAAATGATTTTGGGTGGTTTTGCATGGTTTAAATAATTTAAATGATACAAATTTTATAAATTTTTGGCATGGTCTAAAATGGTTTGGAATGGCTTAAAGGGTAAAAGTTTTAGTGGTCATGTTTGGTCTATTTTGAAAACCTTACAGGATACATGGAAATTCCTCAAGTGAATGAATTAATGAAATTGGTTTAAATGGTTTGGAAATGTCAAAGGATAAATTGTTATTCTTTTGGGGGACATGGAAGTCCCCCAAGTGGTTTAATATGATAAATGGACGGGCACTTGAAAGTTCCCTTAAACCTATAAATGGTTGGCTATGGATGATACTTGCAGGTAAGGATTGGTATGACAATATCAATATTAATGTCCTTGGTTAGTAATTGGTTAATAGTTTGTTTATTTGAAAATTGGTTTTAATTGGTCAATGATGGCAGGATGTGTAGTAAAGCCATAGAAGGTGGAGGTTTCGGGGGGACCAAAATTGGAAACTCATATTTGATGATGTGAGGTTGATCTTTGTGATAGTGTACATGATGTCGCACTATATTTTGGGGTATGTACTAGTCATCCTAGGTTTTCTTCTCTGTTCGTGTGGCTACATATACTGGGGCCCTTTCAGTAGGGGGAGATGAACCCATATAGCTTGTGGGTGGTTTAGGACAGCAGAGTTATATAGCCTAGGTAAAGATTTTAAATGCATACTAAACCCGGTTCCCTTTTTCGGCATGATTATATATATATATGGTTGTACGCTTTATGGTTGGTTTTACTTGGCTTTGTAAATGGCATTATTTTATCCTTATCCTGAGTGTGTGCTAGTGTTCACCCACTAATCCGTCTACTAGCAGTTGTATACCTATGCTATACAGGAACTGATCATTCTATTCCTCTTGCTTAGTGATCGAATTTGGATATAGTTGATGTTGAATTAAAGTGGTGAGCTTCCATAGTTCGGAAGGCATCTATTTCATGTCATAGTTTACTTTACATATTTTTTATCTTTCATATACTTTGGTTTTTGGCTATGGTCGGGACATGTTCCGACGAGGTACTCTTTGGTTGGTCTAGAGGCTTTGTATGGACAACTGTGGACTTGGATATGGTATTGATTTTTTATGTCATATATATATATATATATATATATATATATATATATATATTAGATCATTATCTTGGTTTTAACTTAGGGTTTCTGCATTGGCTTGGTTGGATATTGGGTGGTTTAACTTGGTTGGGTTGGTCTCGAATATAGAATTATTCCAAAGTCACCACATGGTTGGATACACTATCTTGTTATATGTTCGAACTTCAGCCGACTCAAGGTATGCCATTGGTGGTTGGGTTGGGAAATGGAGGATAGTTCCCGATCCTTGTTGAGCTTGGGTTGCCCATTACGATAAGACTCCGGTTCGAGTTGTGTCACTTATATTCTATTGTTATTGATTTGTGATATCTAATTATTGCATGTTGCCCGTGTGAAGGATTTATTTGATATTTTAGCCATATTTATATATTTAAATGCCTTTATTTCAGATATAATATTTGTAGGGGAACTTGAATTGTTATTATAGGTCTTATTGAGCATTGGTAGCCTTTATCACAATAGATGTGCCCGAGTTAGGAGTTGCAATGATACTAA
The DNA here is from genome assembly GCF_002878395.1 of Capsicum annuum. Taxonomy (NCBI): domain Eukaryota; kingdom Viridiplantae; phylum Streptophyta; class Magnoliopsida; order Solanales; family Solanaceae; genus Capsicum; species Capsicum annuum. The sequence goes on from NC_061113.1 coordinate 259,464,712, forward strand.
TAATGTCTTAGATGCATATTTATTCCGATGGTTCCAATTTAGAATTGATATCATGAATTATGGACATATTAAGTTGATGTCTTTGCTTACTTATATATATATTGAATGGGTTAGATATCTTCATACTTATTTGATTGTGAGCATTACATTCTCATCCCATATATATACATTCATGAGTTATTGATATTAGTGAGAAACACTATTTTTGAAAGAAAATGAGATATTTTTTTATAGAAACCCTCTCCATGAACATGAGCAGGAGAGTGGATTGAGATTTGAGATATGAGTTATAGTATAAGGGTTGTAAATTCCCCATTGGTCCTGTCTTGGGAGCTGCGAGCTCGGTAGGTGTATATAGAAAGTCATGCGATGACTAACTATTTATCCCATAATCATTACATTGCATTACATATGCATACTTCATGGTTCTTTTAGTTTTTCTTTATATATATGTGTGTGTCTGTGTGTATGTTGCTTTATTTTAGTATTTGAATTGGAATTGTTAGTGGAGACAATGTGAGCTGCCATTTAGGATCATAGTTTTTTTTTACTACTTATACTATATTTTGCTTTCCTCATTCAACCTATGATACCTACTGAGTACAAGTGGACCATACTCATTCTTACTGTACCTTTTCGGTGCATATCCTAAATCGAGTATGAGGAGGCCGAGTTTCTGCTATTGAGTTGGTGGCTTTCTGAGATATTGGAGCATTCTAGAGTTTAGAGTTGCCTTTTCGGGACCTCTTTCTATCATTATTTATGCATTTATGTTGTTTCTATAGAAAAACTATGTATTTTTAGGTTATTTTATGTATTAGATGCTTTTACATTTGTGACAATAGATCTGGAAAGTTTTATATTACTTCTTCAGGCTTTGGTGTTATTATATTTTGTATTGGTCTGATTTCATTCTAGAAGTTGTCTTGCCTTTTTTTCTTATTATGTTGAGATTTTCTTTCAATTTTTGGGAGATGGGCTTATTTATCAAAGTTGGGTTGCGACAAGTATCATCATGCCCTTTTGTGGATTGGGACTGACTCAAGTTGGAATCGGAGAAAAATATTATCTTATAAAGTTATTAATTTATCGAGTATTTTTAATTCACTTGAAATAAAAATGGCCAATACTCAATCCATTATTTTTACTTGTCAGAATTTTCCTATTAAGAATCAAACAACATGAACTTTGACCAATATTTTAAGATGTAATTTATAAAATCAAATTGATATAAGAAATTTTTTAACTCATAGTATTTTTCGTATCTTTTAAATATCTAATTTTTAATTATAAAATATTAAATTAATTTAATCTAATTTAAATTTAAAAATAATTAAGGTGACTATTGAAAATCAAAATGTAAAAACTATTTTAAAACGAAGGAGTAATTACTTCTTCATAAGCATTCTTTTGACTTCCAAATAATTATCAAGGTTCCCTATTTCAGAACAAGGACAAATTTACCACGTCGGATCATTACTTAGTAAAGCTTAGTCAAATACAACGAGAGCTATATTAAGAAAGTTATTTTTCTTTTTTGTGGTTAAAAAAGTTATTGCTTATCAAATCAGGAAATAAGGGGAAATTTTTGAATTAGGAAAATAACACAATCAGAAAAAAAAAAAAAAAAAAAAGGTAAAGTCGCTAGGTCAACAAAAATTAATGGATCAAGTTCACCATTGGCATCATGAAACTCAATTTCAATTCCCTAATATACTTACCAAAATAGTTCTCCCACACCTCTTGAGAAAAATCTTTTAGGACATAAATTGTAGGTTACTTTCCCCTATTATCCTTTTGATTATTCTTAAATTACTCTCCTAGAAAATTTGAAGTACTTAAGAATCTTATTAAATAAAAGGATAAAATTGAAAAAAATTTCAACATGTCTCTTGAAAAATGAACAATTCATTTATTTTGGGCATTAAAAAATAGCTCAATAATTCATTTATTTCGGAATGGAGGAAGTATTTCTTTCGTCTCAAAATAGTTGGCATATTTAAATATTTATCTTAAAAATTATCAGGTTAAAAGATCAAGAAATGATTAATTAATTTTTTCAACTCTAACCTTAGTTTTTTTTTCCAGCTCTACCCTTGGTATTAATTATTCTAGAATTATGAACAGTCGAATAGATAAAGATTAAAGAATATATTAGTCAAACTGCTCTCTTAATTAATTTTTTCTTAAGAATCATGCAAAATCTAAATTTGTTAACTATTTTGAGATGGAGGGAGCATGATCTAGACAACGGCAGTGGCTGAGGAGCTAAAAGGTTACGTGCGAATTCGGCTAAATTTGATAACTTTAGCCGATATTTTATATTTGTATAAGACATTCATTAATTAGTATGTATAAAAACTAATTCAAAAGTATCTAATATTATCCTAAACTTTAGAATCTGTAAAATTCAATCATGGATCCGCTGTTGGATTCGAAATCTATCTTTTCACTTTTTTTCAAAATACTTGTTTGATCATAAATATTTCAAAATATATTTTCGCAATGTTCAAGGGACGGCTCAAGAATGTTGGGGCCTAAAGCGAAACTTTACTAAGAGGCTTCAAATTCAACTAATGCTTCACGTAAATTCATAAAATCTTCAATTTTTTTAAATACAAAGATATAGTATAAGTCTATTTGCATCTACTATATATTAAAAATTTACATATTTAGAAACCATATAAAAAAAATAGTATAAGTCTATTTAGTTAACAATTATAAAAATTTTAGTAAATCATACTCATAAAATATAATTGTCGACTCTCCAAATAGTAATTAAGGCATATAGATTAAAATGAAAGGAGTATTATTAGAATATAAATTAACTATGCTTGACTATCAATCACATTGACTAAGAATTTTTTATATAAAGATCTTGTACTTTTCTATCTTAAAATTTCAATTAAAAAATAAAAATAAAGAAGACACTTATCAATTTTTAAAAAAAAAACAATCTTAAATTCTATATCAAGTCAAACTACATCACATACGCTAATTGAAAAATGATGGTCTCAAGCCATTGCTTCACTTGCTTGGCCCTTGAGCCGGCCCTGGCAATGTTTGAATTTTTGAAAAACACCTCAAGAGGTATTTTCATTATTTTTTGATTCACTTTTTGCATTTTTTTATAATTTTTTTCAGAAACATCTAAATTCTTTATTTTTATAAAATAACCCAATTTTCATAAAACTTTAAATTTTTTAAAAGTTATTTCCACTTTTTATATTTTTTTTTAACTTCAAAAATACAACATTTTCAAAATACTATAGCCAAACACAACTTCAACTTATTTTCAACTTCCAAATATCAAATAAAGTCAATATTTTTTTTATTTTCAGGCCAAAATAACGGATCCTTAAAAACACAATAAAAATGCTAAAACACCACTTATTTAGAAACAAGGCTAGTACTATAATCGACAAAAATGCAGTTTTGTTCCCTAAATGTTTGTGTGATCAGTATATTGAGGAATTTTAGTTTCCACAATATAATTATTAGCAAAGTACGTTAAAGGTTTTTACTCGACAAGTGCTAGAGGTGATTCAAAATGGCATTGAATATTGGAGAGACCAAAACGAGCATGCATAATGGAACTAGAAGACGGGACTTTTAGCACTAGGGGTGTTTATATATTCGAAAAATACCAACAAAAGAAAATCAATTTGATTAATCTTTTACGGATTTAGCTCCTTTCCATTATACTTTCTTTTTAATTTTTCAAGTGCTCGTTTAACTGAATGACATTTGTCAAATACAATTTTTAAAAGTTAAGATTATATTCATTTAATAAGCATCTTAACTATAGTTAAAAATATAAAATTTCGGAAAACACTCCCTAATTTTAGTATGAAATATCTATTGGGATATTATTATTTGATGATGTTGGATAATTATACAAGTCTAAGCGATACCTATTATAAATATACCTGTATGTCCTATTATAAGTATATTTATATGTACCTAAAACACCTAACCAGATTATTACTCTTAGAAAACTAACGTCCCTATATAAGTTGCAGTCCTGTATATTGAAGGCAAGAGAGCATATATTGTCATTGAATGAGAGACAAATATTGTGTTTTTCTATATGGTAGCAGAATCCATCATGGCCACTTCTTCCACCTCTCAAACTTCGATCAACATTTTCTCTCCCATAGTTCCCACCTCTCTTAGCCATGCTCACCACTTTATTTTCATCAAATTAACTTCAACCAATTATTTACTTTGGAAAGCTCAATCGTTACCCTTTTTCCACGGTCAAAATTTTCCAGGATATGTTGATAGTTCCTTGCCATGTCCGCCATCTCATATCGGAAAAAAAGGAACAGATATTAAGGGCAAAGAAATTTCTAAAATTAATCCCTATCATGTCTAATGGATCCAACAAGATCAACTCGTATTGAGTATGCTTATATCTTCTCTTGCTGAAGAGACCTTAACAATTGTTATTGGTCTCACTACCTCCAAAAAAGTTTGGGATGCTCTACAAAAGGCTTCCCCCCCCCCCCCCCCTCCCCTCCAATACTTGATTTTTCAATCTTCATATTTTCCTCCAAAATCTTAAACAAGATGATCTTCCTATTACCTAATATCTTCAAAAGGTTAAACTTATTTCTAATGAGTTGGTTGTTGTCGGTAGACCTCTCTGCCTTGTGGATCTTAATATCTATATATTTAAAGGTATCCGTTATTACTTTAAGGACCTTGTAACCACTCTTTCTACAAGGACTGAACTTGTGACGTTCTACGAACTTTATAGTTTGTTACAAAATCATGAGTTCATAGATAGACACACCTTATCTCCCCTCACTATATCACATTTGCCACAATCTGACCAACCTGTTCTCACTTCAATCAATAATCTAACACAAAACTATCCCTCTCATAATAATACCTTTAATTACACCTCTAATAATCATAGTCATAGAAGAAACTCTAGAGAGGGAGGTGAACGTTCCTCATCATCCCAAAATAATTCGCATGGGCAATTGTGGCAGAACTCTTTTGATATCAAACCTCGTTGCCAAATATGCAATGAAAACAATCAGTTAGCCGACACATGTTTTCAGCGTTATAGTCACATGATTACTCTTTCTACATATCTCTCTCATCAGGCACCAATTTCACTAACTTAATCTTGGTTGATGGACACTGGAGCAACACACCATGTAACACTAGATCTCTCAGACATTCATTAAGTAAAACCATAGAAAGGAGCAGATCAACAGGCTGGCTAAGGTACTAGTTTACCTATCCACAATACTAGTAATTACTTCCTTTACTCACAAAATAAATCCTTTCGTCTCACTAATATTCTTCATGTTCTAACCATTACTAAGCCATTACTTTCTATTCAACAATTTATGAACAATTTACATATGACAATAAAGTCTTCTCTGAATTTCATCCCTCTTATTTTCTTATTAAGGATCAAGTTACCAAGAGGCTTCTTCTTTCTGGGCCAAGTAAACATGGTCTCTACACTCTACCACTCAATCTTTCCTTCATATTTCGTTCCTCTGCATATCTTTCAGTCAAAGCTTCTCAAAATCGTTAGTATATTCGCTTGAGTGATCCGCACAAACTAGTCCTTCATCAAGATCTACACCACTGTGCTTACCACTTTCTAGCTCTAAGTTGAATAATAGTTGTAGTGCTTTCCATCTTGGAAAATCACATAAATTAAATCTCACTATTAGTAGCAATAAAAGTTCATTGTTTTTAAAATTATTGTATACAGACCTTTGGGACCATCTCCTTTTCATTCTTCAGAAGGTTATCGCTACTTTTTTTTATGTGGATGACTATAGCAATTTCATTTGGGGCTTCCCATTGTTTAAGAAATCAGATGTTTCACTCATTATCATTCAATTTAAATAACTTGTTGAAAATCAATTTAATACGACTATAAACGCTATCTTAACTGATGGCGCCGACAAATTTTTGTGCTAACTCCTGTTTTAAAAAAAAATGGAATATTTCATCGTCTTTCATGTCCCCATACTCATGATCAGCAAGAGAAAGTAGAACAAAAGCATTATCACATAGTTGAAATCGATCTTAGCCTCATGGTACATAGCTCCACTCAATCAAAATATTAGAAATTTGCTTTTGAGACTGTCGTTTATCTAATTAATCATCTCCCTTCTTGGTCTAATAATGATTTTTTCCATTCGAAATCGATCTTAGCCTCATGGCACATAGCTCCACTCCATCAAAATATTAGAAATTTTCTTTTGAGACTGTCGTTTCTCTAATTAATCATCTTCCTTCTTGGTCTAATAATGATTTTTTTCATTTGAATTAGTTCATAAAAATCCTCCCGACCATCACTTTTTTAGGCTTTTGGTTTTCTTTATTTTCCCTATTTGCATCCTTATAACAAACATAAGTTTGAGTTTCGAAAAACACCTCATGTTTATCTAGGCTACAGTATGAGATACTTTGGTTATAGATGCCTTGATCAAAAGTCAGGAAGGTTATATTTGGCTCGCCATGTGCTTTTTGACGAGGACTAGTTTCCTTTCTTCTCAAATTTGTTACTAGGTTCCCCTCCAGTGCCCACGATCCAACCTAAATCCCTTTAGCTCTCAGCCCTCATTCAACTGCCTATTTCTACTCCCACATCCAATATTCCTATATTACCCAACGTGTCCAAATCAACTTCATCTTTAGTGTCTCTGAATTCCGCCCACAATCAGGATATCATTCCCATCCAACTTGTCCAGTCCTCCCTTATTACTATTAAATCCACAATAACTGCATCATACACTAGTGAACCTCCTTCTATCCCTAATTTAACTATTAAGAATTACACTATACAGCTACACAATATGCCTCCATCCACCAACCTTGCAGTTGCATCATCCTGATTGGTTCCTCTAATTAGTGAACCAACGTGCTTCACTACTACTAATAGGTATCCCGAGTAACACGAAGTAATAGCCAATGAGATGACTTCTATTTTGCTTAACAAAACATTATCCTTTGTCCCTCGTAACTTCTCGATGAATGTTTTAGGGTAAAAATGGGCTTTTAAGATCAAGAAAAAATCCAGGCATCATTGAATACGATAAGGCTAGGTTAATGGCCAAAGGATTTCATCAAAAAGAAGGGCACGACTTCCTTGAGATGTTTAGTCCAGTAGTGAAATCCACCATAATTTGAGTTATCCTAACCATTGTTTTCTCTCATGACTGGCCTTTGCGACAACTTGACATCTAGAATTTTTTATCACGGTGACCTTTGCAAATAGGTATACATGGCTTAAACTCTCGATTTTATTCATCCTCATCTACCCACTCATGTTTTTAAGTTACACAATTCTGTATATGGATTCAAACAAGCTCCACGCGTATGGTATTTGAAGCTTCAAAGCTTTTTATTGAACGAGGGTTTGTCCAGCTCAAAGTTTGATGCCTCTCTATTTGTCTATAACTCTAATGGAATTAAGGCCTACATGCTTGCATACGTAGATGATATTATATTTACTTTGAGTGATTCTATTTTCTTGGAGAGTATTATTCTTAGATTAGGTTCTTCCTTCGCCATCAGAGATCTTGGCCCCTTGAGTCTTTTCTTGGCATCCAAGTAGCACATACTAAAGATATCCTCTCCTTGTCTAAACATCATCATATTTCTAGCTTATTGGAACGTGTCAAAATGCAAAAATGTAAGCCACTGGTAACACCCAGGTCTACGTCTACAATGGTTCACAAAAATAATAATCCTCCTTTTCATGATCCATCTCTATACTAACAGATTGTGGAAGCTCTTCAATGTCTTACTATCATCCGTCTAGATCTTTCTTTTATGGTAAATAGAGTATGTCAACACATGCATGATACTTTTGTAAATCAGTGGGCTGCTGGCAAAAGGATATTGTGATACTTACAACACACTAAGGATATGTGTCTTTTCACTCCCAAGATTGACCTCAGTTTCTTCAAGCCCTTACGAATTCTGATTGGGTTTGCTCATTGGATAATTGAAAATTGATGGGCGATTATGTTATTTTTATGGAATTTGATTTAGTGTCTTAGTCATCAAAGAAGCAAAGTACAATTATTAGGTCTTTAGCTGAATTATAATATAAGACTTTAACCAATGTTGCTATAGAGCTAACTTGGATTCAATCACTTTTATTTTATCTTGGAATTTCTCTACCTCAAACTGTTATCTTATGCTGTGACAATATTGGTGCTGCATTGTTGAATATGAGGGTGCACCACTATGAAAAGAAAATAAAACAGTAATGGAATAAAACTACCAGGAATTAAAAGAACACAATATTTTAAGTGGAAGCCTCCTTGCTTAAGGAAGGAAAAACCATGACTTACCCTCACATGCACTCAAACTTCACGATAATCAAAACTCATTAATTACATACTCCAAGAACTTAACTCTAAGTTTCACTGGTTGCAACAGCTATACTACAACCACCTTCACTCACCTCAACAGTCTCACAATCGACTAACTCTAATCGATTTGACCTTAGGTAACTCTACCTAAGCACTCTACTTCTAAGAAAAAGACATTACTCTTATAAGATGAGTAATTCGATTATAAAGAAAGACTTGACTCAAGAAATTAAATTTGAAGAACACACAGATTTAGAACTTGAGCAAAAGAGTTTTTGTCGTTGTCTTGATTCACCAATTTTGGAAAACCTACTTGAATGAGAAGAATCCTTTTCTATTTATAGTAGTGTATAAATCAGGGTTGAATTTTGATTGGACAAAGTATCACAATGGGTACATTCTACTCATGCACAATTAGTTGCATTAACGGACAAAACTGTGCAAAGATGTGACAGTTGTACCACTACATGATGAGCCAGGGACCTGGTCCGTTAAAGACAACTGATCATTATCAAAACATGAGACATTAATTTTCCCCCTTTTTGATGATGACAAACCATAACCTCAAACCGTCAAAATTCATTCAATCACCAGAACACCCACTACTCCCCATATGTGTTCCCCCTATCACCATGCTTCTTTCTATTGTGTTCCCCCTCTCAATATTCCCCTTATTTTAGATAGATAGCCACATCAATATCACATCACATCACATCAACACCATAAATCATAGCACCTGGTCCCTACCATAATGAATTCAGTATTCTGCATTTTAACATTATTTAAAACAAAGAACAGTAAATCAAGAATAAAATAAGTACAAATTAGTCAACTCATGGCCACTGGGGCAATACTAACATGAATGGACATTTAAGTAAAGAAAACAGATGATAAACACAAATAAGGAATTCATTCATATTAAATAGGATTAGTACTATTAGAGCATACCAAAAACATAAAACATATAAATCTTCAAAAATCCACACAGGAATCATGGACAGGAAACTGACACCGGGAAGGATTAAAAATATAAGGGATGGGGCTTAGGTAGACGGAGATTTTGGGGAAAGGGTTTTGAGAAGCATCTCCATTCTAGCACAAGTAGCATCATGAGAATCCAACAACTGCTTTGTTAGGTTTCTTACTTCAACATTCAAATTCTGGACCTCATTAGTGAGTGCTGAAACTTTCTTCTTTAGATCAATATTCTCTATACTAAGTGCTTCATTGGCACCTGATCACTTTGATGACAGCTATTGATTTTTCAATTTTAATATGAGCATTTCTACATTCTTTGTGGCCATGGAAACTCTCATCTCCAACTCCTTACCATCCTCTCTTGAACTACCAGTAGTTCTGACACTTGGTACATAGTCCTAGTTTTCCCTTCAACACACTCATTATCAATCAGTGTAGTCAAGCTAAACATTTGTTTTGTTGTTCCAGGAGCTCTCTTTTCACAGACTACCCCAAAATAATCAAGCACCCTATTCAAAAAGTATCCATAAGTCATACCATGCCTTCCATATTTATCATGGAATACTTTGAATATATATTGAATCGTCAATGCAGGCAGACTAATCAACTCAAATTTGTCGAGGCACTCCATCACATACAAATCTACACCAGAAGCAATAGTTTTTTTCTTAGATTTTGGCAGCACTACATTGTTAGCAAACCCAAAAACCAATTGAAACTCACCCTTGAGAAACTTCTTCCTTACACCAGCCACAAAAGTTCCTCCTACTTTTGAAGCATAAACTATAAACTCAGTTGACGGCTATTGTTTTGAGACATTCCTCACACCTACAATGAGAACATACAAAATTTTTCCAAGAATTTCTCTATCCCACTTTATTTTCTTTCCTTACACCAGTTCAGTTAGGCTCTATCTATCTTTAGAGATTTTTACAGTTTAGAAGAATTTTCTTACGTCAGCTTCATAGACAGGGAGAACTGGTTCTTCTAGGAGATGTAACCAGCCCTGGTGTCTAACATACTTCACCAATTCCATCATTCCTGGTTTTTCAAAAATTTTGGAATAAAAGACCCTTCCAGTCAGCACCTTTTGATTTTTAAGCACTTAATTTCTCTTCTCTCTAGACACAAACCTTTTTTCCTCATCCTTTTTTCTTTTTTTAGAATCACTTCTTGGTTCCTTTTCTGTATCTTTTCTCTTCTAGGGACCAGTTCCCTCAGAGACTTTATTTTTCTTGACTTTAATGTGCTTTTGTTTCATTCCAGTAGGGCTTGTAGACTTTGAAGTTGAGGACCCGGTCCTTACTTCAACATAAATTTCTTTTCTTTTCTTTTCGGCAACAACATCAAGATCAATATCCTCACCCTCTCCAAGTCTACAACTTCCATATTTTCATCCTTCACTACACTGGCTTTCTTTAGTTGTCTTCTCTTAGTAGTAGATGAATTTTTAGCCTTCATAGTATCCCCTAGCAACTTTTTCTCAAAAACCCTAGTTGAGTATGTCCTAGTAACCTTCCCACCAGTGTCCACAACCTTCTCTTTATCTTTACTTCCCCTTAATTTTTGTATTGACCACCTCAGTGATGGTTCATCATCATCTTCCACATCCTCCTCATTTAAAGGTTGTACAAACTCACCTACTTCAGTATTATATCCTTTAGGAGAGAAGTCTCCTACCTTTCACCCACTATTTGCTTTTCTAAGTGAAAGAAACCTTCTCTAGGATCATTAGCAAGCATAATAAAATTTTCAGCCACCTAGTCCTCACTACTAGAGAGATTAGACTTTTTTACTAGGATTTTTTTTATAAAAATGTTGAGCAAATATGGGATTTAATTTTGAAGGAGTAAGGGAATCAGGTATGGTTAGGGTTTCAGATGGATCACTTCTTTCAGGTTCTTCTGAGAGAAGGAAAAATTGAGAAACTTTAAGTTTAATAGGTGACCCAAAAGCTTGATTTTGGTCCACCACCATGACTGACTCAATAGGAATTTCCATGGTTTTTGATGTTTCTTCTGGAATGGGTTCATTTGGAAGATGAAGAATTTTAAGAGATGTTGTAGTGGGTGAAGTGAACTCAGATTCTTGAGAAGTATTAAAAAAAGAATCTTCTATAGCTTTGGACAATGAAGGATCAGCATTTTCGATTTTGGGGGTTTTCTAACTAAAGTAACAAGAGTTAAACATTTCCTGATTCTTTAGTGGGGCTTAAGGGAGTAGGATTTTAGGTATTTGGAGCTTTTGTGAGAGAGTAAAAAGAAATTATTTCTAAGAGGATAAGTTTTGAAGAAAACTATTAGAGAGTTAATTTAAGAGAGAATAGTAGAAACAGGATTTGATTTTGAATTTTAAGGGAACTAATCGTTGTCATTTTAGGGACCTTTTAGAGTTAATGACATGTTTGGTTCTAATAGGTGCAACCCTTCACCTTTCTAGGAATTCAACAGCTTTTACTCAGAGAAAGAAATGCAGGTTTTTTAGATAGACTTTTATGATTTTAAAGTACACGATATTGGTACTAACTTGAGAGAAGGGACCGGGTCCCTCTCTTTATTGAGTGAATTCTTAGAGTTATGTCTACCCTATTTATTATCCTTCAAAGCAATTGGCCACGTGTGTATGCCTACAAAGGTATGGTATTGAGTTAGACTAACAAGTGCATACTTTATCAAGGATACATGTCTCCTAATCATAGACAATTTGTGGAGAAAAACTAAAGTATTAAGTAGGTCAAATCATTTTAATCAGCCTAAACCTCAACCTATTCTTCAAAAATTACACCTTATGAAAAGTCTTTGCAAAGATATCTCCTATCTGATCCCCAGTCTTGCAAAACTTTATGCAAATAGCTTCTTTTTAAATATTTTATCTCAGAAAATAATTCCTTACATTAATGTTCTTGTTCCTCTTATACAGCACTATATTTTTTGCCATGTTAAGAGCATGTGTATTGTCATACATCAATAGGATAGTGTCTATAACAATCCTAAAGTCTTTTATTTATTATTTGGTCCATAGAAATTGAGCACAACATGAGGTACCAGCCATATATTTAGATTTAGCAGTAGATAGAACAACTAAGTTTTACTTCTTAAAACCCTCGAAAATTAAGGAAGAACCAAGAAAATGAGTCATTCCTGAGGTTTTTTTCTATCCACCAAATATCCAATTTAATCAGCATCAACATAGCCAATTAGATCAAAACTTTCTCGAGATGGATAGTACAAGACCAGGTCCCTTGTACCTTTTAGATACCTGAGAATTCATTTTGCAACTTTCAAATGAGACTTCGTTGGACAAGCCTAAAATCTAGCACAAATTCTCACACTGAATATAATATCTAGACTGCTTGTAGTGGATATAGTAAGGATCTGATAATCCTTCTATACATGATTTTATTTATTAAGGGACCAAGTTCATCATTAACCATATTTGAACTGGTTTCAATTGGATTATCGATTGGCTTGTCCTCTCCCATATTATATTTCTTCAATAGCTTATTGATGTATTTTTCTTGATAAATCATTTCCCCTTGAGGGGTTTACTTGATCTGTAGTCCTCGAAAGAAACTCAACTCACCCATCATGCTCATTTCAATTCACTCTTTATTAGTTTTGCAAACTCTTTGCGCAGGGGTTCAGAGGTAGCTCCAAAAATCATGTCATTAACATTTATAAGGACAATTAGCAAGTTGCTATCTCTTGATATCAAAAAGAGAGTATTGTCAATTTTTTCTCTTTTAAAGACATTTTCTAGAAGAATTATTGAGAGGCTCTCATACAAATCTCTAGGTGCTTGCTTCAACCCATAGAAAGCTTTATCCAATTTGAGCATATGATGTGGAAAGTCTGCATCTTTAAAACCTGGAGGTTGTTTGACAAAAACTTCTTTCTTCAGATTCCCATTTAGAAAGGTACTTTTGATATCTATTTAGAAAAGTTTGAACCCCATATAGGCAGTAAATAAAATAAGAATCCTGATATCTTCTATCCTTGTAACGAGAGCAAATGCCTCATCATAATTAATTTCTTTCTCCTGGTTATAACCTTGAACAACCAGCCTTGCTTTATTTCTATTGATAGTTCATTCTGCTTATTTTTGTACATGTATTTAGTCCAATTATTGTTCTATCAACAGGCCAGGGGATTAGGTGCCAAACTTTGCTCCTTTCAAATTATTGAAGCTCCTTCTTCATTGCATTGATCCAGTCAGTATCATTAAGATCTTCTTTTACATTTTTGTGCTCAAATTATGACAAAAAGGTTGATAAGCCCATGAAAATTTTGACTTGAGATCTTGTTTGGACTCTAGATTCCAAAGAAAATGTCAGATTTTCAAGCGGTGGAGAGGCTTTGTGCTTCCAATTTGTCATTCTGAGTTGAGTTTTGTCGGGATCAGGTCCTTAGAGATTTTGAATAGAGCCTTCTTCATGTTCTTCAACTATACTTAGAGTCTTTAATTGATATATTGACTCACCATTACCTTCATCATTCTCAACTGTATCAGCTTGTCCTTGGCCATCATCTTCAGCTATGCATCCCTTAGAATAGGTATGAGCTCTTCTATATCAGAGCCTTCATTTCCTTAAGAATTTCTCAAATTTTTTGACTCATCAAAGACTACATGTACACTTTCTTCCACACAGAGTTCTTTTGTTGAAAACTTTGTATGCTTAGCTTATTAAGGAGTAGCCCACAAATGCTGCTTCATCACTTTTAGAGTGAAACTTTCCTAGCTCATTTTTTCCACTGTTCATAACAAAGCATTTGCACCCAAATAGTTTGAAATAGTCAATCTTAGGCTTTTTGTTGAAGACAAGATCATATGAGGTCTCATTCAATAAAGATTTAATCAAACACCTATTAGTCACATAACAAACAATATTAAAAGCTTCAACTTAAACTGTCAATCAATACGCTCCTGGCAATCTCTATGAGAGTCCTATTCTTTCTTTCAACAACTCCATTTTACTGAGGAGTCCTAGGAGTAGAGAAATTATGACTAATTCCATTTTTAGCACAGAATTCTAAAACTAGGGAGTTTTCAAACTCAGTTCAATGATAAGATCTGAGTCCAACAATTTTACAGTTTAGCTTCATTTGAATTTGCTTGGAAAATAGCACAAGAACCTTATAGGTTTCATCCTTGGTTCTCAAGAACATTGTCCAGGTAAACCTAGAGTAGAAAATAACAAACACGTACCTCTTTCCACCCCTACTTTGGACTCTAGCAGTTCCACATATGTCCATATTCAGCAATTCAAGTGGTCTAGAGGTACTAACCTATTTTTTCTACTTAAAGGAGGATCTAGTTTGTTTTCTCTTGAAATAAGCATCACAAACCTTGTTACCTGAAAACTATAATTTTGGCCCACCACAGACTAGGTCCTTTGAAACTAATTTATTCAGCAAACAGAAACTTCCATGTCCCAGCCTTTTATGCCAAGGATTAGAATTTTCTCCTTGTACACTTAATAAGGTTAACTCATAGTCAGCTACTAAATCCAGATCAGCCACATACATATTCTTTCACCTTTTAGCTCTAAGGATGACTTTTCCAGACTGCAAGTTGACATAGTACATTTATCAGACAGGAAATTTACCTCTTTACCTTTGTCACATATTTGAGATACACTTAGAACACTGTACTTGATATCATCTACAAGTTACACATATTCTATTGCATGATCAAGAGACTTTTCAATCATCCCAACATTCTGTATATATATCCCTTTTTACTATTTCCTAATGAGACACCTCCACCATGAAGTGTCTTGAGACAGAGAAAACAGTCAGTCCTTCCAGTCATATACTTTGAACATCTACTATCCATGAACCAGTCCTGACTTCATTCCCTTTCTCCTACCTGTAAATGAGTCACTTATTAGATTTGGGAACTCACTTGAATTTGAGTTCCCAAAAAGAAGATAAAGTTATGATTAAATTTTTCTTTGCCTATTTAGGTAGTGGGTTCTTCTTTATATTTCTCAAGGGTTTGGAACCCTTAGGACAATATATCTCTTGCTGGATATAGCTAACACTGTTCATTTTGTCTCTAAGCCAACTTTTATGGTTCTCCTTCAAGTGTTTATTCCTTCCACAATGGGCACATAGAGGTTTGTAACATTGATTTTAACACCATGAATAACCTTATCTGGAGACCAACGTGAGTGGGTTCTATACAGATATCCAAGGCAATAAATGTCACATCTGTGTATTGGTCTAAACTACCAGCCCATATAGTTAAGCTAAATTTTGATGACAGTTCAATCACAAACCCTAAAAGGATTGAAGCATGGGGGCCATAAGAGATCATCATGGTGATCTAATTTATGCATATGCTACACCTTTAGGATAGGGGAACAGCAATCAAGTAAAGGTGAAAGCTACTATATGGGGACTTTCTTGGTGTTTGAACAATGGTGTACAACAAGTTATGTTAGAAGTGGATTCTGAGCTCCAGGTCATATGGATAAGAACTTAAATTCCAATCCAATGGAATCTAAAGCCTCTTGTGGAGTTCTTAATCAAGATCATCTCTTAATTTCAGTTATACATTTGCATACATATCTACAGGAAAGCCAACTTTATAGTAGATGCATTATCAAAAGTGAGTCATCAAGTAGAACAGTCTTAACAATATTTCCAAATTTCTCAAATTTCTTTAGATACAGTAGGATACTTCCATCTTGATAAAATTGGACTGCCAAGTTTCAGAAGGAGAAAATTGAACAAACTACAGGAACCACCTTAGTGAACTATGTCTTATTATAATCAAATAGTATACTCTCACAGTTGCGTTAGTTTCATTCATTCAAAGTTGTTAATCTTGAGGTCAGGTGTATTCCCCCTCATTGTATAGATTCTTTTGTGATTAATAATAAAGCCTTGGGGTAATGCTCAGCCCCTAAAATTTTCCAAAAAAAAAATATCCAAGGCCTTTACCATTATTGATTCCCTAACTAGTTAAATTAGGAATGATTTGTGAGGATGTGGTTTATTTTAAGGATTTGTTAAGATCTTCTCTTATATAGACTAGGCTCCTTTCTAATTTCCCATTCTTATGGAGTTCAGTCATTAGGGTCTTTTAAGAATCCCTCAATTTTTGTTCAAGCCCAATTTGAATCCTTGAGTCTTCTTTCTTCCTTTTACCATCAAAATTATTTTCTTTCTCCAGTGGACTCATTAAACTCAGATTTTTAGATTTTAATTTTATGGACAATTCTTCTACTTTAGATAAATGGAGAGTTAAGGCAATCAATTCAAGCTCTTGATTTTCTACTTTCTCTTTTAGAGCATTTTTAAAACACCTTGGGTTTTGGAACCTTAGAAAATTTCCTGAATTTTTGGTTTCTAGGCATCAACGACTATGGGGTACTAGTAGTATGATAGGGTACGGTTGGTATAGTCTTGGTCGTATGCTAACCATTATTGTTTGGTAGGTTGGTTTCTTTTCTGATATGGGTACAACTTGGGTGGGTACAAGTCGTATGGTGGGTGACGGTTCATATGGTTTAGTTTTTCCATAACTTAATCTAAAACTTGATAAATTAACTTGGACCTGAGTACGAGTAGCTCACCATGAGCCATAAGATAGGGTACAACTCATATTATTGACTCGTATGGTGGACAGTGTCCAAATCCTCTTTGATTTCCATTTTATTGTTGGTACAGGTAAAGGGTATAGGTCATATGATTAGATATGACTTGGATTGGATGGTCGTATGTTGGATAGTGTTGGGGTCCAAGGGTAAGCCTATGGTAAGAGTCGTGGGTACTACTCGTATATTAGGGTATGACTAGAATATGGTAGTCGTACCATCCTGTGGAATTTTGTGCAGTTTAAATGGGGGTAATATTGACATTTTCCACTTGCCCACTTAAGGCCCCATGACTTATAACTCTTTTGAGACATCATTTACCCTAATATTCTAATCTTAAATACTTTGAAACTCTCTCAGATTCTCTCTAAGGCTTTTAGGTAAAGGAAGGCTAGGGTTTCATCTAGAGGATTAGTTTGGGGCTTGTACAGGCGATTTCTCTCTATCATCTTCGTAATCTAAGGCAAGATACTTCTCCCTCATTGTTAGTTCCAACTAAAGATATGTTTTATGAATTGTTTCATGGTATAATTATTGTATGGTTTTGGGTTTTCAATTATATGTTGGGGGTTTTAGATATAAATGGTTGGTTATGGGTTTTGGAAACTGTAATACCCTGAACTTTCTTCAAGTCGAGTTTCATCCTTAAGAAGAGTAAGGGATGACTTCCTAAGTGAGAAATATTTTAAACTATGTAGAATTTCCATAATATCGATACTCTTTCCATCATACTAAATTCTTCTGAATCCAACACACGGGAAAAGAGTTAGAGCCATTTTAGTGAGACAGTGTACCACTTGGTACTTTGACACCTCCGCGATTCCACCGCGTCGCGGTGTATTTCCAATTCGTAACCAAGGTGGCAACGTGATTTTCACTGCATCATGCCATCAATCAGTTTCCTAATTGTACAATTTACAGTAATCTAACGCGAATATGGCGCGTCATGCCAGCATGAAAACTTGGAATTTTCAGATTCCGTTATTTAATTCCAAAGGCATCCCTATCATCCCTAAACACGAAATAAAGTGCCCAATAAGCCCTTATTCCATTATTTTCCTCACTTTTCTCTCAAGAACATTATATTCTCTCTCAAATGGGCAAGAACCCTAGCCAAGAAATCAAGAACAAGACTAAGGATTTTCTTTAAGAACCTTCAAGAAAGAGTCTTCTAAGGTATGTTAGATATTAATTCTTGGGTTCCTTCCACCCAAGAGGCTCAAGAATCCTTTCCAAAATTTTGAAGTTTATGTATTTATGATATTTCATGATTTATGTGTATTAGAGTTCATGATTTTGTATTGTTGGGTTTTAATTCATGATTTAGAATACCAACTTCAAGAGTTGATTCTAGTATGTGATGAATGGTACGATGTTCATCATAAACCCTCTTCAAGTTGCATGATATTGATGTTTTCATGATGATTAAGTATAGAATCTGTGGTATAACTAAAGCATGCTCCCCATATGTTTGATAGAATGCTTAAGTAAAGATAATAGTGCCTATTTAGTATGTTAAGCATGAAATCCCCAATTTTGTGATAACTAGTGTATGCCAAGTGTTTGTTGAAATGTCTTAGTGAATGAATTATGATAAGTTGCATGCATTCTTATCCATGTGTTTTCCTTATTGAATAACTATGAGACATTAGTATGCATTCCTTATACATTTACATATGTATGACATTCAAGTGATTAACGAGATATCGTATTATTTGTGTTGTGAATGAAAGTCCATGGTCATGATTATTCAAGAATGGTTATGTTTTACTTTTATGTTATCGAGTCCTAGGGGTATTTATACCCGAAAAATTAGCTGTTGTCTAGAGACAATGTCAGTTTTCACGATAATCTCAGTCAAGCCATGATCCTTAGAACTCAGTCAGTTATAGAATTCAGTACTCTCAAAAAGTTATAGAACTTAAGAAATGTCAGTAATCTAAGTATCATTAGAATTCTAACTCCAGTTCAGTACTCAGCTCAGATCTTAGTAGTATTCAAGAATTTAGTTTCAGACCTCAGTAGAATTCAGGTAATCAAGTCAGAACTTAGTATCATCCATTCAGATAACGAGATTCAAAAGTATTCTGTCAGAAAATGAAATCAAGTAAACTTAGTCAAATCAGTCAAGTAAGATAATTAGTAATAGATTCAGCTTAGTCTAATACAGTCTAAAAATCAGTTTAGTGTCGTTTAGTTGGGAGTAGGAGCTAGCACCGAGCGAGTGCAGGGATGACCGCTTCCCCGTTAGAGAGGCAGAGTCGTTAGTAATAATCCCTGAACCCCAGAACTGCGTAGCCAGCACAGGACCAGGAGTCACCTATTAGATTAAGGCTTGACTATCATATTGCCTTAGGCTTGACTTCCTGTTCAGGGTCACCCGTTAAAGAGGCTTGACCATAGTAGAGGTCTTTACCCGTGGCATGGTATTGACACCCTTCCAACTGGGGTTACAGGTTTGACCTGACTAGATCAGATTCGGGGTATTTCAGTTAAGTAAGAACTCCTAAAGTTGCAGTTTCAGTATCAGTCTTCAGAGTAGAACTCAGAAATCAGGATTGTCAAATACAGTCACCCATCTCAGTAAGGAACTTAGATAGTTCTATAGATTTATGGACCACCCGCTAGATAGGCCTGGTCTCACATAAATTTAATTAGTATCAGTACTAATAGAGCCAGAGATCACCCGTTAGATAGGCCTGATCTCAAACTCAGTCTGTCATTTCTATTATTAAAAAATTCAGAGATTTTTCGCTAGATAGGTATGATCTCAAATACAATCATTCTTTATCATTATTAGAAGATTCAGAGATCATCCGTTAGAAAGGTTTTATCAGAGATTTAGTCAGTCGATAGTAGCAAACTCAGAACTCAGTCATTAATATGAGCAGATCCAGTTAATCAGCTTCAGTATCATTAGTTTCAGAGACCAACCACTAGAGAGTACTGATCTCAACTTTAGTTCTCAATTATCAATATCAAAAGATTCAATTATTCAGTATTTCAGTATTTGTAGTGAGTTTAGATATCAGTAAAGCAGTATCCGAGTACCAGTATTCAAAGTCACGATGATTTCAGTTATGGTTTGTGCATTTATGCATATGTCCTCACTCAGTACTCTCATGTTATTCAGTTAAGCTATGTTCATTCATAATCCCTTGCATTCAACCTTACCTCATCTAGCATACCAGTATATTCAAAGTACTAACGCATACTTTTCTTTCGCGCTATGGTGTCTTATACTATAGGTTCAGAAGTGCAAAATCCAGAGCACCCTTAGCCATCTAGACTCAGTCAGCAGCAGTAGATGTAGCATTAATTCCTCTTTAGTAGATGGATTTAGTTGGGGACATGTCCCATCAACTCCACAGTTTAGATAATTAGAGTCTTTTCAGATAGATGTATCAGTATTCAGTGTTCAGTTTTGAGTATTTTAGATGTTTTGAACCTTATGGAAAGTTTTTGCTGGTTTTTCGTATTTATTATATTATATTATGCAGTGCTTAGGTACAGATATCAGTAGAGGGTTAGCTTGTGGTCCTTCGGGATCATGAGCACCGTGTGGTATTTTGATTCTAGAAAATCGAGGCATTACAGAAACACTATACCTTCAACATATTTGATAACATGCCTATGAGTATACTTTTACTTTATTATTGGACTATTAATGGAACTATTTTATGGTATTGCTTGGTAATGGAACCCTAAATGGCATAAATAATTTGAAATAGTTAAATGGTAAGGTATATTGGTCATGGTTATGGTTAATTAAGCATTCCTTGTGGGGTACAAGGAAATCCACTAAGTGAACCTAATTATAAAACACTTGTGGGGTACACGGTACTCTCCAAGTTAACTTGATAACATAATCTATAGGTACTTAGGAATCATTTCTTCTTAAAAATGATGGATAAGGGCATTGCTTGCAAGCTACAGTAGGTATGAAGATACCACTACTTATAGCCTTGGTTAATAATAAATGGAATGGTGGTCTTGGTTGTGTGGAAATGGTTTTAATTGGGCAATAATGGTAGAGTGTGACAGCTAACCGTGAAGGTGTAAGTCCAATAAACAGAAAATGGAGACACATATTTGCTGATATGAGGATTTGGTCATGATGACCATATAGGATACTTGGAAATCTCATACTCCAATGGTATCTTCAATTCGTGCGACTACATATATCAGTATCCATTCAAAGGGTTACATTGGACCCATATAGCCCGTGGGTGGTTCTAGGATAGTTAAGCTACACATACCTAGGTTAATGATTTTAAATGCATGCTAAACCCGGTTCTCTCTTCCCAGCATGGATATATGTATTATATATATATATATAATATGTGTGTGTGTATGTATGTATGTATGTATGGTTGTGAATGTATATGGTTGGTTTACTTGGTTTTAAAGGTTGGCATTATTTTATCCTTATCTTGAGTATTTTCTAGCATTCACCCGCTAACCCTTATTCAGGCAGTTGTATTCCCACGCGATGTAGGAACCAACCATTATACTCCCCATGCTTAGTGATCGAACTCAAGATCAACTATTAGATTGAAGTAGTGATCTTTCATATTCCAAAAGGTTCCACTTCATATCATGGATGTCTTTACTAACTTTGGTCATTTTATGGATATTGGTTTTTGGTATGGTTGGGGGCATATACTAACTGGATATTATTTTTTCTTTGGTTATAGGCTTTGTGGAACTATTATGAGTTGGAATAGGCGGTGTCGGTATTAGTGTCAGTCTTAGTATTTATATTGGTATTGGGGTTGACACCGTTTGATTGAACTTATGATTGTTCAATCCTTTTATGTTATCTTATGTATGTTATAGATAAGAACTCGATTTTTACATTGGCTTGGTTATGGTTGTTGGTTGGTACTGGATGGTTGGACTTTTTGGGTTGGTCATGATTATAGACCTATACCAGAGTCTGGAATTGTAATAGATGTTATTGTGTTATATGTTAAAATACATCTGACTCAGGGTATGCATACTTGGAGGTTGGGTTGGGTAATAGGGGTGGTCCTCAGTCTTGGTTAGACTTGGAATGACCATTACGACAAGGCCCTGGTTTGGGTTGTATTAATATTTCTCAACAGTCAGTTCACACATAGAATCAGTCAACACATTTATAAGCTTCTTTATCTTTCTAGCGGAGTAGCTATCTAAATTTTCCTTAATGTCAGAGTGAGTTACCTCATTTTCTTTTTCATTATCTATGTTTTCCATAAGAGCAAATAAGGAATCATAGGTGACTTCACTATCCTCCACAACCATCATATACACATCTTTAGGCTTTTCAGCTTCATCGATTCACGAGAGGAATCTCCCCAGACTGCTAGAGCTTGTTTTACTACATAATTAGCTGCAACTTTTCTTCTTGACTTCTCAGAGACCTGGTCCTCTTCCCTCCTTTATTAGCTTAAAACTTTAGATATTTTTGAGAGTCCATTTTATGCAATGGATAATCCTTGATGAAATACTCAGGACTTTCACATTTGTGACAAACTTCATCTGTACCTCCTTTTTTGCTGCTACTTTCTTTTCTTTGAAACTAGACACTTTTATTTATTTCTCTTACAATACTTTTGTCCAAGTATGCAACATTAGTGTCCTCCTCGCTTGATTTAGACTTTAATTCCTTCAATTCCAAAGGCTTTTCCTTTTTTACTTCCTTCTTGTCTTACCCTTGCTTCTTGTTGAGTTCATGAGTCTTTAGATTACCAATAAGTTAATCCATAGTGGGAGTCTTCTGGTTTCTTGCCTCAGTAATAGCATCTACTTTGATTTCCCAGGATTTAGGAAGAACTCCTAGAATTTTTCTCACTTATTTATACAAAGAAATCACTTTTCCTAGGCAGTGCAACTCATTCGTGCTTGAAGTGAATCTAGTATGAATCTCTTGAATTGTTTCTCCTTCCTTCATAGAAAAAGTTTCATACTGAGTAGTCAGCATATCAACTTTTGAATCCTTCACATCAGTTTTTCCTTCATGAGCAGTCTTCAAGAAGTCCCAAATTTCCTTATCACTTTCACAAGTGGAAATCCTGTTATATTTATCTGGTCCTATACCACACACAAGCAATTTCTTAGCATTGTAATTCTTTTTAACTTTCTTACGATCTTCATTATTAAATTCTCTCCTGGTTTTGACAACCATTCTTGTTATGTATCCTTCTTTGACCTCTCTATTAGGAACATGAGGATCATTAAGTATCATATCCATCATCTCACTATCCTCTGCCATAATGAAGTCATGTATTCTGTTTTTTCGCCACCCATAGTACTTCCCATTAAAACGGGATGGTCTAGTGGTAGATTTTCATTCTTTTAGATTAGGTGGAGCATTCATGATCAAGAGATCACTCTAGGTATGAACCTTTTAGAATATCCTTGCTCTGATACCAATTGTTGAAACATGGGGGTACACCAACGTTCTAAGGACCTTGTCCCTGAGACTACGATAAAGGCAATAAAATAGTAACTAATTAAAACTAGAAGGAATTAAAAGAACATGATGTTTTACGTGAAAACTTCCTTGCTCAAGAGAGGAAAAATCACGGGTTACCCTCACAAGCACTCAAACTTCATTATAATTAAAACTCATTGATTACAGGCTCCAAGAACTTAACTCTAAGTTCCACTGGTTGCAATACCTCTACTACAACCACATGTACTTACCTCAACAACCCTACAATCGACTAACTCTAATCGATCTGACTTGAGGCAACTCTACCTAAGCACTCTACTGCCAAGAGAAAGACATTCCTCTTATAAGATGGTTAATTCAATTGCAAATCAAGACTTCACTTCAGAAATATTAAACTTGAAGCACACAAAAATTTGGAACTTGAGCAAAAGAGTTTTCATCGTTTCCTTGATTCACCAATTTTGCAAAACCTACTTGAATGAGAAGTATCCTTTTATATTTATAGTAGTGTATAAATCAGAGTTAAATTTTGATTGGACCAAGTGTAACAACAGGTACAATGCACTCTTGCACAGTTAGTTGCACTAGCGGATAAAACTATGCAGAGATGTGACAGTTGTACCACTTCATGATGAATCGAGGACCTAATCCTTTAAATACAACTGATCATCATCAAAACATGAAACATGATGCATACTTATATGTTAATCCTATATTTCATGCTCCTACCAAACATATGGAAATTGACTTCCATTTTGTAAGAGATAAGGTGGCAAGAAAGGACCTACTTGTACAATTCATCTCTTCCAAAGATCACCTAACTGATATCTTCACCAAGTCCTTGTCATCAGCTCATTTCCAGTTCTTAAGGGACGAAATTAAAGTTGTTTACCCACCTTCAATTTGCAAATAGGATATTGGGATATTATTGTATGATGATGTTGGATAACTATACAAGTCTAATCGATATCTATTATAAGTATACCTATATGTCCTATTATAAATATATTTGTATGTATCTAAAATACCTTAGCAGATTGTGACTCTTAGAGAACTAGTGTCCCAATATAAGTTGCAATCCTGTATCTTATTGAAGTCAAGAGATCTTGCATTCTTATTG
Organism: Capsicum annuum; assembly: GCF_002878395.1. Classification (NCBI taxonomy): domain Eukaryota; kingdom Viridiplantae; phylum Streptophyta; class Magnoliopsida; order Solanales; family Solanaceae; genus Capsicum; species Capsicum annuum. Next base: position 259,489,215 of record NC_061113.1, read on the forward strand.
AATGAGAGAGTATATTAGCGTACAAATATTGTGTATTTTTATAGTATCAATCTCCCCCGTAATTTTTTATACTCATTTCTTCATTTCGTAAATTTTACACTAATGTCATTTTGTAAATTTTTATCTAAAAAATCAGGGAACTTCCCTAATACTCACCCTTCCCCACCAAAAAAAAAAAGAAAAAAGAAAAAAAAGTCAAACTACACACCGTAGCCTTAAAAAAAATTTAATAATAATTAAGTAGTATATATTTGGACAAATTTTTCGTTTTCATTTTTCACTTAAAAATTAGATTTCACCTTCGATTTCCTCCTCTAAGATCCTGTAATTCATTTTCTTCTAAATATTTTTTTAGCTTACGACACTTAGTGTATACATGGAGAAATTCAATTTTCATGTATGTGGAAAAAAAAGAGAAAATTTTAGAAATAGCAACTATAGAGCCTTAATCGTAATTTTTATAACAACAGTTTTAAAATTACAAAAATAGCAATATGTATTTTGTATTTAAGTAAACTATTGTTATTTAAATACATATACAATCAGATATTTTCTTCCTAATTTAATGCTAATCTGTTTGAGTTAAATAAGAAAAAAATTTGTACCTTAATTTATGGAACATTTAATTTTACAGATTCCTTTACCTTATAAAACTCTTTTTTTACCACAACTGTTAAATTATAACTACTAATTGAAATTCAAAAAACGTTGTTCATATGCAGGAACTCAAATCAAATTCAAAATATAGATTCAAAATCAAAAATATTTTCCTTTATATTTTTTTTGCTGATCGACTAAAATTTTGAAGAAAATATTAAAAATACAACGGTCCATTACAGGTATTGATCAACTAACTCTATTCTATTTGTGGTTTTCATAAAATTAAAGTGGGAAATTGCTGATAACTTATAATAAATTTGTGTAACAGCCATGAAATTCAAAAATTTGAGATCTTATATGAATTTTATCAGTTCTCGCAAAAAATAGTTTAAGCAAATTCTCTTTTTTTTCAATTTCAAATTTGTTCTTGTTGTTCTGTTGATATAGATGATGTAGTTTTAATTGATGAGACACGGGGAAAAGGGGGGTGGGGGTTAATGATAAATTAGAGGTGTGGAGACGGACCCTTGAGTCTAAAGGGTTCAGGTTAAGAAAGAGCAAGACAGAATATTTGGAATGCAAGTTTAATGACGTGAGACAGGAAGACAGGGTGATAGTAAGGTTGGCAGTGTGTAAGAGGGATAGTTTCAAGTATATGGGATTCATGATTCAAGGGAATGGTGAGATTGACTAGGATGTCTCCCATCGTATTGGAGCGGGATGGATGAAGTGGAAGCTTGCCTCGGGGGTGTTGTGTGATAGGAAGGTGCCGCCCAAGCTTAAAGGCAAATTCTACAGGGTGGCAGTTCAGCAGGCCATGTTGTATGGAGTGGAATGTTGGCCAGTCAAGAACTCTCCCATTCAAAAATTGAAGGTGGCGGAAATGCGGATGTTGCGTTGGATGTGTGGGCTTAATAGGGGTGATAGAGTTCAAAATGAGACTATTTGGGAAAAGGTTGGAGTGGCTTCGGTGGAGGACAAGATGCGGAAAGTCCGATTGAGATGGTTCGAGCATGTGATGAGGAGGGGCACGGATGCCCCAGTTCATAGGTGTGTAAAGCTTGGTTTGGATGGTTTGAGGTGGGGTAAGGGTAGGCCAAAGAAATACTGGAGAGAGGTGATCAGGCGGGACATGGAGCAGTTACAACTCACTGAGGACATGACCCTAGATAGGAAGATCTGGAGGGCGTGGATTAGGATGGAAGGCTAGTGCCAGTTGGATTCATTGGGGTAGGACATTACTTGATAGATGTATTATTCTTTCTAGGACACTTTGTTGTATGCTTTATTACAAATGTGTTTACTATTCTTTGTTTATTATCCCTTGTGGGTGGCATATTTTTGTCTTGACATCTTGTTCCATGCTTTATTAAGTATCTGTCTATTATTCCTTATTTTGAGTCGGGGTTCTATCGAAAACAACCTTTCTACTTCTCTTGAAGTAGTGGTATGGACTGCATACATCTTACCCCCTCCCTGCCCCTCTTCTCCCCCCCCCCCTCCCCGCAGACCCCACTATGTGGGAATACACTGGGTTTTTTGTTGTTATTGTTGTTCTGTGTTTCAAAGTTGAGATGCAATTTTTATACGTTAAATTTGAATTTTAGTTTAGAATAACTAATCAACTAAAAAAAAATTTCTGTTTGAATTGCAGTTTTGTATATACGAATTAGTTGTTTTATATAGTACGTATTTGAGATTTAAACAAACTTGATTCTACTTGTGATTTTCATAAAATAAAATTGCAAAATTACTGAAAAACTTATAACAAAATTGCGTAACAGTCACAGAATTCAAAAATCTGAGATCATATATGAATTTTATCAGTTCTCGAAAAAAATGGTTTGATTGAAATTCTGTTTTTAAAATTCAAAGTTATTTGTGTCGTTATGTAATGTGAAAATTGAGATACAATTGTTATACGTTAAATTTAAATTTTTATCGATGATAACTAGTATTTGAATAAAAAAAAAAATTCGTTGGAATTCATTTTGCAGTTTTGTATATACGAATTAGTTGTTGTAAATAGTACGCATTTGATATTTAATTTTATTTTTACTATTTTTTGTGTTTTGGAGATAGACAATGGAAAGCATACATGTTCTTTTTAAACACTCTTATAAATGGACATAGAAACAACATTATGTAGATTACATATGTTTCCAGCTATATGTATTTATAATATACATATGCAGTATGCTTATGTGTTCACTGGCAATTTCATATGTTTTCAGCTTTATGTATTTATAATATACATATGCAGTATTTTATGTGTAAAAATCATGTATTCTTATATGTATTTTTTCAATATGCAGGACATATATTTCCTTTGGCATATGGTGTACTTGATTCTGTAAATGATGCATCTTGGACTTGGTTCTTTGAGAATCTGAAGGAAACATACAATGAAAGAAAACATATGTGTGTAGTTTCTGATCGTAATGCAAGCATCATAAAAGTTGTTGGTGGTGTGTACAATAATGTACCACATTATGCATGTATGCGGCGTCTATGGGGAAATGTACATTAATATTGTTATAGTTTAAATGTTGCAGTTATAGTTTAAATGTTGATATGTTAAATTGAACTTGTTATTCAACTTGTTATAGTTAAATTGTAACAATTTTTTTACTGAACTTGGTTAACTTAATTCATTATGAATATATTATAAAAGACATATAACATCATTGATTTATACCTAAGAAACTGAAAGCCACACTTATCAAATTTTTAATCTAAAAAAATACATATGAGAATCTATTAAGTACCTATGCCCATCTATAAAAATTAAGAATAAGTTAACATACCTTTATGTAATAAATATAAAAAAAATACATATAAAAACATATCAATTACGTAATCAAAACTTTAAATTCGTATGTTTTTTTTTTAAATATATGCATTAATCATACGTAAATATGTATTATTCATAGATATATACGCATAATTAAAAAAAAATCTATGGATAACTCATAAATACATATCTGCTTAAATACATATGTATATTTGGTAAAAAAATATATGTATTAGACTAGACAAATACATATACATATGCATAGCCGAAAAATGCATATTTAGACAAATGAATATATTTATATCCATAGCAGAAAATATATATTCAGACTTATAAAACCCATAAGCAATATTCATATATACATATGTATTGTGCATAAATATATATGCGTTAATAATATATACATATGCATTATTCATAAATACATATGCATATCTGGAAAAAAATACATGTTTTACTCAAAATACTTATGCATTACTCAAAATACATATGAATAAAATGAAAAATACAAATGCATATATGGAAAATACATATAGTAACTGGAATATACATATTAATTACTCAAAAATATATTCAAAACTGAAAACCACATATTCATACCGACATATGCATAACGGTAACATAAACTAACCAAGAAAAATTTTCATTTTATAGTTTAAACATTAAAAATCTAAATATCATATAAAATGAACATTAAAATATCGACTTTCAATATTAAAGTAACATATGAAATCTATGAAATATTCAACTAAATGTTAGTCCACCTAAAGTTAACTGTTATCAAAAACAACACATTCTGTCTAATTGCGCTTGGACCACACAGTTCATCTTCTTCTTCATGTAGATAACAAAAATGTTATTATTACAAAACATCTTGTACTGATTTTTCGTTAACATTAATACGATCTTCAGTGTCATTAACCATATGACATCCTATATGTGGAGCAAGTTTGGGCAATACTCTTGTTATATATATTTGATCACGCAATACCTTACAACACGAAAATACAATTATATGTAAAAATAATGACACATATGCATTTATGAAATACATCTTATAGTTTGATTATACAATATATCATAAAACTATCATATATTTTGTGAATACATCACTGTTCCATATCTAAATCATCCAACATCAAAATACAAACATTGTCATCATCTTAGGAATAACAAATACAAGTGATCAATAAATACAAATATTAACAATAGCAAAAGAAATATATCTAACCGATAACAAATACATTTAATATACTTCAAGCAAACTAAATACATATGTATTTTATTTATATATAACTGGTACAAAAATCATGCTTATCAAGAAGAAAGAAGTACATATCATAGTCAAAATCTAATGAATAACAAATACAACTTAACATAAATACAAATCTTAGCAATATGCATTCATAAAAACATATCTAAACTGTGGCATGTATATACTTTCCATTTCAATATAGTGGCACTTTGTATTTACAGAATACATATTATACTTATATTACAACATATACATATCTATTTTATGAATACATGAATGGTCCAGGCTAATACTCGCCGGTAAAACACCATTAATTACTACTGTTGTCGGTCACTGTCACGGTGAAATTCGACGAATAGACCCTCCCTCTGTTGAAAATTCATCGAGAAACGCCGAAACCAGTGAGTCCAATCGAAGCCACCAGCCCACCCATCGCCGAAAACGGCATCCCTTGACTGGAAAAATACCAAAAAAATCACAAATTACCAAAATAAAAAATGAAGCAAAAATTTAGACTTTATGCATTTCACTAGTGTCTAAATTATACCAAAGTCACAAATTTTAACATATCATCACTAAAAATTCAGCCATATTAAACCGTACCAAGCAAAAATCAGCTCATTAAGCCAAAATAATAGCTATAAAATGAAAAAAATAAAAGAAAATATTACCTAACAAAACTGATATGAATGTCAAGGCTGCGACGAACAACGGAGCAATCAATACACAAGAAGATCTCATACGTCACCGATGCCTAAGTTAGATTCTTAACATTGCAATCAAAACACATCTAACAAAACAAATCAAAATTTGAAATTAAAATCATGTAGAAAATCAACCAAAATTAATGGATCTAAAACCGATCTGAAGAAATTCTATGTAATCAACAAAATTAAATATAAAAGAGTCCAAAAAGGTTGAATAAAAATTAAAAGAGGAAACCTCATTTTCAGGCTTGGATTTGAGCTTTCGAAAAACAATGTTTTTATCGCTGGAGTTCTCGAAAGCCATAGCTATATAGAAATGGAAAATTCTTCAACTTCTCAAATGGAGATTGATAAGAGAGAGAGAGAGAGAGAGAGAGAGAGAGAGAGAGAGAGAGAATGGAATTTGAAAAAAAAATAGTCGAAGAAAGACATTGGGAAAAATTGAAATTGATAAATTGGTGTGATAATAGGGTAATGTAAAGGAAAGTGGTATGAAAAGAGGGTAATGGGTTAAAGTCACGCGCTTCTCAATAAAATAAAATAAAATATTGTTACTTTTGCTATTAGTTGTAATTTTGAGAAATTATTTCTATTAATTGTAATTAATGTCTTAGGTATGCTAGTTTGTGTAATTTTTCCAAAAAAAAAAATTGTCCACATGCATGTTAGTCAGTTCTTTTTTTTTTTTTTTGGTTAAATATTAGTCAGTTCTTTCCCGTGTTAAAGAATATCCATAAAATGTCCTACATGAAATTGTGAATTAATTTTTGGTTTTATTTTGTGAAGATCATATTTGATTCAATGCTTTTTAATCTATTTATAAGATGAATACGTACGAAGTTGGGTAGACTATTGAAACATACAACGAAAGAAATATCTAATGTACAACTTTTTAATAATTATTATATGAACGCCCTTGAGATTGGAATTTACTGATTTTTAAACATAAATTTGGAGAATAAAATTAGTGATACACTAATGAGTATAATAAATTATGGGGTAGTTCTACACAAAAATTAGATACTGTTCTCCAAAATTTTATTTTCTTAACTATGATTAGAATGCTTATTAAATGAAGAATCTAATGTAAATCTCTAATGTTATGAAATATTGAGTAAGAACAACAAGAACCGAGAGAGAAGCGAGAGAGTAATTCTTATTTCTCTTGAGAGATTCTTTTGGGCGTACTTGAGGATAATTTACAATGAATAAAATCCCCCTATTTATAAGGGAAATTACTCTTAATTTCTCACTAAAAATCCTGATAGATATCAACTAGAACTTGATAGATCTTATCTATATTCTTGATAGACATTCACTATAATGTAAATACATTTATAACACTCCCCTTGAATGTCTAATTGATAGATATTATGTCTCATTAAAACATTACTAAAAAAACTCAGTGGAAAAAAATCTAGTGAAGGAAAAAGAGTGCACATTTCTAATCATACGCATATAGGCTGCCTCATTAAAAACCATACAAGAAAAACTCAGTTGGATAAAACCTTGTAACGAAAAAAGAGTATAGCATGTATTAACTCCCCCTAATGAGAACATCCTTGAACTTTTGTATCCCGATCTTGTGCACCATCTTTTTGAAAGTTGCAGTTGGGAGAGACTTGGTGAATAAATCAGCCACATTGTCACTTGAATGAATCTGTTGCACGTTAATATCATCATTCTTTTGTAGGTCATGTGTATAGAAAAATTTTGGTGAAATGTATTTCGTTCTATCTCCTTTTATGAATCCTCCCTTAAGTTGTGCTATGCATGCTGCACTATCTTCATATAAAATTGTGGGTACTTTGTCATTTTTTTTCGAATGAGATGTATCATGGACCTCAAGCACTCACACTCTCGGCTTGCTTCATGAATAACTATTATCTCAGCATGATTTGACGAGGTGGATAAGATAGACTGCTTTGTAGATCTCCAAGATATGGCAGTACCACCGCATATGAACACATAGCTTGTTTGAGATCGAGATTTATGTAAATCAAATAAACACCTAGCTTTAGCATAACCAATAAGATCTGGACTGCAATCTTTAGAATAAAATAAGTTCATGTGTTTGATCACATCTCGATGTCTCCTAATAGGAGCAGAACTATACCTTGCTAAAAGATTGACCAAAAAGGCTATATCAGGCATTATAGTATTTACAAGATAAATTAATACTCCAATTGAACTAAGATATGATACTTCAGGACTAAACCAATTCAGTATGTTTCTTATTTCAGCAAATAATTTATTGCTTTTGAAAACTCTCCAAGAGTTTCAATGATTTTCAAGTTATAAACTCATGTAATGTAAGGATTATAAATAAGTTTTTCAGAAACTTTTATATGCTTCAAACATTTTGAATCCTTAAAAAGTTTTCATATAAATTTTGTCAAGTGACAATATTCAATATTTCATGTGTAACATCTTCAAGTATCTAGATTGCAAATAAAATAAGTTTTATGATTACCAAGATTCATCCTTTTACGTCATTTGATAAATATTTCTACGTCAGCATGATTAAATAAACGTAGAATTCAAATTCTTGCAATTTTTTATAATATTGCAAAAATATTTTATCAATGATATTGATAATATATCATTTTGTATTGGTTCATAGTGTAACACAACATTTTGAGATCTCATAACTTCATTATTTTCAAGTACCCGAACCTCTTATAAGGTTTCATGAAGTGTTATGTCGGAGGATCTTCAAGAGCACATTGCCTTCTTATTATGATTATTTGCTCCTTATCCTTTTAAAGGATTATTTTATATGGAGCAGATTGGTAGAGCACGCTTCACGTATACATAGACTTTGTCCTTCAGGAACACAAAATAGGAGCATTTGCAGCTTAAATATAGGATGCTTTCGGTATTTGACTTGAATTATCTTTTGAATGAAGATCTGATAATAATTTCTAACATATTTCATAGCTTTTTATAACCCCCCACCCCACACCCCTTATGTTAGGAAAACTAACATACATCCTCCATCTTCTTTGAGGAATCTATCTTTGTGCATTATGGTATATTCATTAATCATATACCGCACATCAAAACTATTAGATGGACAACGTGTGGTTCCTAACTCAAAACCAACTTTGAGGGGAGAATTAATCATAATTTATTGGTTTGATGCATTCAGTACTTTTGTATATAATATTTCAAACCAAGACATGAAGATTTTGTTTTCATTTTCAATGGTTCAACTATTTATCTAAGGCATTCAATGCCAAACCGACATTATCAAGATGCATTATCTTGATTACACAATCTGAAAATTATGCCCTTAACTCAATTTTATCAAGCAACAACTTAATGAATGTCAAACTACCTGTTCACAATAAATGTATAAGTGATCATCTTCTATCGATGTCTCTTAATAGATCACATGACAGGTGAATGAGCCCATATTCACCTTTTATACTCTTTAGATTTGAGGGATCAAATCCCAACATTAGTTGGTCCAACCAACTTATCATGAGAGCACGCAACATTAAAAGTTAATGAAGAATTTTCTAATTCTTCAATATTTATTTAATACTCACTATGCACATCTTTGGGATATTGCAATCGTTCATGTCAATTTATGAACTTTTATACTAGTAAACTCCAAGTTTACCATGACATGTACTTTTTTCTTTAGTAAATTTCAGATTTACTATTACATGAATAAATTTCAGATCTACTACTTTAGAAGTGGATTTCAAAATAACTCTTCTCCATTATTTTGCCTCTTTCAGGTGTAATTATTCTGCCTCTTTCGGAGGTGAGTTGTGATACTACTACAACCAAGTGCACATTTGTGTTAATAAGCTTTCATAAATATTATCACATTCACCCTAAGAAATGGATCTATACTTATAACAATTAAAATTTCCATTATCCAAGAATGGAATATAATCGTGCGTTAAGCATATCAAATTATGATAGCTTATAACCTCTTTCAAAATACTGCTAATTCAAGAGAAAATCAAGGTGTGCATAAATCATATATTGCTACCACATTCACTTCAAGAATGGAGCAAATTGTCATCATTCAAACTTATCATATATTTTTACCACATTCACTTCATGGAATGGAGCATATTTAGGGCATGACTTTTCACCAAATACATGTATTTTTCCTTAGCCATCATAATATCATCAATATGGTGTATTGAGATTCAAACTCAACGTCTTATCCATTTAAAGACGTCTTAGGCATAAATCGATGGGACTTGAATCCAATATCTTATCATCATTATGCACCAAGACTTTAACCTGATGCCTTACTCTTTTAATGTGATGAAATTAATTCACCGTCTTATTCCCAATGACCTACTATGTCAAATTGTACAACAAAATTCACCAATAAACCAAATTAATAACAAATATGTTCTTAAAATTTTAATATAGTAACAAACTGTATCTAGTGATGCAGCTGGCAAAGAAACTTTGCAATTCATCAATATGATTAAACCATAAAGTCAAACCATGAACGATATGCTAGCTATCCTGTTTTCATAGTGTCACCTGCAAATAAAAAAACACTACCACAATACACACATCACACGTTAGAACCTTTTTTTAAGATATAAACATAAATATATCCAATACATAATTTCAACACAAAATTAATATTTTGGAGACTCATCTAAGTTGGTTGTGGTGTGGTAACTTTGGTATTGTAGGTTTGCTCAATCATACCCGCTAATATGATTACCCATCAATATAACTGGATATATTAGTACAAAATATCTAAATAACATTAGATGATTTTACTCATTTGATTAGAATCTCATCCTGATAACATGTTATAAAATATAAAGTAAAGAAGAACAAGAGCAGAGAGAGAAGAGAGAATAATTCTTATTTCTCTTGAGAGATTCTTTTGGGGATACTTGAGGATGATTTACAATGAATAAAACCTCCCTATTTATAGGAAAAATTACTCCTAATTTCTCTCTAAATATCCTAATAGATATCAACTAGATCTTGATAGATCTTAGCCATATTCTTGATATACATTCACTATAATGTAAATATATTTATAACATCTAAAAATTATTTGACAAGTATCACTCATTTAAATGTGTACTTGAAGAAATAGAAAGAAAGTGTAATAAAGAGGAGCCAAATCCACTTTTGCACCCTTGATTTATAATATCATTTACTTTTTATTTGTATTAAATGCACCTCAATGATGAGTTGGCCAAATTATGTATTCAATCAACAACAAACGTGTGTAGGTCAACTCAACAACGAGGTGTGCTTTAATTCAAAAGAGTAATAATTGTGGGTGTGAAACTCACAAAAAGATGAATGTTTAGGAAGATTAATAGAACAAAGAATAATTGAGATATGAAACTCCAAAAAATATGATAATTTAGATATGTAAATATGATGACATAAGAACTATTATGTAAATATGTATTTCTTGAATTAGGGGTCGAGTATTTGTCCTAATTTTCCTCTAATTTACTTGTTTACAAAGTACTACTTGTATCTATATATACCCGTTTTATGTGATGAATAAAACAACCGTACAAAACCTAAAATTCTTCATGGTACCAGAAGCAACCTAGTAGATTATAATTTTTTTCAGTTTCTTCAAGATGGAAAATTTTACGCCTTCTTCTGGCAGCACTAGAAAACCTAAGAACTCAATCGTAACAAATCCTACCTCAATTATAGTTCAACAAGTCAACTCCTTTTTTCCAACAAAAGTTATTCTTGATAAAACAAATTTCTCACTTTGGTCTCAATTGATGGAGATGCATATCGGAGCTCGAAATAAGGTTGACTACCTTACTGGCGGAGCAAAGAAATCCAAAAAAACTAACTGAAATTATGCAATATGAATTACAGTGAATCATAAGGTGAAGATTTGGATGGTTGAATCAATGAATTGTTTATCAGGCTTTTCACAACGAAGAAAATTTGGGAAGTTGTTGCCAAAATATTCTATGATGGTTTAGATGAGACCCGACTATTTGAACTAAATCAGAAATCCTTCACTACTATGCAAAATAAAAGGCCCCTATCCATGTACTATAATGAATTGGTTGAACTTTCAAGAAATTGATCATCTAATAAATACACGCGATAAATTGGTTCAGTTTATTCTTTAGATGCACTCTATGATGGCAAGGCTGCAAGTTCACATATTTCTCAATGGACTTTATACAGAATTTGATGAAGTTTGTGGTGATATTTTGAAGAAAGTGACAAAGCTTGATCTTGAAAGTACATAGACTTATGTCAGAAGAGAAGCTCAATAGAGGTAGACTATGGGAAGTAATCGACTGATTCATGAGAGTTCTACCATGGTTGTCCATCTTAGCAGTCCTGTTAAAGATCGAACTGATATGCCATCTGGTAAGCCTAGTAATCTTACTTGTATCTATTTTGGTGAATTAGGACATTCAAAATAATGATGATACAAGATCATTGGCTATTCAAATTGGTGGGATTTCTTAAAGAAACCATGCAAAGTCATTCCAAACAGAGCTACAACTACAACCACATCAAGAATTAGTCAGCCAAACAATGATGGTAAACTAGAACCACGTGTTAATATGACATAGTCAGGTATTACCGATAATAATAATGTTAATATTATTTCACCTTCTACAAGTAGTACTTTAATTCTTGATAGTGGAGCATATGATCATATGATCAAAGACCGATACAAATTACAATCATTAAAACCATTTTCTCAACCCTTTATTTCTACTACTAATGGAGGTACTTCTCCAATTATAGGAGAAGGACCAGTTGTCATAACAGGTACATTAAAACTTGACACAGTTTAAGGTGTACTTGTTCTTGATCATAATATTCTATTTGTTAGTCACCTTCTCTCTCAATTGTATTATAATCTTTTGGCCTTTATTTTGTATCTTTCAAGATATTCTGACTAGGGGGACTCTTGGTTATGGCGTTAAGCAAGGAAATCTCTACTTTCTAGAATTGACTAAATGCGAAGAGAAGATATTTAGTCATGCATTCCGCATACATAGGATTGAGAAGGAACAGAACTATATATGGTAATGGCATAAGAGGCTCGGACATAACTCATTTGGTTATCTTTAGAAATTCAAACCAAATTTATTTTTAGGTTTAGAAGGCTTAATTTTTCATTATGACACTTGTGAATTAGCAAAAACTCATTGTGTTCCATATTAATCAAGTTTGAATAAAAGTTTTGAGCCTTTTGTTTCTATACATTATCATATTTGAGGCCCTGCAACAGTTAAATCTCTGTCTCAAGTTCATTATTTTATTACTTTCATAGATGAATGTACTAGAATGACATAAATATCATTATTTTTAAAGAAGAGTGATGGGTATATTGCGTTCAAAGATTTTTATAATATGATATGGACTCAATTTCAACGACAGATCCTTGTTTGGCAATTTGATAATTTCATGGTATTTATGCAACCTACTGTTGATGAATACCTTAGGCAATGAGGTGTACGTCGTCAAAAATCCTGTACATATATACCACAACAAAGCGGTCTAGCAAAAAAAATAGACAAAATATGAAGATTGTTCATGCATCTCTCTTTGGCATGAATATGACAATTATTTATTGGGGAAAAGAGATTAAGTCTACAGTTTATCTTATTAATCAAGTTCTATCTCGAGTTATTAATTTTGAGACTCCATAGAAAAGTGTCATTCTCTTTGTTCTCTTCCACATCTGTCGAACTTAGAGCAAAGGGTGTTTGTTTGCACGATTTATACTCACATACCCAAAGCTCTGTGAAGAAAAGTAGCTTTGTGTGAAAGATGTTGAGTGTTTATTCGATATTCAAAAATTTATAAAGGATACATGTGTTATGACCCACGAAATAAGAAATTATATGTTACTCTTGATACATCTCTTCTAGAGGAGAGTGATATAGAAAATACTAGAATGAATTGAGAATTAGGGGGAGAAACAGAGTTCCTGAAAATAGAATCTCATGAGTAGAAATTAAATACATGTACTAGTATTTTAGAACAAGACGTAGTCTCATATGAAGACAACAAAGGAACCAGGAAACAAGGAAATAAAATTCACGATGCCACAAATGAAGAAAATGAAGAATTTATTCCAGAAAAAACAACCACTCCATTAACTAATGAGTCCTCTCAAAGTGTTCTACATGATCATATACCTCAGGTGTTTTTGTCTAATGACCTTTATCCTTCCCCTTCCCATTATCCATTAAGAAAAATAAAAGTGTGCCAAGAATAAAATATGAACCTGATCTTAATGCTAATTTAAAATATCGCATTAGTAAGTATACCTCCTTCAAAAGATTATCAACGTCATATGCTCTAACTGTTAATCAATTATCAGAAGTGTCTATTCCTAGTGATGTGCGGGAAGCATTAGCAAAATCACAATGGAGGAAGTCAATGAACGAAGAAATGGAGGCCTTGCAGAAAATCAAACTTAAGAATTAGTCTCACTGCCTGAAGGAAAGAGGTATGTCAAGTGTAAATAGGTATATACTGTAAAGCTTAAAGAAAATGGAAGTATTGATTGGTATAAGGTGAGGTTGGTAGCAAAAGGATTGATAGGTATAAGGCGAAGTTGGTAGCAAAAAGATACAAATAGAAATATGGAGTGGGCTATTAGAAAACATTTGCACCGGTGGCTAACTCAATACTTTTCGTATCCTCATATCAGTTGCAATAAATAGAGATTAACCGTTACGATAATTTGACATAAAAAAATACATTTTTAAATGGTGACATGAAGGAAGAAGTTTATATAGAGCTATCACCCAAAAAATCTATAGGAACACACTTAGAGAAATAAGGTAGGCAGATTAAGAAAGGTATTATATGGGTTAAAAAAATCACTACGGACATGGTTTGGATGTATCACATCTACAATGACATTAGTGGGTTATAAACAAAGTAACTCTAATCACACTCTATTTATAAAACACAACAAAGGAAGGTAACTGCATTGATTGTGTATGTTGATGATATGGTGCCGACAGGAAATGATTTTGATGAAATGGATCAACTTTAGAAATGTTTGACATCAAAATTTTAAATAAAAAACATAGGAAAATTGTGATATTTCCTAGGTATTGAAGTATCAAGATCGAGACAGGAAATTTTTCTTTCTCGGAGAAAATATGTTCTAGACTTATTGATGGAGATAGGAATGCTAGCGTGTAAGCCAATGGAACATCTATGGAGAGAAACCACAGACTCGAGAACCCTTCAATAGAGAAAATAAAAGATGTAGGAAAATATCAACATCTAGTAGGAAAGTTAATCTATCTAACTCGTACAAGTCCAACTATTGCATATAATGTAAATGTTGTGAGTCAGTTCATGTAGAATCCAACAGAAGATTACATGGAAGATGTCTATAGAATTTTGCGATACTTAAAAAGAGCTCCAGGAAAAAAGGGCATTTGTTCTCAAAGAATAAGAAAACTATAATCAAAGGATATACAAATGCAGATTGGGTAGGATATCAATTGACTAGAAAATCATCAGCGGGGTATCACACTTTTGTCGAAGGCAATCTTGTCATTTGGAGAAGTAAGAAGCAAAAGGTTGTCGTGAGGTCTAGTAAAAAAGCATAATTTTGAGAGAATCTCAATGGCCTGTTGTCATAGCCCAAACCAGGGCTTAGCTATGGTGGGTATCTCAAGTCCCACATGGATCAGAGATCACCTCATTCACCTAACTAAACCAACACCACAAACTCAAATATCGGATGAATTCCAAACATATATAAGATGATGTAAGCTAAGAATTGTATTAATTCATGAGATGTCTAAACCTCTCACCGAAAACAGGACAACCGTTCATCACCAAGCCAATCCACCAAATTCACACACCCAAGTCCACAGTAATCTAACAAAGCCTCTACAAAATCCAAAATTAATAAAATATTAGGACATGGCCCTGACAGTAGCCAAAAACAAAGTCTAAACAAGGTCCAAGACATAGGAGACAGGGACCATGACATGAAGCCTTCCAAAGTATGGAAGCTCACCACTTTAATGTCAACTCACGAACTAACTCGAGCACTTGACCATTATGCAGGGAAAGTAGAAAAAGTTTTGATACCTGCATCGCATGGGAATAAAGCATCCGAAGATGTTTAGTGATTGGAGCGTTAGCATGTAACTCAGGGATAGAGAGGAATAAAATAATGCCATCATTCAAAACCAAGTCAAATAATCACATGCATTCACATACACACACACACACATATATCATGTTGGGATAGGGAATAAGGCTTAGTATGCATTTGAAAACCTTAACCTGGGTTGTGTAGCATAACCATCATATAACAAGGCACCCACTAGCTATATGGGCCCAGCTCTCCCCTAGATTGAAGGGCCCCAATGTGTGTAGCCGCATGAAGCAAAGAATATTTATATCTGTATATGCCTTTATGGGGGACTCAAATCTCCCAGCATAATCAAGGTGAATTAAGCACTAATGTATACAATATAGGGGACTTGAACCTCCCATTCATATATTCATTCAGGGGACTCAAACCTCCCGATCATATAGACACCCTCACCGATTAGCGCAATTTCCAGTGTAAGTCCTTTGGACTCCACTTCACGACCCGGCTACACATCCTATTTTTAAGCCCAATTAAAACATTCATTATACATATAAAACCATTATTCCAGTTACTTAACAAAGGCATTCCATTATTATCGTTATACCAACCCCACTTGCAAGCGTACAACATGCCATAACCATTATTAATCAACTTTGGGATTCGAACCCATTTTTAAAACCAAGACATCAATTCAATTCAACATTTAGGACTCGAACCTATTTAGTCAAATAAACCACCAAGGTTATAATTTAAATCAATTTATGACCAACAAGGCCTTCATGAAACCATTTACCAATCATCAACATTCATAGGCCAGTGCCTTAGTTCAAAACATAATTCAACATGTAACAAGATCATTCTCATTAACATTTTCACAAATAGGTTGAGGACATACCTTTATCAAACTATTATTCAAGCCAAAAATTATTAAGTTAGGGTAAACCATGACCCCTTAGTTTAATTACCAATTTCCAAGCACCCACATGTGCAAGACCATTATCAAAATATGTATAATGACAATTTAAACCATGAGAAAACAATACTCAACATTATGCATTCAAACCCTCAACCATGATTTTCAAAAACACCATTAATGATTCATAAACAATGTTTAAAATGCATGATTTTCATTAACTAACAATGAAGGAAGAGTCACATGCCTGAGTTATGAAGATTCATATCCTTAAGTCTTTATATGACTACCTTGAAGAAATTCTAGCCAAATCTTTCTTGAGAAGTTTTAGAGAGAGTTTAGAGAGTGTTTGATCTTATAAAGTGTAGAATGAATGCCTAATAAATGTTATAAGATGTGGGGTCTTAAGAGCTTGGAGTGGAAAATATCCAAAATACCCTCAGCATAAAATTTATAGAAAACTCGCAAGTGGGTACAAGTTGACCCTCCAACTCATCACCACATCATACGAGTGGTACCTTCAAGTAGTCACAAGATCAGAAAGTTGGATACCACATTCTTCCCAACATACGACTCTCTTGCTCAACTCCTCACTAAACCATACAACTAGCACCATCAAGTCGTATCCAAGGCAGAACATCAAAGGCTAGACACTAGACAACATACGATAGGACCCTACCTTCTCATCACATAATCATACTACTCGTATGGAGTGACTCGTAGCTAAGACAGAATTTGGTCAACAATACACTGACCAACATACGACTAGGGTCACTATAACCGTCACCACATCATACGGCTTGTGGTGTGAGTCGTATAATGAACATAAAGTTCAAGACTTGAGAAATTTGTAAGGGCCAAAGTTTGGAGCATTTCACCTGTGTGAGCTATTATGGATTAAATATATTCTAAAGGATCTTGAAATTGAATATACAGAACCTATGAACTTGTTCTGTGATAACAAGGCCACAATTCAAATAGCACAAAATCATGTTCAACATGATCGTACTAACCATGTTGAAATTGATCGACCCTTCATTAAGGAGAAGTTAGATCAAAAGATTATACATTTTTCATTTGTCAAGTCTAAAGTCATCTAGCATATATACTCACTAAGGCTGTATCAGTGAAGGTCTTCCATGTGATAATTGGCAAATTGGGGATGATATACATCTATGCATCGCCTTAAGGGGGACTGTTAACATTAAGACTATTATGTAAATATGTATTTCTTGGAGTAGAGGTCAAGCATTTGTCCTAATTTTCCTCTAATTTACTTGTTGACAAAGTACTACTTGTATCTATATATACTCATTTTATGTGGTGAATAAAACAACCGTACAAAATCTAAAATTCTACAAAATAAAATAAAAGGTGATTGAGGTATGCATGAAACTTGCGTAAAGACAATGCTCCCTCCGTCCCATTTTATGTGCGACTCTTTCTTTTTTACTTTGTCTCAAAGGAATGTCACCTTATTATAATTAGTAATAATTTAACTTTAAATTTTATTTATATCCTTAATGAAATGATATATAATCAGACAACTTTTATGAATTATTTTTAATTACACGTCTTAAAAGTTTTTCTTCTTCTCTTAAATTTCGATCACGTCAAATGACGCTACATAAAATGAGGCGGAAGGAATAATTTATGTTTATTTTTTTTATCATATTAACTCTTCAAAGGCTAATGGAGCCCTTAGGTGTTCAAATAGAACAGAAAGAGTGACCAACCTTTGTTGTTGAGAGCCATTGTTCCAAATTTTGGAGTTAACCAATCTTTGGAAATTCTTCATTGTAATAGTGAATTTAGCAACCAGAGCAGTGTATGTAATAATATTCCAAGCTTTGAGAGCAAGAAAATACAATAAATAAATGAATGACGAGTTAGGCACAATTTCCTTCTATTAGAAAAATTCTTGAAGATTTATATTTCTTGTTGTAAATTAGATTGACCCAAATAAATTAGATTGACCCAACTAACAATTAGGTATATTATATGCATATCCAATTTGCTAATGTAATTAATAAATTTTTACTCCCTCCGTCCCATTTTACTCGTCCCAAATTGGGATGGCACAGCTATCAAGAAAAATAATAAATAACATGGCTAGTTTACCATAGTAGCCCTATTAAATGATGTTTACATTTTAATTTAAAGAAAAAGTAATTAATGCAAAGGGTAAAATATGAAAAAAAAAAATTATCTTATCTTGATAAGTAAAAGAGGAAAAGTAAAATGAGACACCAAATTAGAAAATTTGAGGGTAAAATGGGACGGAGGGAGTTATTGAGCCACCTTGCTCATTTTAGATGTGAAGTGATAGTGTCAATACTTAAAAAGCTTGTTGGGGCAAAAGCCCCTTTTTTGGAATGACGTACTTATTAATTACTCCATTTGTTTTATCTTAATTGTCACATTTTTCTTTCACTCTTTTTAAAAAATTATAAATGAAAAGTGTTCTTTCACTAATTTATCCTTAACTCTTTTGATTTAATCAATATTTTTTACTTTTAAAAATAATTAATTTTAAGAGAAAAATAAACGAAAATTAATTCTAACTTAATTTTGTAAATTGACAATTGATATGAGACTAAAAGAATATTTTATTTAATCCCTTTGTCAGATTTTTCCAAGAAATAGGAACATTTCCTTTTTCAAGTGACATTATGGGAGAAATCAATTGTAATTAGGATTTCTGTAAATAGTCATAAGGTGATACACTTTTATTTTACCTTGCCCATGTTTAAATTTACTTATCCAATTTATGAAATCAAAAGAATTTTATTATATTTTTTTTCTACCCTTAATATTATTCTCCTTATTCCTAAATAAGTGGTTCTTTAGCCTTTTCATTTGTTTCTAAATAAGTTGTATATTAGATAATCGAGAAGATATTAATAATGTTCTTTCAATTTTATCCTTCCTTAAATAAAGAGAATTTCCATAGCCAAAAATTATTAAAGAGTGATCTCTTCTTCAAGATATTTATTAAGGGTAAGTTAGTAAAAATAATCTCTATATTCTGAAAATAAATAATTATTTAACGGGTGCATTTAAACTAAAACAACCACTTATTTAAAAGTGGAGGGAATAATAACTACATAAAATACTAATACGAAAAAATCTTTTGGCCACAATAATATCTATTCACACTACAAATTTGCTTTTTGGTTACATTTTTACCCTTTGATTTTTCTTTAATAATTAATTAACTATTTCCAATACATGGAGTCTTTCCAATATATGAGAAATGAACATTTTTCTTGTTCACTTTGCTTGGATGAATTGTCGAATCCTGTACAAAATTAATCGGATAAATACCTTTTTTCCTTTTAGTTCTAAGTGAAGAAATTTAAAAATATGAAATAACTTATGACAATTTGTAAGATCCAATGACTTTGGTTAATATTAATTCAACTTTTAAATCATATTTTAAATTTTATTTAAATATCTACTATAAATTTATACATATATTTTTGTTAATATGATATCTAATTAAGTAATTTTGTTAATTATTATGTCTAACTAAATTTAAACTATATATTTAAATATTTTCAAATTTAATTTGAAAATAATTTAATAACGACAATAAAAAATTCAAAAAAACTTTAGACATGACAGATATCGACATATTATAAGAAATCATAAAAATTATATAGTTCATATATGTCAATTATTTCTAACAACAACTCAAGAGAGTCATGCATTAATGTTGTAGTCTTGCTTCCTTATGTTATGACGATTTTTGATAATTTTCTAATCATTCATTCTATTAGTTATTAATATAACCTCGAATAAAGTGATTTTATTGATTATTATGCTTAAATAAATTTAAACTACATATTTATATAATTTGAAATATTTCAATAACAATCAAAACTCAAAATACTTTAGACATGATAGACATTTACCTGATATACAAATCATAAAAATCATGTAATTCATATATGTTGATCATAGTTAACAACGACCCAATATAGTCACATATTAATGTTGTAGTGTCTTGTGCTACTATAATACGTCAACTAGGTAACCTGTGATCGAATCATTACTTATATTTTTTGTTAATGTCTAATTAAGATTTTTAAATATTTTAATCACAACACTCAAAATTTAAAATACTTAAACATGATAGACGCCGATACATTATAGAAATCATAAACTCATTTAGTTCATACATGTCAACGCTACACATATACTATTACTACTATCAAACTCATTAAACACGAAAAAAACATTTTATAAAATAAATAAATTATACATTTGCTAACCTTTCTAAAAAAATTAATCCCAAATAAAAAAAAGAAGAAAAATTAGCCTCTTTAATCAGTTTTTTCCTGAATTAAAAGGTATTGCATGGATATTTCACTTAATTTTATCTTTCCAATTTTTTTACAGGAAGGAGTTCCGATCACTTCAGTTTTCAGTTTTCATTTATTCGGTTTAATTCATTCAAATCTTTGTATTATTTTATTTTTTTATTTTTACTTTTTAATCTTAATTTTTTTCTATTTTACATTATTTATGTTTCATTTCCTTACTTTTTTAGTTCTCAATCTTTACTTCTTGTAATTTGATGTTATTTCTTGTATTTTTATTTCTTATTTTTTATTTATTTATTCTCTTTATTTAGCATACCTGATTAACTGCACTACTATTTTAATTTTTTAACTAAAGTAGAATTTTATTATTGAATAAGGTTATATACTCATTTTTCCTTTTATTTTGAACTAAATTTAACTAAAATACGTGGGTCCTGAAAAGTTATCGAAAAATATGTTTCAATTAATTTTATAATATTAGTTGCAAATATATATATATATATATATATATATATATATATATATATATATTAATAAATAATATATGTACCTTAAAATGCCAATTTAGTATGAGACCTCTTAAAATTTCGATCATTTTATTTTTGACCTTCTCGTGTTCATAATATCTATTTTGACTTGAATTATGTTTAGGGATGTTAAAAAGGTAATTTGAAAAAGTTTAAAATTTTTAAAAAGGGTTCAGGGTCATTTTGGGACCCCGAGGCAGTGAGGGGCCGCGATATTGGCATACCACGGAAGTTAGCCTCCACGATAATGGCGTCGCACGGAGGCTACCCTTCACAATAATGACGTGCCACGCTCATGGGTTAATTTCATCCAGCTTTATTTTTTTTCACTTGGGGTGAGAGGCTTTTGGTCTTTTTACCCCTTGTACAACTTATAAACATAAAAGGGACCTTTTCCCCTCAGTTTTTAAAGATCAAACTCTACTTTATTTATCTTTTACCCTCCACCAAAGAAAACTCAAGGATTTTTCAAGAAATTACTATCCCGGGTTCCAAACTTCAAATTGACTTAAATTTCTTGTGTATTTCAGGCATGTTTTTCTTTCTTAAACTTTTATTTTACATTAAGGCAGTAATTGAATGAATTTCATGTGATTTAAATTATGAGTTTTGAAATTGGGTTGAGGGATTTTGGTTGTTACTGATTGAATTACATGTCCTATATTTTGAATTGATTATTCATGCTTTAAATTAATGTTTTGGGACAAAATTGGTACATTATTTAAATGGTTGGAAGGGGGGGCATGGATTTTTTCAAATTGGATAAATTTTGACATAGAATTGCATGAACCCCAATCCACTTTGTAAATTTAATTTTTATTATGGAATAATTGCATGGATTAACTTGCTTTTGTACCCAATGCATTGCATTAATGGATAAATGGGTATAAAAATAAATTTGAATGGCCTTGGTAGCCACGGTTTGGATTTTAAATGGCACTTGGGAGTCAATGTGGTTATGTGGACTGGTTTGATATGTTTAACTTAGCTTACAAGTATATTGGTATCACGATATCAAGTGGTAGATGCCTTAATGGATGACTCCTGGGTTACTGGTTGGTTTATATGACTGTGTGCTTGATGCACACTTGGTGTGTGTGTGTGTGTGTGTGTGTGTGTATATATATATATATATATAGTGAGAGAGAGATATTGGGATGGCTATTTCTTGGTGACTTTAGTTTTCCCTCGATGTTTTCTCAGTTTGTGCGGCTAACATGCATTAAGGGCCTTTCAGCAGAGAGAGCTAAACCCATATTACCCATGGGTACCTTTAGAACAGATCGAGCTATACAGTCCAGATTAATGATTTTAAAGCTCTCATGTTCATGACCCTTACTCTTATCCTGAATCTTATATATGTATATATGAATGTGTTTGTGTGGTTTTGACTGGTTTTGGGAATGACATTATTTTATTCCTTTCCTGAGTTACATGTCAGTGTTTATCCAACTGACTGTCCTAGGACGCTACATCATTTTCATGATGTAGGATAAGAATACTTTTTTGTTGACCTTGTACAGGTTAGGTTGTTGAGCATGTCTATCGAGTGCTGTGAAGTGGTGAGTCTCCATCCTTCGAAAGGCCTTATCATTTTATTACTGACTCAGTACTTATGGATTCTTTTTGGTATAGTCGGGGGCATGTCCCGACTTAGTTGTTATTCTAGATTTAGAGGTTATTGTGGACAAATATGGGTTGGTTGTTGTTTTGACTCTTAGTTTTCATTTGAGTTATCTCTTCATCTTCTTATTGCCGTTTAATTGGCTTCCGCTTTATTATTTATATTGTTCTTTTAAGATTAGGCTAAAGGGATCGTCTCCAGTCCATGGTGGTATTGAGATGCTCATCACGACTAGGTCCTGGTTCTAGTCGTGATGTTTAGTATTATAAGGGTTAGTTAATATCAAATACTAGTCCTACTTTAGACACGATGGACATCAACACATTATAAAAATGATAAAACTCATATAGTTCATATGTGTCGATCTATTTAACAGCAGTCTTAGAAAGTCATATGCTAATGTCACAGACTTATGCTCTCATGTTACACTGATTTGATAACTTGCGAATTATTATTTATATTTGTTATTTATATGACTTCTAATTATTATGTTTAAATATTTTTTTGATAACCATGGTGTCCGGACCAGCTTGCAGTAAATTAAACTATATATTTAAATAATTTGAATAATAACCCCATTCAAAATTACAAAACACACTTTAGACATGATAGCATCGACACATTATAGAATCCTAAAAATTATATATTTCATTTGTATTGGCCTAGTTAACAACAACTCAATATACCAAGACGCATTAATGTTGTAGTCTTGGACCTCTATGTTACATCAATTTGGTAATTTGTGAATCATTACTAATATTTGTATTAATATGTCCTGTAATTAAGTAATTTTATTAAATATTATATTTAAATAAATTTAAATTCTATTTAAATAATTTTTAAATATAATTTAAAATATCTCAATATGGACAGTTAAAATTCAAAATACTTTACACATGGTAGACATCTACATATTAAAAAAAATTATATAATTCATATATTTTAGTCCTAATTAACAACAACTCAAAGAGAGTCAAGCATTAGTATTGTCATCTTACATCCATATGTTACGTCAATTTTATAATTCATTAATATTGTCATCTTACGTCTGTATGTTACATTGATTTTATAATTTGCAAATTTTATTAATTATATTTATTTTTAATATGACCTATAATTAAGTAATATTATATGTGTATGAAATTTGAACTATATATCTAAATAAATTTTAAATTTAAATTGATATATTTCAATAACGACAATCAAAATTCAAATAGTTATAGACATGATAGATCTGACACATTATAGAAATCATGAAAATCATAAAGCTCAAATGTACTAGCTCTAGTTAACAACAACTAATGATATCAAGATACACTAATATTGTAGTCTTGTACCTCTATGTTACACTAATCTGATAACTTGTGAATTACTTAAATTCATTATTAATATGTCTTCTAACTAAATAATTTTAATTCATTTTTTTTAATAAATTGAATTATATTTAAATAATTTTAAGTCTAGTTTGGAAATATTCCAATAGTAATAGTCAAAACTCAAAACTCTTTAGACATATAAACATTGACACAGTATTAAAAAGTATATTTTTTATATTTGTTGATTCTAGTTAATGTTTTAAGAAAAACACTTTTGTAATAAACTTTAAAATTGAATGACTTTTATATAACAATAAGTAAATAAATTTATGTGCTAAGTTCAAAATAGGTTAACCAATTATGACTTTATTCAAAGATATTTTAAGGAATTATGATCAACATATAATAAAATTAATTTTAAAATTTGATGGAAAAAGAAAGACTAAATAGAAAACTGAGAAAGAAGGACGAAAAGGGAATGATGAGAATGAGGAGAAGGTGAAGTTAGGTGGGTTTCTCATTTTAAAGTTAATTAAATAATCCTTTTTCACATTTAATGATAGTTATAACTTATCCAAAATAAATTTTAGTTGCATTTGACTTTTTGAATTTTAGAATATAGTAAAGAGTACTTTTAAAAAAAAAGGAAATATCACACCCCCTTTTTACCGAAAGATATTCCTTTTAAAGTTCGAAAGTTTTTTGATTATTAAGGTGACTAAAGAAAGAAAATATTTTGAAAAAGGATTTTGTAATTAAAACTACAGAGTCGCTACTTGGCATAAATCTGGTGTGCCAAGTCACCTTTCGAAATCCTTTTTCAAAAATGATTTGACTCTAAAAATTGATCCACAAACAGAGATTTCGGTTAAGAAATTTTGTTGATCGAGGGAAAGGTGTTAGACATCCCTCGGTCCCGTGATTCGACCATGGTTGCTTCGTTGAATTACATCGGCTAATATGACACTAAGAGATGATAAACTCCCAAAAAGAGCACATACACAAATAAAAAAACAAAAACAAATAAAATAAAAATCTAAACTTATTTTAAACTACCCTAAACTATGCTCTACCGGACGCCTCAGGCCTTGATCACGAACATCCTCCGCATATATCATACTTTGAAATATTTCCTAGTGAATAAGTATAATTTATCTCAGGGAATCCACCGGTAAAACAAATACATTTGAGTGAATGAGTTAAACTAAAACAAGCAAATCAAAATAATCATTTCACAAAATCCACAAATCCTAAAATTGCATACTCAACCTACCATTTACCTACCAATTTCGGCCTAAACATGATACTACCAAATGAAATTGATCTATCAATAGTAAATAACAATTTGAAGTAAACTAATTGAAATTATACATTAGCGAATTTTTAATTCCCTTCCCAAATAATTAATTTTAATTCTCTAATGAGATATCATTTCATCACACAATTTATAATCAGGGGAATCATACAACGAATCAAAACAAATAACTATTCACCACCAACAAGGATCAACCAACACATAATATTCAATCTAATGCACCGAATAATATAAATAATGAAATAAAAAGGGGGAAAGAGTAGAATTGGACCTCAATTTGAAGCTTTATAACTCAAGTATTATTCGAGTGAAGGACAAAATCTGCACCTGGAAAACTCAACTTAACCTCGATACGAATCCCAAAGCAAGTTTTGACCTCGAATCGAATCTCAACTATGAACGATCCCAACTCCTATCTATACTTCTTTTTGTACTTTGCTAAACTGGACTAGAATTCGTGAAGCAGTGCCAGAAAGGGAGACGGTTCATGTTTTCGGTGGGTTTCTGATGGGTTCTGATCGGAGAATAGTGAAAATTATAAGATGGGTTTGATATTGGGTTACTGTTTCTATTTTGCCAGAGCTTCGGCGAGCTCAGGCGGTGACAAGAATTTGAGAACGAACTAAATTTTGTGCTGACAATGGCTTTTTTGATGAAAATTCATCGAAAAAATATGATTCTCTGTTTATTTTCCTCTCTTCTTTACCCCTCTAGCTCTTGCACGTGTTTCTCTCTATTTCTCTCTCTGATTACTCTCTTGCCCAATCTCTCTATTTCTCTATGTGTATGAGCGTATATATGGTCATATATATTTTATAATGTGTGCTGTTGAATGTGTATATATATTGTGAGGTGTAGGGTGTTTATGTAACCATTTATTTGAATATGTGTGAATATATCTAGAGAAAAAAATATGATGTGTGTGGGGTAGGGGGCACATGGGATGGTGAAGGTGGTGAAGTTGTTATTTTGTTATGATTTTTGTTTTTATATGCAAGTGTCAAAAAAATAAAGAGTGAGGAAATATAGTGTGGTGATGTTGTTATTTTGTTTTCTTGTGGAGGGATTATCAAATAGGGTGGGGTGCATGGTTAGGTAAGGTTGTATAGGATAAATTTAAAAAAATAGCAGCGTCAAATTTACGTGTCTAGATCATGCCCCACTTTGACTGTAAAAACAAAATATTTTTAAACAAAGAAGTAGAAAACGAGATAAAATTTGGCTTATCATTATTCAAAAGAAAGAAACAGAAAGATAGAGTGCAACCGAGTCTTGATTTTGGGCATCCTACCTATCCCAAGGTATGTAGGAATCAGGTCCCATGTAGTTCCCAGGGTTGAAAAGGAGAGGGACTATACCGAGTTAGAGAGACGACTGAGGTCCTATAGAGGTTCCGATCCGGGACTCTGTCATTACATCAAAAATAAAAATTATAAGTTAAAAGATAAATAAAATTACAAAAATTCTATGTATGCATCTTCTCTTAATTCTTGACTTGAGTCTTCAATGTTTTCTTAACTCATAAGATATCTGCTTTTCTTTGAATTGAACTTGAAAATAAATTCTTTCTCCATGCAAAATTTGGTATTAGAGATGAATTTTAAAAATTGACCATGTTCTTCAGGTGGGCCTTTTGAACTTGAATTTGAACTTGGAAATTTTTACCCTATTCATTAAAGGGGCTCCTTACTTGCAATTTTAAATTCTTTACCTATTCTTTAGGTGTGATCTTGACTTGCTATTTCTTCACTCTATTTTTCAGGCGGGCTCCTGATTTGCTATTTATTTACCCTCTTCTCTAAGTGGGCTCCTGACTTGCTATTTCTTTACCTGTTCTCCAGGCGGGCCCCTGACTTGAAATTTCTTTACTCTGTTCTTCGACAGGCCCCTAACTTTCTATTTCTTTACCCTGTTCTCTAAAAGGGCTCTTGACTTGCAATTTCTTCACCCTGTTCTCCAAGAGGGCTCCTGAGTTGCAATTTCTTTAGCCTATTCTCCGTGTGAGCTCCTGACTTGCTATTTCTTTACCCTATTCTCCAGGTGGGCTCCTAACTTGCACTTTCTTCACCCTATTATCCAGGTGGGCTCCTAACTTGCTATTTCTTTGTTGTATTCTCTAGGCATGCGCTTGACTTGCTATTTCTTCACCCTATTCTCCATGCGGGTTCCTAACTTGCTATTTCTTCACCCTATTCTCTAAGTGGGTTCCTAACTTGATATTTTTCACCCTGTTCTCCAAGAAGACTCCTGACTTGCTATTTTTTTTTATTTAGTTCTCCAACCAGGCTCCTCACTTGATATTTCTTCTCCTTATTCTTATGGTGGGATCCTGACTTGCTAATTATTCACCATATTCTCCAGGCGGACTCTCGACTTGTAATTTCTTCACCCTATTCTCCAGGTGAGCTCCTGGTTACAATTTCGAATATTTTCTCTATTCTCTAGGCGAGCTCCTAAACTCAAAGCCAAAACTATAACAAAAGTTATCTCAAACAAATATTATGATAAAGAAAGATCTCATTTTTTAGAAAATAAAATCTCATTTTCCAAGAGGCTAAACTTAAAGTAAAGTTTCAAGTGACATGAATGAAATTTTGCCCCATTTTATCATCTGAAAAATTTGGTGAGTGTCAAACAAAATCATAACTACCTATAAAAATGCACAATGCAATGGTGAATCAAGACTCAAATCAATAAATGCATTTCTTGAGAGTAAAATTGAATAACCAAGACTAAAAAGTGTGAAAGAGTAAAAGTGAGAGATTTTTCTTTTAGGATCAGCAGTTCAAATTAGGAATGCACCTCCTAGCCATGAAACATGAAAGGCCTAAATTAGAAAGTGCGTCTCTTAGGGAGACAAGATGATGAGTTTTACCATAATTGTGACTACCAAAGATGTGTAACAATATTACCTCTTGTATTTGCAGAAGTGAGGAATTGATGCTTTATATACTTAGGCTTTAAAGTCCTTGATTTAATAGTAACATGTGCTCTTGTTTCATACAAAGAAAAGCTTGTGAGTTTAGAAACAGTGGTAGCTTATAGCACTTGGCTTTTCAGGAACCTGCTCCAGCGCTCACTCCCTTCATCTTTGTTTCAGATTACTGGTATTTTCCCCTACCTTCTTGCATCATTAACCCAAACTTAAATTAAAGGGAGTGACTTTGATTCAAACCCCAAATTTTTATTTTACCATATCTCTATGATAAACCCTTTGGACCTTGTTATTCTTATGAATCTAGAACCTGTCTGTTGACAAAACTTTGTTCATGTCTTCCTTTGACTTATTATCATATTTCTTTCATGTGCTGGTCCTTAGCTTTACTTCATATAATTGAGGAAACTGGTTGCATGTTTTGAATCCTTTCTCATTTATTTTGACACAGATTTTGAATCAAATATGTGAAGAAGTGATGATGATTTTCTTATTTTGATAAATGACGTAAGAAAAAACAAAAATACAAATATGTATACGAAAGAAAAAAACAGTGAATGTCCCTTGCTCAAAAATAAAGAAAAGAAAAATTTATATGAATACAACAACCAATTTCAATGATTTTGACATGCATTTTGGATTAAGCTACCTAATCTTTCAAGCCAATCTTTCACCAATTGTTACTGAGTTAACGATCCTGAAACTGAGTTGCTTCTTTAAATTCATTACACTCATAGACCTCAATCTTCTAGTGATGCCCTAAAGGTTTTTAATTTTTCCAACGAGCATCTTTCATTTTATTTCTCTTAACTCACAATTGTCTTACGGTGCCTGTGAGGATTTTCACCAATAAGACTCTCTTATTTTTTATTTCTCTCAGCTTACCATCGCCTTACGGTGTCCGTGAGGGTTTTTACTAATAAGATTCTCTCATTTTTTATTTCTCTTATATTTTCCTTTGATGATGAAGAAAAGCAATGCCAAAAGTATAACACCATATATCCATTGCATTTAGCCTTAACATGCTCAAAGATTGATCTGAAGATCTTTCATTGATTGTAACGTGGCTTTTGAATATGGTGAGAAGGAAATGATGGCATGAGGCTCAAACAACACTTCAAATAGGTGAGATTTACAACTTTTTGAATCGACTCAAACAATGAATATTAACTCATGCCCAATTTATTTCAATTAGGTAATTCCACATTGATTATTTGGTTGCACCAAACCTAGAGTAGGGCTGCCTACTTATCTTTTCGTAGCAAGAATCAGGTCAAACATAGTTCAGGTAACTTTTTGTTTTATTTTGGTTTTATTCTTTTTCCTTTTTTTCTTTTGTTTTCATAATTGATTTTTCTTTTATTTTTTTTAAACTTCTATCTTTTTTTACTCTATTTTGATTCCAAACAAGGAATACAAAAAAAAAATTACCAAAGCTAAAAAGGTAAACAAGGGATAACACAGTATTAGAATAGCAAAATAAAACACCTTCATCATATCAACCTTTTAAAAATACAAGTACTAAACATGAAATAGAAGTAATGAAGGATAAAGATCATACATAATATCTTTTAACAACATCGACGTTGATAGCAATTTCTGCTATTTTTCATCTACATCTATCAAATATAAAGCTCCGTTAGGAAATGCTTTCTTCACAATGAATGGCCTTTGTCAATTTGGGGAAAATTTGCCTTTAGCTTCAATCTGATGAGGGAGAAAATTCTTGAATACTAGTTGACCAACTTCAAAATGCCTGGGACATACCTTTCTAATATATGCTAGGGTCATTCTCTTTTTATACAATTGTCCATGACATACTAATATCAACCTTTTTTCATCAATCAAACTTAATTTCTCCAACCGAATTTTGACCCACTGGGAATCATCAATTTTTTCTTCTATAATGACTCAATGAGATAAAATTTCAACTTCTTCGGGTATGATAGTTTTTGTCCTGTAGACTAATAGATATGGAGTTTTCTCTATTAAAGTGTTGATGTGTCATGGAAACACGACACTTTTGATGCTTAAAACCATGAATTTATGCATGTACTTGGGTTGTTTTAGTGGATATGATTCACTTTTATGTTTATTGCAGGTAAAATAGGTCTACAAGAGTGTTAGGATGCAAATGGAAGAAAAAGACCTGAAAAGAACAAGTTGAGGCAAGGTACGAGTTTCCTCATGAGTCGTCAACACATCATATAATTCGGAGGCTGACTCGTATGAACAATAGAAACCATGAAGTAGAAGAAAAATAAAGTGTAGAGAAAATCCGACTCGAGTATCCGAGTTGTAAGCAAGGATACGAGCCGTATGAAGAAATCATAAGCATAACAGAATCTAAAGCTACCATCCAAAGTTAAAGTCTCATAAGTATATGATTTGGAAGTCTGAGTACGACTCGTATAGGGAAACCGTAAGCAAAATAGTTTACAAAGCTTGGAAACACAGAAGTTCCATGTGGATACGAGTTGATGAGCGAGTCGTACCATGTGCCTACATAACTTTTACTTTCCCATTTTTATTAGGATTTCTGAGTATTTTTTGAGATCCTATAAATACCCTAGGATTTATCTCTTATTAGGTTACATTCTTTGACATTCTTTAGCATCTTTATACATTCTAATATACTCTATTACATATTTTCGCTTTGTTCTTGAGACTTTGGGTTTTTATTCAATAGTAGATTCTGTATTTTATTCATCTCATTATTGTGCAATTAATTACATGTTTTCTTTATTGATTATCATGAATTATTGCATGAACATGAGCGGCTAATCTCCCTAACTAGGGTTGTGGGAACCTCGGCGGATTAGCTATGTAAAGGAATGGTAGATTAATCTATTCTAGAGTTTATGCATGTATCTTACTCTTCTCTGTAATAATTGACCGTAGAGCTACTGCAGAAGCTTGGGGATAGCCTTTATTTCCATACATTCTGATAAGGGACTTTGTGATTGGTAAAAGAGGATTAAGATGGTAATTTGAGATTCACTTCCATCTTACCATTTCGTCATATCATCTAATCACTTGAGACTCAAAAATTAAAAATGAACTGAAGTTATAAGCAAAGAGTAATAAGGCGACGCCCTAAGACTCACAAGGTAAAGAGTGTGATTTATCAATATGTTCATAAGCAATAGAATAGGTGGATTGAGCACGATAAATTTACGGAGTTAAGAAGCTAGGGGAAACACAGTCCTAGTGTTCATCTTTATTATTTATAACTCAAAAGCATTCAAGATTTGGTTACTAGTTACTGATAATTCCAAATCCCCCCCATTTAGTTTTCTACACTGCTCGTGAATTACACAAGTTAAGCAACTATTCAGCATCTTCCCTATGGGTTTGACCCCAACCTATTTGCGTTACTATATTTGGCATCGATTTCAACATACTTCTTTTGGAGATAAGTTTTGGGCAACATCAAATTTTGGCGCCGTTGTCGGGGAATACGGTTTGAGTAGTTAATTGAATTAGTGAAGTTCAAGGGTTTTATATTCTATTTTTTATTTAGCATACACCGATTTATGTTGAACACTAGGAGGAAAGGCAATCCCCTTACTCTCTTTTGATCCAGAGCTAGAAAGAATTCTTCAAACACCTAGAAAAATATCAGGACAAGTTCGTGATAAGGTTTAAGACCCTCCACCTGTGGATACCAATGTGACACTCTCACATGCTCCAATTGATCCAACGAATATTACAAATTCACAAACATAACAACTAATAGTTTTTGCTGTGAAAGAGAGAAGAGCAGCCGAAGAGGTTGGGTTAGCTCAGCAAGAAAGGCTAGCTATGCCTAGATAAGGAGCTGAGCACCGAGACAGAGTTTAGAGAGGCAGAACTCCATTGATTCCTGCATATCAGAACTTACACCCATATGATGATTAAGGGGATATAGGTTATGTTGAACCTAATGAGACAGGAGCCATTATTTCTCCTGATTTACCCTCTTATGTGTAGTTTGATATTATAAGCACCATGATCCAACTGTTGAACTTAAAGAGTGTATTTTGAGAATCAACAACTGATGATGAGAGCATGCATCTTGCTAATTTTATTGGGATCTGTACATTATATACTATCCCGAGGATGGATCAGAAAGCTTTGAGAATGACGTTGTTCCCATTTTCATTGACGAGTGAAACATCACTATGGTTAGGGGAACTTCCAAGAGGCTCAATCACTACCTGGCATGAGTTGCGTAAATAGTTTTTGAATAGATTTTTCCCTCCTGGAAGGATGCTACAGTTGAAAGATAAGATTTATAACTTCAGAAAGTTACCTATAGAATCCTTGTATGAAGCGTGGTTTAGATTCAAGAAGAAGTTAAGCATGGTACCTAATCATAGAATCAAAGTATCAAATTTACTGGAAATCTTCTATTGATTATTGAAAATCAGTTCAAAAGCAATGGAAAATATGATTTCGAGAGGTGTATTCATACGTCTTTGATGGGATGCTATGCAGTATATGTTGGATGATATTTCAGTGACTAATAAATATTGGAATACAAGAGATGAAGAATGTGGTGCAGGTATTTATGCTATTAGAGCAGCCAATGATTATGAAGCTATTCAAGATTTTGTAGCACCAGATGTTGCACAGCTTCATACTGATATTGGATTACTTACTAAATAGTTTACATCAATGAGTGCTAAGAAAGTAAATGTAGTTGTGACATAGGGGTTTACTTCTAGGACTTTTGATATTGAATCTGAAGAGGAATTAAAGTATCTTAATCGTAGGTTGGCAGATTTTCCAGCCCAAGTACAAGGGAATCAAGGTCAAAAATATTATAATGATAGATATAGCGACAGAAGTAGAGAAAAATGGTGATTAGCAGCGGAAAGATGACTACGGGGAGAAGGGTGACAAGTATGTTCCACAAAGTAATCGTGATTCAAAATCTAGAATAGAGGTGCTGTTGTCAAAATTAGTTAAGGGGAAAGAAAGTCAAAAGAGGCTGCCTTAAGGATATCAAGGCAAGGCTGTCAGGGCTAAACCAGAAAATAGAATCACATGCTATAACAATCAAGTAGTTTGACCAATAATTTGGTCAAATGTCAGCCATAGTAAATCAAAAAAACTTGGCACTCTCCCGAGTAACACGGTGGCTAATCCAAAAAATAATGGTCACTGCCACGTCATTACCACCTGAAGTGGTAAATCCACTATAGACCTACCTGTACCAGTTAATGATGAGCAAAAGATTGATGATGATCCTATTGATATAGATAGTAGTAGCCAATAAGATGAAAGAGAAAATAAGGCTGATGAGCCTATTTTAAAGCCTATCTTGAGATCTCATCCTCTCTTTTCTCAAAGGCTAAAAAATAAATAAGAAGATGGTAAGTATCAAAAGTTTTTATCAATGCTAAAAGAGCTATCAGCCAACATCTTACTTGTAGAGATGTTAAAGCAAATATCGGGATATGTAAAATTCATGAAAGATCTAATCACCAAGAATAGGATAGTCTGTTATGTGCCAGCCGACAACATTCATCATTGCAGTACAGTAGCTACTAGATCATTGGTAGAAAAAAAGAAAGATCCTGGTGCTTTCACTATACCTTGCACCATTGGATCCTTCAACTTGGCTCGTGCATTATGTAATTTGATGCTAGCATTACCTCGTACCATTTGTAGTGTTTAAATATTGGGGTTGGGATTAGTAATGTCAGACAAGACTGTGAAAAAACCAATTGGTATCTTATATGATGTATTGGTAAAGGTGGCTTCTTTTATATTTTCTGTGAATTTTATGATATTGAACAGCGAAGTGGACTTCCAAGTCCCAATTATTTTGGAAAGAGAATTCTTGGCTATGGGAAGGATGTTGATTGATTTAGACCAAGGACATCTGATACTGAGACTCATTAATAAACAGGTGATATTAAGTGTATGAAAATCCATGATGCAACCTAATGAGTTAAGGGTGATATCCTTAATTGATGTGTATGATGATGAAATGAATTCATTATGTAATGTTGATTCAGTTACTCTTTGGGATGATGGTTCTAATTCTCTGGTTCTTATTGAATAAAATTTGGGTGTTGAAGCTCTTACAGCCGTGATCATGAACTTTGATAGTGATGGCATTGATTAGTACGATAAGATGGTATGTGCACTTTATGGGAGTGGTTCGTATACTTATGCACCAAAGAATCTTGATTTGGATTTAAAGAATAGAACTACTCTACCTTCTCACCCATCCATTAAACAACCATTGGTCTTAGAGTTGAAGGCCCTTCATTCACATTTGCGCTATGTATTTTTTGAGTCCAACAATACTTTGTCGGTAATTATTGCAGCCGATTTGATTGACTTAAAAATGAATGCATTGTTATTAGTATTATAGAGATTCAAGAGGTCCATTGGTTGGTCAATTACAGACATTGTGGGTATTCTACCTGGTTTATGTACTCATAAAATTCAACTTGAGTCAGATTGTATTCCAAGTGTAGAGCATCAGAGCCAACTCAATCCTCTTATGCAAAAGGTGGTGAAGAAAAATATAATTAAGTGGTTGGATGCTCGTGTAGTATATCCCATTGTAGATAGTAAGTGGGTTACTCTGGTACAATGTGTTCCAAAGAAAGGCGGTATTACTGTTATTCCTAATGAGAAGAATGAGCTAGTGCCAATGAGGCCAGTTACAGAATGGAGAGTATGCATGGATTACATAAAGTTAAATACATGAACTCAGAAGGATCATTTTCCCATGCTCTTTATGGATCAGAGTTAGATAAGTTAGCGATTAGAGGATGGTACTGCTTTCTTGATGGGTATTCAGGTTACAACCAAATCACTATTGTTACTAAATACGAAGAGAAGATAACCTTCACTTGTTCTTATGGGACCTTTGTATTCAGACGTATGCCATTTGGGCTATGTAATGCTACAGCCAAATTTCAAAGTTCTATGATGTCAATCTTCTCTAACATGGTAGAAAACACCATCGAAGTGTTTATCAATGATTTTCAGTTGTTGGTGATTTTATTAATGTCTTCCTAGTTCACTTGGAGAATTCTCTTAGATGGTGTGAAGAATGTAACTTTGTACTTAATTGGGAAAAATACCATTTTATGGTCAAAAAAGGTATAGTGCTTGACACAAAATTTCAAAAAGGGGTATTGGGGGAGATAAATCAAAGATTAAAGTGATTGAGAAATTACTTCCACCAATCTCTATAAAGGGTTTTCGTAGCTTTTTGGGTCATGTTGGGTTTTATAGGTGCTTCATTAAGGATTTATCCAAGATTACCAACCCTCTTTGTAAGCTTCTTAAGAAAGAGGTGAAATTCGAGTTTATTGAAACATGCTTGAAGACTTTTAAGTGTCTGAAAGAGAAGTTGATGATTGCTCCTATCATTGTATCTCCAAACTAGTCCTTACCATTTGAGATTATATGTGACATGAGTGGTTTGGCATTAGGGGCTTTACTAGGTCAACGAAAATAAAATATCCTTCATCCCATCTACTATGCTAGCAAGACACTAAATCCTTCTCAAAAGAACTACACTGTGATGGAACAAGAGTTGTTGGCAGTGATTTTTGCCTTTGAGAAGTTTAGGTCTTATTTGATTAGGACAAATATGATTATGGACACTGATCATGCAACATTATGGTACTTAATAATGAAAAAGAATGCAAAACCTAGACTGATTAGGTAGGTACTATTGCTGCAAGAATTTGATTTCGAGGTCAAGGAAAGAAAAGGCACTAGAATCAAGTTACAGATCATTTGTCTAGACTTAAGGATGAAGCTATGCAAAATGTTGAAAATGGGCTAGACATTAATGACAATTTTCTATATGATCAGATATTGGCAGTTTCTCAAGATCCAATTCCATGGTTGGCAAACTATGCAAAACTAGCAAGTGATCTAATTCTAGAAGATCTTTTCTTTCAACAGAGAAAGAAGTTTATGCATGAGGTAAGGAAATTTTTTGGGGATGGGACTTATTTATTTAGAATTTGTACAAATGGGATTATTCGTAGATGTATACCTGAGGTGGAGATGATGAGTATACTTAAGGGTTGTCATTCTTCGCCAGTTGGGGGTCATCTTGGAGGAACTCGCACAACCCATAAAATCTTGCAATGTGGGTATTATTTGCCAACAATCTACAAAGATGCACATGATTTTACTTTTGATTGTTATCAATGTCAATGACAAGGTAACATCTCTAGGCACCATAAACTTCCTACGATTCCTATTTTAGAATTTAAATTATTTAATGTATGGGGTATAGACTTCATGGGCCCTTTTATGAGTTCGTTTGGCATGAAGTACATTCTTGTGGCTATGGATTATGTTTCTAAATGGGTAGAAGCAATTTCTCTTCCAAATAATGAAGCAAAAAGTGTCACTGCATTCTTGAAAAAAAGCATCTTTTCTTAATTTGGCATGCCACACGCTATCATTAGTGATGAAGGGTCACATTTTTGTAATCATTTATTCAAAAGTTTGCTTGAGAAGTATGGAGTGAAACACAAGGCAGTAACACCTTATCATCCGTAGACTAGTGGACAAGTTAAGGTGTCTAATAGAGAAATTAAGTCCATCTTGGCTAAGAAGTGAATGCCGATAGGACTTATTGGTCACAAAAATTAGATGATGCATTATGGGCTTATTGAATAGCGTTCAAGACCCCAATTAGTGCTTTACCTTATAAGCTAGTGTATGGCAAGACTTGTCACTTGCCTGTTGAACTTGAACATAATTAAGAAGCTGAATTTTGAGTGGCAAGATGTGGCCCAGTCAAGGATGAATAGTAGGAATGAGTTGGATGAATTTTGTCTCCGGGCATATGGAAGTCTTGCACTTTACAAGGAAAATATGAAGCTACATCATGATTGTAAATTGAGAAAAGAATCTTCAAAAAAGTGACCAGGTATTGCTCTACAACTTAAGGCTTTGCTTGTTTCTAGATAACTTCAAGTCTAGATGGTGTGGTTCCTTTACTATGCTCAGAATGTTTCCATATGGTGCATTGGAGTTGAAGCGGGGTTGTGAAGCTTCATTCAAGGTGAACGGGTAAATAGTCAAGAACTATATGGGTAACACTAAGGAAATCAGTGTAATTTTTGAAATGGACCTTGGTAAAGGCTAAATAACCAAGGTAATTGTATTGTATCACGACGTTAAATCAAGCACTGCATGGGAGGCATCCCATGAGGCTGGTTAGTGAAATATGAGTACCCAACTTAGCCACGTCATGTCGCGACGTTAAATCAAGAGTTGTGTGGGAGGCAACCCATATTTTGTATTTATTTATTTATAGGATAATGTGTTTGTTCAATGTGTAGTACTAAAGATTGCAGAAAAAATCCCAAAAAGTTTAAGTAAATAGGTCATACAGACTCTTTACGGATCGTATCTAGATGGTACGACTCCTGAGTAGGAGTCATAAGTACCTAGGAGAAAATTCAGAATCAGGTAAAAGTTTCTGGAATGCATATGATTCTCAGAATAAGTCATACCCTGAGGTACGACTCGGCACATTGAGTCGTATCAACTCCAGAACCCAGGTAAAGTTCCAGATCTATATGAGTTAAAAAAATGACATGTAAGCCTAAGTATGAGTCATACACATGACTCGTACCCAAGCTTACCATGTCGGGGTCACGGGTCAACCCGGTCTAACTTGCTTGATTTAAAAAGAAATAAGGCACTCGATATATGTACGAAAGATCCAAAACAACCCCTAAACAAAATACCTCCATATTCGATTAATTTTTGAGCTCCAAAAGCTTGAAAACACTTTGATTTAGTTACCAACTTTCTCGGATTCCTTACTTTTCACAAATTTAAGCACGAATTGGGGAAGAATTTTGAAAAATTAAAGCACCCTAAGCTCTCACTCATTCAAGTAAGTGTTTGAACCTACATTGCTCTATTTTTCAAGTTGAAAATGATAATGTGTTATAGTGTAAACTTATTTCAAGTTAAATTTACTTCGTTGTTGCATTTTGGTACCCTAGACTTAGATTTTGAGTTGAATATAGAAATTGGGAGGGGGGGGGGGGGAACTTGATTTTGGGGTGTTGATGTTGTGTGTTTTTAGACTAGAGTTAGGCGATTTTGCTGCATATAGTAGTGAGTAGTTTGGTAATTTGAATAGGAGTCAACTCTAACGTTAAACTTCTATGTTGCAGTGGATACGACTCTTTTTATGACTCGTACCCACAAGTAAAGGGGTCATAACGAGGCTCATACCCACTGACAACCTAGGAGTCTAACTAAGTGTGGATTCTGGTAAGGGTATGATTTGCCTAAAAAATGAGTCGTATCCATTCCTTACGACTCATACATTACAGCTGTACTAACCTGGGAAAAATTAAATGTTATAAAATATTTTTGATCTACTTACAATTATTGGTAATGAGTCGTACCTTATCGGTATGACTGTTTAGGAGGACTTGTAAGAAAACCAGTGAACAATTGTTTATGCAATGGTTAGCATACGAGTCATACCCAATCCATACGAATGGTACCCACCACTCGTACCTCAAACAGAACTTGTACACTGAACTTTAATTTCTTGTTTTGGCTTTCTTTTCTTTATATACTTACTAAAGAATGTGTACTTTTAGGTACAATGACTCTGAAAAATGCATCTTATTCCAAACAAGTTCCTAAAAAGGGAAATAAAAAGGCACAATCTTCCAGTTCTGAAGCACAAGATAGTAACTCTAGAGGATACACCTCCTCGGGGTTCAAGGAAAATGAACCTAACTATCTCTCCTCCTCACTCACCTCCATCTTCTGATGTAGATAATGCTGAATCTAGTTCTGAAGAAGTAAGTTCTGAGAATGTTGATGTTGTGAAAGAAGTGAATGATGTGCCACAGATCGATGTTCAACACCCTTTATTGGCCATCAAAACTGCTTTAGTTCCCACCGTTAAATAGGTGGGGTCCCCAAAATGTAGAAAAAGTATAATGATGGTCTGAAAAGACTCAAAACTAGGAAGACAAAAAGAAACTTATACCTCGAGCGACGTCTGATTACTACTGGAGTGGCAAAACTGCCATGTTCGAGGAGCAGTTCATAAAATATGGTTTTGAGTGGATAACCTGAGTGCCCGAATGATACAGCCCTACTTTAATACGGGAGTTCTATGTGACATAGAAGGGAGAGCTACAAAGGCTGTATCCACAGGGTCAGCTATAGAATGGTAGAGACCTCATTACCTCCATGATTATTTGAGGTATGAGGGTTTATGTATTAATGTGCACTATTGGGAGATTATTATATCGATCGGATTGTCAACCTCAGGTAAACACTGGGAAATGGACTACTATCTGAAGGAGTTGAGAAAGATTACTCAAAAATATCTGGGTTCAGAGAAAAAAATAGGCTTTTTAGATGGATTACAAAGTTAATAGCTGCGAATGGAGAGAATGCAATATGGGCAGTTGTTGTCCCGAGTGTCACCTCACAGAAAATAAAGATAAATACCCTCAACTTTGAGGGTAAGAAATGTTGAACGCTGGCTAGCCACTGGTTGTGTCCCACTACTGGGGACAATATATTGAGTCCAGTGAGAGCAATGCTGATAGTTGGATAGTCGGATTTATAGTCGGTTATACATTTGACATTGGAGAATTCCTGGCTTAGGAGATAAGAGACTGGGTTGTAGGGGACGAAAAGTCATTCTTGGCTTACTCATGCAAGATTACACAGTTGTTTTAGGCTGCGGGGGTACAGCAGCTTCCGGGTATTGATGAGATGATAGAGGCCATGCACATCTTAGATAGAGCAGTCAAACTAATTCTGTCGAGACTGCCGAGGCTGCAGGGGCGGATGACCCGACTGAAACTGCATATACTTATATCGTAGAGGGTACATTTAGTGCTCCTTCTCTAATTCAGTCTATACCACTGTGCTCGAGAGGTATACCTACTAGTTTATTTCTGATTTTACAGGCTATGTGGAATGAGGTAATGATGAGACTAGGAACTTTGGAGTCCAAGGTCTGACATATGGAGGGAGGTAATTCAGTCAGTCTGATTCTATTGAGACTGCCGAGGCTGCGGGGGCAGATGGCCCAACTGAGACTGCATATACTTTTGCTATAGATGGTATATCTAGTGCCTCTTCTCTAATTGAGTCTATACCACCGCGCTCGAGAGGTATACCTACTAGTTTTTTTCTGATTTTGCAGGCTATGTGGAATGAGATAATGATGAAAATAGTCACTTTGGAGTCTAAGGTCTGACATGTGGAGGGAGGTGTAAATGCTTGGGTTGATACTCAGGTGACGAGTCAGGATAGATGGGTACAACTATGACTGGATGTATTTGAGCTAAGGATGACTCAACAGTTGGGTAGCGTACAAACCCCAAATATTACAGTGGTGAAGGATGAGGTGTCGGAGATTAGATAGATGGTGGAAGAGTTTCATGCTAAACTAGTTATCCCGAAGCCTGAGAACACGACAGTTGTTCCTTATGTTCAGGTAACTAATATTTGGGCTATTACAGATCTGGTAGAGGAGAACAAAGAGGAGATAAGAGAGAGGAAGAGGATAAAGAATGAGTATAAATATGTAGAGAAGAAGGCTAAGGCAGCTAGCCTACAGGATAAGCAGGACCAGGAGACACAGGTCGGTGAGATGGCTGTTGGAGCCGGTGGTTCTAGACTACTAGTTGAGGATATTAAGAGAGGCAGTGTTGTAGACCTACCCAGTGCCACTGTTGTTGATTCAGTCCTCGTAGCTGATGGGATGCATGACAATAATAGTGGGACCTGGTCTGAGGGCCCACGTGCTGATAATTGTTGAGCCAGCGCCATGAGCGCCCAAGTAAAACCTTTCATCCTTACTTTGCTTTTTTAGCACTAGGGATAGTGTAAGAATTTTAGATAGGGATGGGATATATATCTAATTTTGAACATATGGGAGTAGTTAAAAAGTATAAGTAGCTAAAAATCTATTGTGGCTTATAGGTTTGGTGCTGACAAAGAGATGAAATAGAAAATCAACGCCTATGGCAGAAGACTATTTTTATTGAATTTTAAGTGATTTTAAAATTAATTTGTAATGAATTTTGGTTTTTGAAATTGATTTATGACTTTGGAAGCATAAATGATTGCGGATTTGAAATGATCATGCTGAAAGTATTTTGTGTTAAATTATTGAGACCCCTCCTAAATTTTTGTTAACTGTGTGATATGTGTATGTGTGAGACTGTTGAGAATTTGTTAATGGCATTAGGATTAGGATAGAACAATTAGGGGAAAACAGTTGCATAACTGATAAGTAGTACTTAAAAATGTAACCCTGTGCGAGTGTGTGTGAGGTATTAATGAGTTTCTGATGTAAAGGAATCTAGAACTATCCCAATTGTTTTTACCTAGGTCGAGGATAGTCAAGTGGGAGATGATCATATGCCCTTCTTGTTGTAAGTCCACCTGAGCCTAAATTCCCAACCAAATAAGTATGAATCCCTTTGATCCAAATGTTTGAGACAAATTGACCCCTTTCTTTAATTATACCAATTTCACCTTCCGATTTCCCTTACAATAAACCTGTTTTGGCCCTAGTCCTCCTCTTTGGACACTGTGTACCTCAACGCAAGCAAATTTTCTAAGTTGAGGATGGCTATTATAGAGGTGCATAGGAAAAAATAGGTATGAAGAAAGTCGTATAGAAGAAAAGTTTGAAAAACTTGGATAGGTGCGATAAAAATAAAAGTAGAAGAAAATTACAATCATAAAGAAAAATAAAAAAAAGAAATGAAGAAAAATAAAGTGAGAAAACTGTACCTGGCCCAATCTGAATGTGTCAAAATAAAAAAAGAAACATAAGAGTGGAATAAAATTAAAGAATAAGTTGAAGGATAAGTGGACCCTGAAGAAAGCGTAGTGTCAAGGAGGTGTAACCACTAAATAAATCCCAAAAGGATATCATACCAGCTCTAAGCCTACGTTATAAGTCAAATAAAGTCCTGTAATGATCCTACCTCAATTTTCTAAAAACTTAGGAATAGAGAATAAGGGCAAGCCTATGGTATTCTGTATAAACAGGTGATACTTCTCTTGAGAGAGAGAGAGTCATTTGTTATATCCCTGAATAAAGTGATTGATCCATACTGGGAGTAAAATTGATCTCTTTGACAGTGAGCGCATACGTGTTATGTTGCTAGGTTGCTAGATTTTTTTTTGAATGTAATTTGTGTCTATGCCCTGTTGTGTTTTACTAATATAATGCCATCATCGAATTCCCTCGTGTTTCTCCATGTGCTAAATTGTTAAACACAATTTGAGTCTTGAAAATTTAAAACTAGAAGGGGAGTAACTTGGTTGAAAATTAAGTTCAAAATCACTAGCATGGGTAGCTTAGGATCTTCCTGTTTAGGCATCATTTTTGGGTTCTGAGATAGTTTTTGGTTTTATTTGCCCGAGGACACGCAAAATTCTAAGTTTAGGGTGTTGATGTGTCATGGAAACAAGACACTTCAATGCTTGAAACCATGAATTTATGCATCTACTTAGGTTTGTTTTTAGTGGATATGATGCACTTTTGTGTTTATAGCATGTAAAATAGGTCTACAAAAGTGTTGGGATACAAATGAAAGAAAAAGACCTCAAAAGACCAAGTTGCAGCAAGGTACGAGTTTTCTCATGAGTCATCAACGCATCATACGAATAGAAGATTAACTCATATAAACAATAGAAACCATGAAGCAGAAGAAAAATAAAGTGTTGAGAAGATACGACTCGAGTATCCGAGTCGTAAACAAGGATACGAGCTATATAAAGAAATCGTAAGCATAATAGAATCTAAAGATACCATCCAAAGTTAAAGTCTCAGAAGTATACGAGTCAGATGTTTGGGTATGAATTGTATAGGTAAACCATAAGCAGACTAGTGATCAAATCTTAGAAAGACAGGAGTCCCAGGTGGATACGAGTGAAGGCTACGAGTCGTATGATCAAGGTATGACTCGTGATCATAAGTCATTTGAAGAACAGAAAGTTGAAGCCTTGGAAGAGCAGATACTGGAATGGATACGAGAGGCATGGTATGACTCGTATGATAAACATACGAGTAGATAAGCGAGTATTACCATGTGCCAACATAACTTTACCTTTCCCATTTTTATTAGAATTTTTGAGTAGCTTTTGAGATTCTATAAATACCCTAGGTTTTATATGTTATTAGGTTGCATTCTTTGACATTCTTTAACATCTTTTTACGTTCCAATATACTCTATTACATACTTTCACTTTGTTCTTGAGATTTTGGGTTTTTATTCAATAGTAAATTCCAGATTTTATTCATCTCATTATTGTACAATTAATTACATACTTTCTTTATTAATTATCAAGGATTGTTGCATGAACATAAACGGCTAATCTCCCTAACTAGGGTTGAGGTAACCCTAGTAGATTAGCTATGTAAATAAAGTGGTAGATTCATCTATTCTAGGGTTTATGCATGTATCTTACTCTTTTTGCAATAATTGACCTCAGAGCTACTGCAGAACTCCGGGATAGACTGTATTTGCATAC
Organism: Capsicum annuum; assembly: GCF_002878395.1. Classification (NCBI taxonomy): domain Eukaryota; kingdom Viridiplantae; phylum Streptophyta; class Magnoliopsida; order Solanales; family Solanaceae; genus Capsicum; species Capsicum annuum. The sequence goes on from NC_061113.1 coordinate 259,533,156, forward strand.
ATCGTCACAAGGGAGTTTGTGATTGGGAAAAGAGGATAATACAATAATTTGAGATTCACTTCCATCTTACCATTCCATAGTCTCATCTAATCACTTGAGACTTAAAAGGTGAAAGTGAACTGAAGTCATCAAGGATCAATAAGGTGAATCCCTGAGACTCACAAGGTAGAGGGTGAGATTTATCATTGGTTCACAAGACGGTTGATAATACATATCTTGTTTTCTTTACATGCATAGCAATAGAATAGGTGGATTGAACACGAGAAATTTACGGAGTTGAGAATCCATGGGAACATAGTCCTAGTGTTTGAATTCTATTGTTTACAACTCAAAAGCATTCAAGATTTGGTTAATAGTTATTAATAATTCCAAATCCCCTCATTTACTTTTCCTCACTGTTCGTGAATTATATCAAGTTAAGCAAATATTCAGCATCTTCCCTGTGGGTTCGAACCCAACCTGGTTGAATTACTATATTTGGCATCGACCATAACATACTTCTTTTGGAGGTTAGTTTTGGGTGACATCAAGTGTGAACAGTTGTACGATAACCTAACAATGCAAAAGACAACTTCTCATGCCATTGTCTAGACCCTTGTACCATTTTCCACGGTATCTTCTTGACATTCTTATTGGCAACTTCTACGGTGCCATTTACCTTTGGACGATATAGAGTAGAATTTTGATATGGAATCTTAAACAGTTGGCACACCTCTTGCATTAAATAGCTATTGAGATTGGTAGCATTATTCGTACTAATCACCTTTACAATACCAAATCTACAAATGATGTTAGCATGGACAAAATCTACTACCGCTTTTTTTATTGACTTGAAGGTAGCCATTTCTACCCACTTTGTAAGATAATCAATGGCCACCAAAATGAATCTAAGCCCATTTGACTTTTTTCGATTTAATCGGTCTAATCGTATCCATTTCCTAAGCTACAAAAGGACATGGAGTTGATATTGTGTGTAACTCAGCAGTAGAAGAATGTATCCTATCGCCGTGTACATGACATTGATGACATTTTCAAACAAAAAAAATAGAATCCCTTTCCATTATAAGCCAATAATAACCCGCACAAACTATCTTCTTTGACAAAACATAACTATTCATATGCAATCCACATACTCTAGAATGTATTTCCACCATAATTGTCGAAGCTTATTTAGCATCTACACACCTCAAGAGTCCTAAATAAGGAGTTTTCTTGTACAAAATTGCTCCACTTATAAAAATCCACTAGCCAAATGCTTAAGAGTCCTCTTTTGATCGCTGGTGGCATGTGTTGGATATTCTCCCGACTGAACATATCACTTGATGTCAATTAACCAAGGCTCACCATCGAGTTTCTCTTCAATTCTATTACAATAAGCATATTGATCAAGATTCAGTATATGAGCTAGATTGATGTAAGCCTTATCAAAATATTGGAGCATCGAAGACAAAGTGGCTAAAGCATCAACAATCTCATTGTGAATTCTTGGAATATGCCTAAATTTTACTGAGATGAACCGCCAACATAGGTCTTGCAAGAATTGTTGATACGGTATGATTTATTAAGTCACACGTCTCCCAGTTGCCTTAAATTTTATGGGCGAGAAAGTATAAATCCCCCAATACTAATAATTTCTAAACTTCTATGTCAACAACTAATCTCAACCCTAAAGTTCAAGCTTCATATTCTGCCATGTTATTGATATAATAAAATCAAAGTTGTACCATTATCAAAAAATTTTACCCTAGTTTAGAGATAAGAATTGTACCAACCCTGACTTTTTTCATGTTCACGGCTCCATTGAAGACCAACTTTCAACCCAAATCAACATCTGTAGTGACTTATCAATACATATCACTTTTTCATCAGGAAAATTTGTCTTCAGAGGTTCATACTCTTCATCAATGAAATTCTTAGCAAGGTGGTCAGCTAAATCTTGGGCTTTCATGGCATTTCGAGTCACATATACAATGTCAAACTTGGTAATCAATATTTTCCACTTTGAAAGTCGACATGGGTTTTGAAAGAAATACTTCAAATGATCCTTGCGGGAGATGAGGTAAGTAGTGTAGGATAAAAATATAATGTTTTAACACCTGTGCTACCCAAGTTAGGGCACAACACGTCCCTTTAAGAAAAGTGTACATGGCTTCATATGTTGTGAACTTCTTTCTAAGATAATAGATAGCTTTGCTCATTTTTTCTTGTGACATTATGTTGACCCAATACACAACTGAAGGAACTGTCCATAATCCACAAATACTAATTCAAAGTCCAACCAAGCTCAGGTGGCACCAACACAGGTGGATTTGATAGATAGCTTTTAATTTTGTCGAACGCCTCTTGACATTCCTCGGTCTATTCAACCTCAACATTCTTCTTCAGCAACTTAAAAATGGGTTCACAAGTAGTTGTGTGTTGATCAATGAACCTATTGATATAGTTCAATCAACCAAGAAAACTCATCACCTCTATTCTATTCTTAGGTGGCGGCAAATCCTAAATAGCTTTGATCTTTGAAGGATCCAATTCAATACCTTAATGAGTAACTATAAACCCCAATAGCTTTCAAACGGGACTCCAAATTCATATTTTGCTGGATTGAGTTTGAGATTATACATGTAACGCCTCTCGAAGAAATTTCTTAGATCTTTAACACGGTCATCCTAATTCTTTGACTTAATAATCCATTATCTACATAGACTTCAATTTCTTTATACATCATATCATGAAATATAGTGGTCATTGCTCTCATGTATGTTGCTCCAAAATTCTTCAAATAGAACGGCATCACTTATTAATAATAAGTCCCCCAAGGTGTGATAAAATATGTATTTTTTGCACCATCATCTTCCATAATGATTTAGAGGTACCTAGAATAATAATCAACAAAAGAGTTAACCTATGTTTAGCATAATTATCTAACAGATTATGGATATTGGGTAGTGAAAAATCATGCTTCGGCTTGCTTTGTTCAAATCACGAGAACCAACACATATCTAAATCTTTCCATCTTTCTTTAGGACAGGGATGATATTGGACAACCAAGTAAGGTAACGAGCTACTTGGGTGACCTTGGCTTTAATTTGCTTCATGATTTCCTCTTTAATTTTCATGCTTATAGTGATTTTGAATTTCTCAACTTTTATTTGATAGGTAGGAATGCAAGGTCAGTCAGCAATTTACGGGCCAATAACTCAATGCTTAAACCAGGTATATCATCATCAGGCCATGAAGAAACTTCTTTATAGTCAAATAATGCTTAGATTATTCTTTATTTTATTTGTGGCGAAGCATGTACACTTATTTATCTTCCCTAACATCTCCTTTATCTACAAGATTAATTGGCTCAGTTTTATTCAAATTAGGATTTTACTTGTCTTCAAACTATTTCAAATCCTTGCTTATTTCTTCCTATGACTATTCTTTATTGTATTCAACCTCTTTCTTCATTATGTACTGATTAGATTAGATTTTAAGATTGGGCTAAAAATTCCGCATACATTTCATATCATTAGAATTAGCATAAAAAGAACTATATAAAGAAAATACAAATAAAATGTATTAGACACAAAAACAAAATGGACATTGCATTTCATTTAAAGGAAAAATGAGAGGGTTTTGATATAAACAAAAATGTAAATATGAACAAGATAAAACTCTAATTACAACCCTCAAATAACTTGGATAAAAAGAGAGAAAAACAAAACAAACTACCAAAACTCTTTCCTGATGGAGAGAGGAGTGACTTCCCAATTGTTGAGCTGGACCTCAGGACCTATGAACTGCACCTCTGCCTTATAGGTACCTTTTCCTAATTTAACATATCAGCTTTAATGAATAGGTTCTGTAAATCACCAACTAACTCAGAGATGGGCTTGATGACACCGTTTTTGACAAAAAACTTATTAAGTAGTGGCACTAGGCGGGGAAGTAACCAAGTTTCTTTCTTTTGCTTCTTGCATTTTTCTAATCTTTAGCTGTAGGTTTGAATCCTATACCAAAAGTACCAAGGCTCTCACATGGGCTCATTGGATGAACTATACCATTCAAAGATATGCCTAAATCTTTTCCTAGCTTAAAACCATATTTCAACATTTCACTGACAACCATGACTGAAGTAGGAGATAACTATAGCCCAGGCATAACATGTTCTTCAAATATATTATCAACAAACACCATATCAAATATTGATACACCAATTCTCCTATGCATTATTTTCTCCAATAAAGGGAATGATAGAGTCTTTATAGATGGACAAATCCCCTTCACCGTGAACAATTACTTCTTGCTTATCGTGTTCAAACTTGATCATTTGATGCAATGTATATGTGACTGCCTCAGCCCTATAAACCTATGGTCTTCCCAATAAAAAATTGTAGGAGGAGTCGATATTTAGTACTTAAAATTATATGGAAAATTCAATATGACCTATAGTCAGCATTAGCTCTATTTCACCAATTAAATCCATTTTTGCTCCATTAAAAGCCCTAACAAATATATTATTAGAATGGATTCATTCGATACTAATGTGCAAATTTTACAAGATAGACTAAGGACAAATATTAGCACCAGAACACCCACCAATAATGATATGAGTGACATAATAACATTCACACTTCACAATAATGTAATGGCCCCGATTACGCCCCGTCCTTTCTATGGGAAATTCATCATCAAATAAGTTAATCTTATTTATCTCAAAGATCTTCCCAATAATTTTCTCCAATTGATTCAATGTAATTTATCTACGGACATAATATTCATTCAACATCTCCATTATAGCATTATGATGCTCATCAGAATGCAACATCAATGAGGGAAGAGATATTTGAGTTAGAGTCTTCCTTAATTGATCTATAATTGAGTATCTGGCAATTCCATATTTGTAAGAACTATTTAACTTCTTCTTCGATGTTAGGATATTTGAGAGACAATTTTTCATTCACTATTGGTTTAGTTTTCCTCAATCCATATGGAACAAAACACCTTACTGAATGAGTCAAACCCCTTACGTCATTTATTTTATCCACAATTTCATTCCCTTAATACGTCATCACAGTCTATTTGCAATTTCAAGGGACCTTTTTAAAGTCAAACAGTGAGAGTTATGTCACTGGCTTAATAATAATAAGCATCGCAAGTACCCTCTTTCACAGTCAAAATAGGATTATTTGGGTCTCCCATTACCATTTACTTTGACCCAGACCAACAATTTCTCCAACTTTTGTTATAGTCAACACAGATTTCTACTTATTTGCTTGAATTTTCTCTTCTACCATCTTTTTTTTGCTCAATGACATTGGCTTCATCAAATCCGTAACATTTACTGATTTCTCCTCATTAGTTGGGATCCTAATGATAGGCTTGTAAGATACCATTGACCCATTACCATCATATATCAACTCTAATATATTTATTTTAGTATGGATCGACAATGATTTTGATTGATGTTTGGAACCTCCGAGGCTTGCACCACAATCTGATTCGTGTCGATTAGATCTTGGATTACTTTCTTCACATACCAATATTTCTCTATATCATGCCCAGTGCATCAGAATAATATGCACATCTCATGGAATAGTCAAGATTCCTTAGAGGTTGATTTGAGAGATTTTCTTCAATTGGGCTCAAGACATTCAATACTCTCAAACTCTGAATCAAATTAGTGTATGATTCCCCGATTGGTATGAAATTATTCTTAACTATATTTTTTTTTTATATTCGATCCTGGGTCAAAAACTAAATTTGGAAGGGTTTTGGTAAGTTTATGAGTTGAGGATGATTTTAAGAAGTTGGTGCACGCCATTATAGGTAAGAAGGGAATTAAACTTATGGATGTGTGTTATATACGAGATATAGAGGTAGGGGAATTGAGTATAATGGATTTTATGGGGGTCAGTAATATTGGGGTGATTACATGAAGCTTGGCTATAAACTTGGGTTTAAGACTGAGGGTAATGGCCAGGTGGCCTTTTTGGATATGCACATGGACTAGCTACGACGCTAGCTATATCTTCCTTACTCTTCTTTCATCCAAAGGTCCCTGAACCATTTTAAATTGATTGGGTGGTATCCTTTAATGCAGCAAAGCTCACAATTCGCCCGGTCTTAATACCATCTTATATCATTTCTTCTATCTTGATGACTTTAGTAAATAGTTTACCCATTATAAAAAGTAAGGGTTAAAAACAAGTTTATCTTGTGCCTGAAGGAAGACCTCTACCAATTTACTCTCTTTCATTGAAGGTTTCACCCAATCATTCTATTCATGCCTCCTTATCGTATATTTCCTAAAACTTTTAGTACTCTTCTTCTTTATATTAGTTAGGGATTTCTCATCAGGAATCAACTCCATATCATATTAAAATTATGGAATGCATTCATTATACAGATCATCCCAACTATTTCACTTATCAATGTCTTTATCAATAAGCTATTCAGAAGCTAGACTTGAAAGACTCTCATCTAAATAAGGCATGAGTATATTTCTTCCCTCCAGCACCCTTATTTGGTTACAATAACACCTCAAATGTGCCACCAGATTATCGTGCCAATCGTATTTCTCAAGCTTCAAAATCTTTAAACCAAGGGGGAGATTAACACCAAGAAATATGCACAGATCTTTATACAAAATGCTTTTATAACCCCTGAGTCCTTGCAAGTTTTTTATGGCATGTTCTAAACTCTTCAATTTTATTTCCACGCCTTCTTATACTTTTGTCATGAAAGGTTTATCTGTATTAAAGGGAAATTAAGGTGGTTGATTGTAACAATATGGATCATTTAACTTAAAGGTAGGCTCCTGAAAATAAAGCTGATTATCAGGAATCTTAAACATTAGTTCACTAGAAGATTAAAAGAGCACGTCCATTGGACAAATGACAAAATAGGAAATTCAACAGGTAGTGGAGCCATGAACTTAGGTGTAGTAGGTGGCGCTAGATGAGCGGTAGGCCTCTGTTGAGGAACTACAAATGGCTCATTAGAAGTGCTAGGATATTACTAATGTGGGGTAAATCCTGGTGTACATTGTGGTGCATCAGTAGAAGCAGAAAATTATGCCTGTGAAAATGGTGGGTAACTGGAAGTATTTGTGAGATCATCGGTAGGGAATTAAAGAGGACGCATTCCACTAACCCATGTTTGGTACATTTCCATTAACTATTGTCTGAGTCTCAATATCTCCTTATTGGGTTCTAAACCCCATTCCCTGGGACTCTGGTTTGGGTCAATGAGCAAAGTTTCTGCATCTTTGTTATCTATAACAACCTTTGCTTTAGACCTGTTGAAATAAGGATGACTAGACAGAGTGCCACAAACCAATCACTTTTATATGAAAGAACATTCTAATCAAAGGCAAACCCCATTAGTATTAGGTCATACCACAGACATGGTAATCATATTGTATGAAATGCACCTAGTTTCATTTATGTTTTTAAATGGATTTGAGGGTAATACAGTTATTTTTAACATCATCCCAACTTGTTTTTATACTTACTACTTCTTACATTCCACTTGCACTTTGTTTTTATCTACTTTTCACTCTTTTTCCTTTTTATTTTCGCCTATGTCTTTTTTCTTTTTTTTTCCTTTTCATTGTTATTTATGGATTTTGCTTTCTTCAAAAGAGAAACAGAGAAGAAAAATAAAATCAAAGGCAAAATGGTTTGATCAAACCCAAAAGGGGGTTACGTACATATCACATTGTACTTGAATCAGATCTTTCATAGTTTAAAAAGAGTGTAAAATAACATAAGCTTTTTTTGTTTTGAAAGACATGCAATAGGTAAAATCTTTTATTTTGGAGAGTTTTTTTAATTGTGAAAACAAAAGCCAAAGAGAACCCTTACAAACTATGAAACTCTTTTTTTCTTCTTTTTTCTCTTTTTTTCCTTGTTTTTTCTGACTCTAACTTTGCCTAAACACTCTCTTTCCCTTCATTTTAGAACATGCTCCCCTAAATCAGTCCGTTACATGACCCTTTTACCCTCAAAGATACAACAAGTAACACATAGGGATGCTTAGGGGTAAGTTACTTAAAAAGGACCAAAAATGTCCCACTAGGTCTTAACATTATGCAAATATAAATGAGCTAAAGGCTGACCTAGGCTGGGTTCAACTAACAAGGCTGTTTGGGGAAGCATATGATTAATGGTGGTTGCGACTGCTTTTCATCCACTCCATACACCCGTCGACTCCCCCTCCTAAAATAAAGGTGACTTAATGAAGGTTTGTGTGCACACGTGTACTACAATACTTATTTTGAAAGAAATGACTCGAGTTAATACATATGATGACAGATATAATACGATAACACATAGGGAAAAAACTGTAAACACATAGCACATAGGTATCCAATAATGCTAAAGGAAAACATAAACGCTAACACAAACAAACGTCTATACACCTAAAGTGTAAAACAAAACCGATACAACTAAAATTAACTCAAATTTTAAAAATCTCTAGCAGAGTAGTCGGAGCTTTCACATCTTTTTTTATCGAAAGATATTCATTTTAATGTTTGAAAGAGTTTTAATTTTTAAAGTGACTTAAGAAAGAAAATGTTTAAAAAAAGGATTTTGTAATTAAAACTACAAAGTCACCACTTGGTATAAATCTGGTGTGCCAAGTCACCTTCAAAATTCTTTTTCAAAAATGGTTTGACTCTTAAAACTAATCCACAAATAGGAATTCTAATTAAGGAATTCTATTGACTGGGGGGAAGGTGTTACGAACTCCTTGGTCCCGTGGTCCGACCACGGTTTCTCCGTAGAGTTACATCGACTAATATGACCCTAAGAGATGATAAACTCACAAAAAGAGCACAAACAAAAACAAACAAGAAAACAAAACAACCAAAGTTCTAAAAAATAATGTCCAGCCTAAGTAATACAGTCCCCAAAATGAAAAATTATTGAAATGAAAACCTAAAATCATTTAAACTACCCAAAACTATGCTCGACCCGATGCCTTGGGCCTTGATCACGAATATCCTCCGGATGCATCATACTTTGGGACATTTCTCAATGAATGAGTACAATTTATCATGAGGCATCCCTCGGTAAAATGAATACATTTTAGTGAATGCATTAAACTAAAATAAGTAAATCAAAATAATCATTCAACGATCCACAAATCCTAAAATTTCTTACCCAACCTACCATTTGTGTACCAATTTTGGCCTAAACATGATACTACTAAACAAAATCGATCTATCACTAGTAAATAACAACTTGAAATGGACTAATTGAAGTTACACACTAGTGGATTTTCAATTCCCTTCCTAAATAATTGATTTTAATTCTCTAATGAGATATTTTTTTATCACACAATCTATAATCAAGGAAACCAAACAACGGATTAAAACAAACAACTATTCACCACCAACAAGGATCAACTAAGTCACAATATTCAATCTAATACACCAAATATCATAAACAAATAAATATAAAAGGGTAAATATTGAATTTGACCTTCATGTAAAGCTTTAGAATTCAAGTATTATTCTCGTGAAAGACAAAATCCGCACCTGGAAACCTCGCCTTAACCTCGACATGAATCCTAAATGAAATTTTAACCTCAAATCGAACCTCAACTATGAATGATCCCAGCTCCTATATATTAATCTTAAGTTGATTTATGCTCCTAAGTATGGTTATCTACGCTTATTTAGCCAAGTTTTGAGGACTTTTTGTGTGAATAGTGAGTTAATGTTTATATAAATGAACATCTAAGTGTTAAGTTATGCAATGTAGGTGATTAAGGTGTGTTCCTAATGAGTTTGGATTCAAAATATTAAGTTAAATTTCAAATGAAAAAACTAGTACTCTTAGCTTGAACTATGTTCTACTCTAGTTCATCGTGTTGAATTGGATTGTGTTTTGAGCTCTGATTTGTGGTGCTTGATGTTATAGGATACCTGGTGCATTTATTTACATGATATATGGATCGGATACAATCTGGAAATCAACAATAAAATTAATCAAAAAATGTATACTTGAAGGACAAATGCATGGGACAAAGCATTACAAAATCTGAAAAATTTGGACTCATTGGTGTGTCGTGGACCCTAGTCAACACGATAAGGGTGTGGAATAACCTTGGTTGCATTGTGGAATTTTAATTCCTATATCTAGGATTGATATCCATATTCCATTCAGCATATCCACCACGGTAGGGGCATGCCACGAAGGCAAATCCAAATCGGCCAACTTTGGCCTAGTATAAATAGGACACTTCCCTTGTTTTGGGAAACACCTTGGACGACCTTAGGGCATTGAAACATGATTGAAAAGGTGGAAAATAGGGTTTTATTCCTACAATTTATTTTTCTTTTTTATTATTACGTGGATTATACTAGTATGAATCTTTGTACATCCATGAGTGGCTAAACATCTTTTTTCGGGGTTAAGGCCAAGGGCATGATTACTCTTGTTATGAATTAAATTAGTTTTAGTTATTTATAATTGTTAGTTTTTTATTTATCATTTTGTTAACAATTTTAAGTATTGTTAACCCTTATAATCATGACTAATTCTATCATGAGCTTGGAAGGAGGAACGATAGGATAGAACGTGAGGTATATGGAATAAGATTGTAATCTCTCAATTGAATGATATTATGATTTCCATTTAGGATACGAATCTACCTAAGTGCCCTATTTAATTTATTTAAGGGATGAAATATGAATGCATTCAACTTAATTCTCCCATCCAGCTTTACGATGTAGTTGTGGGGCTAAGTTAGATAGTTGATTAGAGGTTCAGATAGCCATGGTCATAATATCAACCATGTGGACCAACAACCAAGATTAGTAACCTAACCAACGAATTTATATAGCTTTTTATTATTGTTCGAAGTGCCTTAACCCTAGGTTTATCCCTATTACTGTCCAAGAACTTTACTTGATGGCGTATTTAAGTTTACTTTTAGTTTATAACTCTCAAACTCTTTTGGTTACTTTAGCACTTGCTTAATCTTAATAGTTGAACTAGAATTGGATATTTGTTTGACACAAGTCCCTTTGAGATCGATACTTGAATTTTATAAGGCTATTGTACTACTTGGTGGACCACATACACTTGCATGTGCGCTTAGGTGCAACAAATTTTTTGGCGTCGTTGTCAGGGACTTGTAGATTGGCAGTCATTTTAGCTTTAGTTTTGTTTTTTGATTTCTTAAGTATTAATTACTTGATCTTAGCTTCTAAATTTGCAGGGACGAGTTTAAAAATCTGGTAAAGTGGCAAGGACAGGTAGTTGGTTGAGCCATATCCTGAGAAATGCTTACACTAATTAAGGAGAGAAGAAATCTTTTTCTATGAAATTCCTCAAATTCACCAAGAAGAAGAACATCATAATGCAACCATGACTGAAGATCCATTGGTTCGGAAGATAGTTCAAGAATTGGCACTTTATTTGCGACTAATGTTACCTTCGCCATTCATAGACCTGCTGCAGGAGGTAAATTTAGTTAAAACAGGACATTGTATAGCTTTTTCACAGTAGTGGGTAGTTCACCAGCTTGTCACATGAAGATCCTTAGGTTTACTTGCAAAATTTCTTGGAGATCAGGGACACGTTCATACCCACTAGGTATCCACTGATTATGTGAGGTTGACACTCTTTCCCTTTTCACTCTTGAGAAAAGTAAAAAAGTGGTTAAGTGCTAAGCCAGTAGGTTTTATCACTACATGAAATGACTTGGCCTAAAAATTCCTCATCCGTTAATACTACAAGGTTTCTTAGTGAGATTTTGAGCTTCAAGAAAAATAAGAATGAAAACCTATATCATGCTTGGGAGACTATCCACATCATTAAAAGTTTAATGAGGTATTAGCTCATACTTTTGTAGAAGCTCTTGATCACAACACAAAAATTTTACTAGATCTATCTGCAGGTAGTCAAGCTTTGTAGAAATTGTATATGAGATTTATACCTTGTTGAACCATATTTCATAAGGAAATCTAGATTAGCATAGTGACATGTTTAGAGGTGTAGTGAAAAATCTTGTAGGGATGATAGAAGTTGATAATGTCCCAACCTTAGCCGCCTAATTATTTGCTCTCCAAAACCAAATGATAAATAATTTAGCAAATTAGATGTGAATCAGTCTCAGGCTCAAATAAATACAATTCAGTAGATCCTTTCTTGGTGTGAGATTTGTGGCAACAGTCGTCACTTTGCAGACTTATGTAGGAAAAATTTTAAGTAGGTAAATTTTGTAGGCAATGCACTGAAGCCAACTTATATGAATGCTTACAACCACAAGTGGTAGAGTCAGCCCAATTATTCTTGGGGCAATAATAATTCGCAATAGTTTCAATAGCAAAATAATACACAGGCCAGTAATATTGAGGAAACTTTGAAGAAGATCTTGGCCAAGAAAGAATAAATGGTTGCTGAAATAAAAAATCAACAAATTGCATAGAAGAGTTGGAGACACAGTTGGAGAAGCTAGCTCAGGCACAAAATACCAAACCCCAAAGTGGATTTCCATGAGATAATGAAAATCCAAAGAAAGTTATGGTTATTACCTTGAGAAGTGATAAAGATCTTATTGACAGGCCTTCTAAGAAAAATAAGGAGGTTGATACAGAGATAGTCCTACAACAGGTAAAGAATAAGCACTAAATTTGATTATGCTATAAAGTTGGGAAAGTCTGAGCACTTAAAAGCAAAGGTTGCTGAACAGGTTGCTGAAAGACCGCTACCACCTTTCCCTCAATAGTGCAAACAGGCCAAAGAGAATGCTTATTTTAAGAAGTTCTTTGACATATTTAGAGAACTTCACATTGATCTTCCTCTTTTAGATATTTTATAGTTAATTCCTAACTACACCAAGTAATTGAAGAATGTGGTGACCAATAAGGTGAAACTATAGGATATTGAGACAGTGACACTTACTGAAGAGTGCAATTCGATAGTGATGAGAAAGATGCCTAAGAAATTGAAGGACACAGAAAGTTTCACCCGTCCCATATAGATTAGTGATAATGATGTGGTCATGCTTTAAGTTATTTAGGGTCAATTATAAACTCAAATTCCTTATCATTGTTCAATACTCTGGGTTTGGGTAAGTCGAGAACATGCTCTATGGTGCTACAGATGGCTGACCGAACCAGAATGCAACCCGAAGGGATTATTAAAGATGTCTTTATCAAGTTTGGTAAGTTTATTATCCTTGATAATTTTATTATTCTTGACTATGATACAAATAAAAGGTTTCATTTATCTTGCGACGTCCATTCATAGCAACGGGAAGAGTACTAATTGATATGAGAAAGGGCGCTCTTAAGATAAGATTATATGATAAAGGGGTAGTCTTCAAAGTTTACAAACCACTCAATCTACATTCCCATTATAAAGACTTGTGAATGATCACAACTATAGAAGTGGATGAGTGTAGGGTGGTAAAGCCTATACCACTAATGACCTCTTTGGATTGTCTCATTGAGTTGACTAAGCCACCACGTAATTCTTAAGTTAGGATGATTAAGGAGCCTAAAAAGTCTATTGATAATAAAAATAATGACCTTCACAGTGGGAACTCAAGAGGTCATAAAAGAGTGAGGAGATGTCCTCCAGGTAGGACGGGAAAAATGAGAGGATATGGCTGAGTAGTAATGTGGGTCGTGCTGTGACACTAAATCAGGCGCTACTTGAGAGGCAACTCAAGTTAAGGTAGTTATTTTATTTTTAGTATTTTAGTTTTACTTCACATAGTTTTTATTTTTGTTGAGTCACAGGCTGATGGGAAGTCTGAGTACCGGAGACTTGGACTAAGGAGCATAGCAAAGATTGGGTGTGGGGTTCACCCGACCTCACCAATAATAAAAGATGCTACTAGCTAGGCCTAGGGCTCAGGTAGTATTTTTATCTCTACTTTTAATTATACTTTGGAGACAAAGTATGTTTTTAAGTGTGGGATGGAAAAATTCCCATAGTTACAGGTGAAGTGATGCTATAAGATTTTCATTCTTAGTTGTTTTCTAGTTTTTGAGTAAATTTGAAAAAATTAGAAAAAGACTTTTGTTTTGTTTTAGTTTTTAGTTTAGTAGTTGTTGGTTTTAGTGTAGTAGGTGAACGCTTCACCCACCCCATTGTTGTTCTTTTCAATTATTTTCCATGGGGGTGCCCTTTGAACCTAGTATTCTTTTTATTTTTAGAAGTTTATTTTAGGTAAGTGAGATGTTTTTGTTAGTGCTATCTATGATTGCATGATGCAAGTTTGTTTTGGGTTGTGAAAGCATATTGACTGTGTTGAATGACTACTTTTGAGACACCTAGGCTCTTGTTTATAAAACTTGTACGTTGTTGGATTAATGTTGAATTCATTTGATTGCTTAGTTGAGAATATATAATGATCTTACTTGATTTGAGCATGCGCCATATGTGAGTATGATTTTTGTTGCATTTTGATGTTTAGAACTTTTCTAGTGTGTGTGCAAAGTGAAATATTATGCAAAGCAAATAAAGAGTGGGTTTAAGAGATGATATAGGCATTTATTTGGTATCCATATTTCATATACCCTCTCTTTTATCTATCCTTATACATAATCCTAGTTAGCCCCGTTGAGCCTTTAGCCTATGTTCTTTGATAGCCTCATATGTAGCCTATTCCTCTTCTTTGATTGACCTTAAATTGATCCAAAGATGCTAAGCGCTTTAGTTGAAAATTAATTTTGTTAAGTATTAAGAAAATAAGTAGGGAAAGGTGAAAGTGAAGCCCCCAAAAAGTAGTTATTGGTGTTAAAAAAGTGATGTGTGGTGGTTTGGAGTTTTGTAATAAAAAAGAGAGAAATTGTGCTATAATTGGATCATGAATTGATGAAGAATACTCCCTCCATAATAATTGTGAATTAGCTTTATGAGATGGGTCAAAACAAAAGAGAATAAGAAGGTAGAGGCGGTAAAAAATATGGTTGTTCAGAGATTGATCTTAATTTATATGTGATGTATTAAAGCGCTTAGGGAAGATAGTCACTACTACTGGCCAAAATAGTTCCTACCTGTCCCTTAGCCTGCATTACAACCCTCAAAACCCTACTTAATCCTAAGTTTCAACATTCTAATATTAGTGGAGTACTACACTAAGGGCAAGCCTATGGTTCATCTTGTGTAATTTGTGAATTCCTTGTAAGAGTGACCGTAATTTGATTATTATACCCATTTTGGTGATAATTGCATCTATGTAAGTGATTATGGGTAAATCTTTTATTGTGAAGGAACATGTTTGATGATAGTTAGGTGATTTATAGGATTCTTTTGATTGAGTAATTGTTTTGAAGTACTGTTTATGAGCTTTCAAGTGTATGTAATATGCTAAGTGTAAAATTTGCTAATTGTGTAGTCATTGTAGTGCTAGCTTGAATGTCTTGCTTGTAGTAATAGTGTTGAAGTATTCTATGATTTGATGCTTAATGGAAGGAGTTGTTCGAGGAGGAGTAAGACTTTAAGTGTGGGGTGATAATTTTAGATGGATTTATGCACATAAGTATGGTTATCCATGCTTATTTAGCCTAGTTTTGAGGACTTCTCATGTGCGTAATGAGTTAATATTTATATAAACGAGCATCTAACTGTTAATTTGTGTAATTTAGTTATTTAAGGTGTATTCCTAATGAGTTTTGACTCAAACATTAAGTTAAAGTTCAAACGAGAAAATTAGTACTCTTAGCTTGAGTTATGTTCTATTGTAGCTCATCATGCTGAACTTGATTGTGTTTTGAGCTCTAATTTGTGGTGCTTGATGTTTTAGGATGCCTAGTGAATTTATTTAAATGATATATGGATGATATACAAGATTAAAATCAAGAGGAAAAATAACCACAAAGCTTGGACTTTAAGGACAAATGCATGGGACAAAACATTACAACATCTGGAAAATTTGGACTCATTGGCGTGCCATGGACCCTAGGAACCACAATAAGGGCATGGAACACACTTGGTTGCATTATGGAATGTCAATTATAGTATATATGTGTGATAGCAGTGTTCCACACAGCCTAGCCACCGCGATAAAGGCGTCGCCCGGAGGCAGATCCAAATCGGCTAACTTTGGCCTAGTATAAATAGAACACTTCTTATGTTTTGGCAAACACCTTTACAACCCTGGGGAATTGAAACACAATTCAAAAGGATTAAAATAGGATTTTTGTTCCTTTACTTTAGTTTCTTTTGGATTATTACACGGATTATGCTGGTATGAATTTTTGTATGTCCATAAGTGGCTAAACAATCTTTTCCTAGATTAAGGCCAAGAACATGATTATTCTTGTTATGAATTGAATTAATTTTGGTTAATTATCATTGTTGGTTGTTTATTATCCTTGTTTTAACTAGTTTAAGGATTCGCGATTCTTATAATACATGCTTAATTATATCATGATCTCGGAAGGAGGAACGATAATATAGAATGTGGGGTAGATGGAATAGGATCATAATCTCTTAATTGAATGATGTTAGGATTTGCATATAGGATAGGAATATACTTATATGCCCTATTTGAGTCAATTATGAAGTGAAATATGAATGCATTTGACTTAGTTCTCGCATCCCGCTCAACGATGTAGTTGTGGGGCTAAGTTAGATATTTGATTAAAAGCTCAGAAGGCCGTAGTCATGATATCAACCCCATGAACCAACAACCAAGATTATCAACCCAACCAACGAAGTTATATAACTTAGTATGATTGTTCTAAGTACCTTAACCCTAGGTTTCTCCCTATTATTTCCCAAGAACTTTACTTGACCGCATTGTTTAAGTTTACTTTTAGTTTATAACTCTCAAACTCTTTTGGTCATTTTAGCACTTGCTTAATCTTGATAGTTGAATGAGAATTGGATAGGTGTTTAACACAAGTCCCTATGGGATCTATACTTGACGTTTATAAGGCCATTTTACTACTTGGTGGATCACGTACACTTGCGTGTGCGCTTGGGTGCAACACCTATACCTTTTTTTGCTTTTCACTAAACTGGACTAGAAATCGTGAAGCAGCAGTAGAAAGGGAGATGGGTGCAACACTTATACCTTTTTTTTTTGTTTTGATCAGAGAATGGATAAAATTACGGGATGAGTTTGATCTAGGTTACTGCTTCTATTTTGCCAAATCTTCGACCAGCTCAGGCAGTGTCGAGAATCAAAGAACGGATCAAATTTTCTAATGATAGTGGCATTTTTTTGTAAAAATTTCACTGAAAAATATGCTTCTCTATTTATTTTTCTCTCTTCTTTCCCCTCTCTCTTGCCAGTTACCTCTTTCTCTTGCGTTTCACTCTGTTTTTCTCTCTGATCACTCTCTTGTCTAATCTCTCTATTTCTCTGTGTGTATGAACGTATATATGGTTGTATATATTCTACGGTGTGTGTTGCTGTGTGTGTGTATGTATTGTGAGGTGTAGGGTGTGTGTGTGTAACCGTTTGTCTGAATATATGTGATTATATCCTAATAAAAAAAATGTGATGTGTGTAGGGTAGGGTGGGGAGAGGGCATGCGGGATGGTGGGGATGGTGAGGTTGTTATTTTTGTTGTGCTTTTTGTTATTATGTGCAAGTGTCAAAAAATTAAAGGGCAAGGGAATATAGTGTAGTGAGGTTGTTATTTTGTTTTCTTGGGGAGGAACTATTAAATAAGATGGGGTGTGTGGTAAGGTGAGGTTGTGTAGGACAAATTTTATAAAGTGGGAAGGTCGAATTTACGTGTCTATAGGGAAAGGTTAGTATTTTCTCCGTTCCATTTTAGTTGGTCATCTTATTAAAAATAAATGTTTTCTATTAGTTGATCACTTACTAAATCGGGATAGAATTAATTATTTTTGTAACTTAGCCCTATTATTAATAGTATACATTAAATGTGAATAAACACAATTTCAATATTTATTTTTATGACCAATGAATATCACTAAAATTGGTAAAAGATAAAATAATAAAATTCATCATTCAATTTATGATTCCTTAATCACCATTAAAATGTGTTCAACTAAAATAGAAAGGAGGAAATATAGTCTTTGTACATTTGTGACCATTTTTGGCCTATCAGCTCTCATAGTGATAATCTAATTTATAGTCCTTAAACATCATTAATAAGGTCAAATCAATATATATGTGTGTGCGTGCGCGTGTGTGGTATGTCTTAGAGGCCTCCAAAACTATTTTATCTTATTTGTGATTTTTTGATCATTTTTTAATTTTAAAAGATTAAAAATTCACCTTAACATACACAGCATTAAAAATAGTCATATTAAATGATGGTTTCATCATCAATACATGCATACTTATAACAATAAAATTTAAAAGTTGAAAATTTTAAAGAATTAATTACATTTAATAATTTATCATACCATAGTTATCTTATAATTGTACAAATACGTTAAAGAATCATCCACACTAAATAATAATAGTAACTCCTACAATAAAGAAAGCCAAAATTTTACTGAGAAATGCTAAATAATAACAATTATTATTAATTTATTCTATCATTTTATTGTATAAACGAATATATTCTATAAGAAAAATTGTCTTGAAATGTTAAAATTCATAGTGTTAGTCTTTAATTGTAAGCAATTTATTGTATAAACGTTTTGCAGTTATAATTTTTTTGCTAATGTCCTGTGTTTTCTCTTCATCTTCTAATTAAAGCACTCATCTATACTTCATTATTCCTCTACATTTATCCTTTTGTTTCTTATTAACTCTCCCCACCAGACTTTTCATTTCCTATGTGCTTTTAAAGTGATCATGCCACATAATTTTTCACTTATAAATAGAATTCATCTAATATCATTCATTCTTGTAATCAAATTCCTTGTGTTTCATGAATCAAATAGCTAGGAGATGAAGCTGGTCAAGACTCGAGAGAAAAGATATTAGAATTTATAGTGTTATTTATATTATTATTTATAGTATTAAATTCAAGCTTATAAAGAAGGCTTTTGGAGGTTGATCGTTTGTCAGAGAGGCTATCGAACAAGAGCTTAAAAAATTGTACACTAATTTTGTATTTCTTTTTTCGTCTATTTTCTTATGGTTAACGTTTAAAAAAAAAATAGGTGTACGTGTGAGAGTGTGCATGGATATATTCTCTATATGTAACTTCTATAATTTGAACGTTCATAAGTTTTTTGATTGTTTATTTTCGTGTAAGCAATAACTATTGTAATTTTAATTGCGCTAATTACTAACCAAGCTTCAAACAAATACTATTGATGACTTAAAAAGAATATTTACTAATTAATGAAATACATTATTCTTTATGTTTTTTTTACGATGTAAAAATAATTTATATTTTCTTTAACGATTTGCTTATTTCTTTTTTACTTTGATAGCAAAAAGAATTAGATAGTAATAATATAAATACTTGGGTTAATCATATTTATTTTAATAAATTAAAATAGAATACGTTTATAAGAATATCTACAATATACGTAATTCTTGATTGCAGTTGAGATTATGAAGCAATTATAATCTACCATTGTCATGTTATGAGATGTACAATATAATCTACCACTGTCATTTATGGGATCTAAAGACATAATTAAAAAATAATATTAAATAAGTCATTCATCTTTTCGAGGAAGAAAAAATCCAACTACACTCACCTTGAAAATACTCTCTAATCATCAAGTTACTGGGGGGTGGGGGGGGGAGGGCGGGAATTGTGCATCATTATCTCAAAATAAAAATTCAAGATCTATGGAGACTTTCAGAGCAATTTCTTGTATATGTTCTTCTTCTTTTTTGTTGTTATATGCATCTCTTGTTTTTTAAGTTTTAGTGAAGTAGACATATTAAAGATACATGTTAGTAAACTTAAAGATATATATTGTGTATGAGTTTGTTTTGTATGTATCTCAACACTGTTTTTTGTTTTGATTCAAATATTTATACAAAAGATACATATTCTGTAAAACAACAGATATATTTTAAGCTTTTTGTATATTTTGTTGTGTTACTATGCATTTATGTATCTCTTATTATTTTAGATCTAGATAATTTCAGGCTTAGATACATATTTATACATACATGATACTTTTTTCAATATTTTGTATCTATTGTTATCAGTTTAACTCTTGATTAAAGTTTTAGTAAAATCAGCATACTAAAGATACATGTTAGTAAGCTTAAAGATATATATAGTGTATGAGAGGTTTGTTATATATATCTTGCATTATTATTTTTTTTAATTCAATTATTTAGCCCTCGTACGTTATATCGTTAATTCAAATGCCGGAATAACGTTAAAACACTAAAATATTCAATACAATTACTTTAAACAAAATCAAGAAAAAATAATAAAAAGGTCATAGGAATCATTTATAACTGGAAACAAAATATGGAAGAAATCTTGTTTAAAAATGTGGAATAACAAATAAATTACCTATTTTCGTAGAATTTTATTTAGTTTTTACCATTAGTAGTTAAGTTAGTTGCTAAAATTAAGGAACTTTTACCGTTACAATCCTTAAATTATATAAATTAGTTTAATTATTAAATGTATCTGTAGGATGTATCTCACGTTAGTTACATGTATCTTCAACAACAATATGTTAAAAAATTAAGATGTATTTTATCGTACAGAAAAAATTAATTAGAGATACATATATGTACCATCATGCACATTATGTATATTTAACACTACTAATATGTATCTTTGGTATGTTTATATCACTAAAACAAAAACATCAAGAGATACATATTTATAAACAACCCAAACCAGAGATACAAGATGAAGAAAAAATGTATCTAATTAGACTAAATATGTATCTCAGACTACTAAAACTAAAAAAATTAAAATTATGTAAAACAACAATCAATTTTACGTTAAATGCATAATTGAATAGTCAAGAGACAAATAACTACTTTTGAAATGCTAAATAAGGTATAAATCTTTTTTTGTATCTTTTCGCATAGTTTTTGAAGGGATGCTCAGTTGCATAGATTCCATCGCTCATATATCCCTTTTTTTATGAATAATTTTTTTTTTTTTATTATACATTATAGATAATTGTGTATGTTCTACTAGTCTTAATTAATGGTATTGTGACTTTTATTTTCTTGTGCTTTTGGTTCTGTTTTCCGGTTGCCCAGAAGGGCACTAAAGAAAAAAGTCTATGAGTCTATGGCAACGTGTAACACATTTTTCTCATTCTAATTTTCCACATTTTACAGATAAATTATACATGTTGCAATTTGTTCGACACTATTTTTGTTATTTTAATTTTTGAAATAGCATATCTCTATGCTTGAAAATAATTACCTATAAATTCTCATTTTTATCTTACGAGAATATTTTCTGTTTATACAAATGTTACATATTTAATATCATAAGTTTCGAAATTGTAATAGTCACACAAATGTTCTTATTGAAAACACCGCTTAAATTCCAAAATCGTGAACCTAAATGTGAACATGTATAGAGGAAGAAAGTCCAACAGCTAGAGGGGATCGGACATGGACAATCCTTAATTTTATCTTGACTAAGATGCCTCATTGTTCATGAACCCTAAGTTAGCATAATAGCAAAACAGTGTCATTTGAACATTATGACGAACATGTTTCGGATCATAAATTTATTTTTAATGGTTAAATTTTTAGTCAAATTACCTCAAATAAATTAAAAACAGTGGGGTTTAATCCTTGCAGTTTCGCAAATTAAACTAAATGTCTATATATTATGCATGTGTGCGATATATACACACAGACTTTGCGTTATGGTGATTTACATTTAATTATTACTTGTTTGCATAAATAGCCACTACTAATATGTCCGCATATTATTGAATAATTGGCCATTCAAATCATTTATCTTTTTCCCTTTTTTTTTTTGTCTTTAAAAAATTGCTTTACGTACCTAATTAGCTTCAATTGTCATCTTCAGGAATTTTGTATTTCTTAGGGAAACTTTTGGCCATGAAAACATAATTTTTTGGAGTTGGAAATAGAGTTGAAATTGAAGTTGGGGTTGGAGTTGTATTTGGCCATGAATATAAATAAAAGTTGTTTTTGAAATTTTGTGGGAGAAGTAGGAGTGATAAAAGTGAAAAGAAGTTTTTCTTGTTTTCACTTTTCCAAAATACAATTTCAAATTGTATTTAGAATTTTCATGGTCAAACGCTGTGATGTTCACTTTTTTCACTAAAATAAAATAATTTTTTGAGAAAAAGTAAAAGAATTACTCATGGCCAAACGGCTACTTAATTAGTTTGATAACGTAGCAAGTTTAATTTTAAGAAAAAAATAATTAAAATACTAATAAAAAACATTGAACTGAGAATGACAAATGTAGATGTATGGGGTGTTCGTGATAGTCAGGGCGGATTAGCAAACAATGAGGGGTTTATCGGAATCCCTTTTGATGAAAAATTACATTTTTTATATTTGATTAAAATCATAATTTAAGAAAAAAAAAAGGTAATGTTAAACTCTCTTTCTGTTAGTTCGTTCATGTACTTTTAAATTTCTTTAATAAAAATTCTGACTTCGTCACTTAACAGTGATTTCAAACATTTGTTCAATGTTCATTTGATAAACATTGGAGAAAAAGCTGGAATCCCGGGAAAAGGTTCAAATCAATACCCCCTTCGAATTTTGATATTCAAATATTGAAAAGATGAGTTGATCTTTTATATAATCATTTAATTAATAATTATCATTTTAAAAAATAATTTTAATTTTTTTATTAAAAAAAAAATTTGTGATGCTATTTATCGTTGATTTGAGTGATCCTGTGAAAAGTCAACTACTCAAACGAGCTGCGAGAAAAGATGACCATCTTTTTGGATAGGTCTCGAGTAATGGATCCTAAGTTGTACATTCAGATCAGTGATTATTATAGTAAAAATTTCATATATAACGACATGTTTATTAATATTTACTAAAAATTCTAACTATTTTTAAAATTTCATTAAATCCCAATATTTAACTTTTGAAGATACATATAAGTTAAGTTAAATACGTCCTACAAATACATCTATTAGTTAAACTAATTAACATGTTTTAAGAGATTAGTTAAACTAATTAGCATGTTTTAAGGGATGTAACAGCTAAAATAACATTAGTATAGCAATTAACCTAATTAATTATGGTAAAAATTAAATAATATCCTACAATATATGGTAATTAGTTTATTATTCCACCATTTTACACAAGAACTTTTCCATAATCAGTTTTTAGGTTACAAAAAGTTTATACGTTCCATAAAAATAAATTCATACGACCTCTTTTTTTTATTTGCTTATTTTCTTTCATCAATTGCAATAAAAGTTCATACGTTCCATAAAAAAAAATTATAGGACCTCTTTTTTTTTTATTTGTTGATTTTCTTTCATCAATTGCAGTGAATATTTCAGTGTTCATACGCCTTTCCGACATTTGATTTAACAATATTATACCCTAATCACCCAAGCCCCTTTTGTTGCCGTTGTTCGATATGAAGGGAAACAAGATCATTACATATTGCAAAAATAGTGAAGTTAAGGTTGGGTAAATCTACAAGGACAAATATACAATTATTTCAGTTATGGCATGGCATGCCATTGAGCATTCCTTGCAATTGATCTGGTAAAAAAAATCTGTATCTTGTTTATGCGAAAAAAGATCTGACAAAAAAAAATTGTATCTTGTTTAACGTTTCAAAAGTAGTTATTCGTCTCTTGTTTATTCAATTATGCATGTAGTTCTATTTTTGTTATTTTTAGTAGGCTGAGATACATATTTGGACTAACTAGATACATTTTTCCTAACTATATATATATATATATATATATATATATATATATATATATATATATATATATATATTAGTAGTGTTAAAGATACATATTAGTAGTGTTAAAGATACATATTGCGCGAGATTGTACATATATGTTTCTCTCGTTAATTTTTTTGTACGATAAAATACATCTTAATTTTTTAATATATTGTCGTTGAAAATACATATAACTAACGTGAGATACATTGTACAGATTCTTTTAGGTAATTTTTTCTTAATATTATTCTCGTTTAAAAAAAGGGAAAAGGAGAATGTTGAGTAGATACAAACAGACGCTAAATTTCATGTACTATTTTTAATTGTTTTCGACCTATGAGCAAATAGATGAGTGACATCAAGAATCTCAATAAAGACACTAACCAAACATCTCTTTTCTACCTTTATTGGTGATCTACTTTATGTAAGGATAATGTAACATAGGTGTTCAAGTGAATGTCTATTTGTACATAATTGATTATTATTAGGACTTTACTTGAATGAGTGATGCAGTTGTTTTAAATTAGAAGTCCTTAGCAATAATGACTTTGGAGTCTTATTCTATAAAACACTCTTGCATATATATATATTGATGTAACAAAATATTTTTGCATTTCATATATATAATTCAACTCGAAAATAATGAATTGAGTTGACTCCATATATTCCGTTCAAAAATTTACCTATCTATCTAACTAATTTAATTAGTGTTGAAAAAAACAGATGTTTGACGTCTAAGAATTACATTCATGGAACAAAACATGATCTGACCTTCAGATGTGGAAATTGAAATAAGGAACATACTAAGATTTTCAAATCAAACTGCTACAATATGTTTGTTACTTTATGTCTTTTCTGTTCTAATCAATTTGACTTAATAAGCCATACTCTGCCACGTTATAGGTTTTTTTTTTTTTTTTTTTAAAAATCATTCCATATCTAATATTTGTATTAGAGTTCCTACTAATATGAATCGTGAATTTGAGGGAGGAGGGGAGGGACGATATATTAAAGTTCAAACTCGATACTTCTAATTAAGGGTGAACCAATCACACCACGAACCAAATTGATAGTTATAGGGAATTTATCGTGGCTATCTTATTATCAAGGGCATGTCCAATCACCTCCTATTTTTCCCTCTAAATTTCAAATTTGGAGGAGGGAAATAGAGGTTGCAACTCCAATCACCCTTTAAAATCCTCTCTAAATTCTATATTTGGAGGAGGTAAAATAGTAACTCTCCAAATATAGAGAGGTACAATTCATCCTTTTTATTTTATTTTTTGATTATAATATTAATATTAATATTAATATTTATATCATATAGCATTTGTAATTTAACATATTATAAATTATAGTATTAAATAGTTAATTAAGTCCCTAATATTTATAATTATTTTCTGTAATATTTTTATTATATTAATTTTAAATTTTATTAATTTAATTTTTGTATAATTACTTTTTAAGATATAAGTTAGTTTTATTATAAATTATAGTTGTACGATAAATATGACCAATACAAAAATTAAAAGTGCACGTGTAAAACAAGTAATTAATGCACAAAACACTTGATACAAGATGAAATTGTTAAAAATACAATGCATAACATAATAATATAAACAATAATTTAGTAATTTGGTACATCCTTTCCAGACCCAATACACAACAACAACAACAAACTCAGTGTATTCCCACCTAGTGGGGTCTGGGGGGGTAAGATGTACGCAGTCCATACCTCTACCTTTCCAGACCCAATAATAATGTAATATTTATTTACTTGTATTTCATCAATTATTTCACTTTTATTTGAATTATTCATTAATATAAATAATAAATAATATTTGCTTCAATTTATGTTGTTAAAAATATAGGCTAAAAAATAATTTTGTTTTACATGAAGATCTTAAAAAGAATATGATTTTACAGGGTTATTTAAGTTATAAAATAAAAAATATATGTGAAATAAAAATAATAATATTAGAAAAAGAGAAGAAGATTTTTTTAAAAAAGTCAATCTCCAACCTCCCTGGCACGCACCGGTTAATTTTTGACCCACAGCACGCCCGGACCGCGGGCCCACCCCCGAAATTGTGGTCTATAGCACACTGATTTGGCCCGAAATTGTACCGTTCGCGTCGCTTCATCCGTTTTGTCCACCCAAATGGACACGAAAATTTAAATGGACCACACTGGGACGATCCCCAACCTCTATGGCACGCTCCGATCGATTTTCGGCCCACAACACGCCCAGACCCCAGACCCACCCTCAAAACCGTAGGCTATAACACACTGATTTGTCCCAAAAATGTCCCGTTCGCAATGTTTCGCCCATTTATCCACATAAATGGCAACGAAAATTTAAACGGACTACACTGGGACGATCTCCAACCTCCTTGGCACGCCCCAATCGATTTTTTTTAATAGTAATATTAGAAATATGGAGTGAGTTAGCTGGCAGAAAAATATTACAGTAACTATTTTCACTATATTTTATTCAAGGAAAGAAACATTAATGGTAGCAATTTGCAAGTTGTAACAAATTAATTCAATTTTAGAATGAGCTAAAGGGTGTGCTACACGTCTACACCGTTTTCCTTTCAACAATCGATAATCTCCTCTTCTTATATATCATTTTTATATGGTTGTTTGGTGATTAAATTATGTGAATAAAAGGTATGTAGGCATAGTTATGTTTTTCTCTTAATGTTTTCGTTTTTTTGGTTCAATTGAGTGGTATTTTCGAAATGCCCCTTCTTTTTTTTTTTTTTTGATTTTGTTCTATTAAATTTCAATTGCGAGAGTTTTTTGGTACGTTGCCTTTATATCTTATGCACCTCCATAACTTTCAAAATGATGTTATTAGCAAATTTTAGTTTAAAATTTTACTGTAAAAAAAAAAAGTAAATATTTTCCTTAAGTGATTTTGGTGAGATATTAAAACTTTGAAATTTGAATTTTAGAAAGTATTTTAATGTTAATATTAATTTTTTTTATTTGGACCTAAATATTGAATAGAAACTTGAAAGTTAAAATGACAAATCTCAATTTATTTCGAAGTTCTAGGCAATAAGTCGTCTATAATTTCTTGAAAATAGATGTGTAATTAAACTTCACAAGATTTAACTATTTTAGAAACTTAAAGTTTTTCGTTGGTATTTATTTTGTAACTCAAATATATTAACGTGAGACACACGTGCAAAGCACGTATACTAAACTAACTAATATATTAAAAGTGTGAAAAGCCTTAGAAATATTGTTTGAACTTTTTACCCTTTATTAAAAGTCTTTGTTTATATAAAATTGTCTTTTCATTATTTTTTTAATATTTAATATTTGAAAATTAATTAAATATATTTATGGTTATGGTAAAACTTTTTTCCTTATTAGAATTCATCAGAATTAATGACAACTAATACTTTTTTCAATAGCTTAAAAATTCTAGATCAACTAAATTTGATTTTAAGAAGATTTGAAAAATTTAAAAATAAATATAAAAACGTTAGAATAAGAAAAAATTTGGAAGTACCAAATTTTTAAAAGTTTTAAGTACGTTATAAGAATGTGATCAATGATTTTGTAAAAGTTACAAGAAACATACTCCTATTTTTACTTTTTCTTATTATTTTAATTTTGATTCATGTGTATTCTTGAATTTATTATCATCACACCTTATGCCTTAATTTATTTCTTTTAATTAGTAGCTTTAAAGATTATATATGAGTTATTCATAATCAACAATTGATAACGAATTCCCTTCTTTTAGTTTCTTGTGTTTCTCTTTTAGATGAGAATTTTTAATCGAAAAATTTGGAAGAATTTCCCGTCAAAAATCACTAATGCGTCTCTCTTATTTTTTGGCAGCAAGGAAAAGAAGTACTGCTTGACAAACACTAAAGTGATATCCATCAACCACTTGAAACTTCTGGTGATAAAATATATATGTG
Organism: Capsicum annuum; assembly: GCF_002878395.1. Taxonomy (NCBI): domain Eukaryota; kingdom Viridiplantae; phylum Streptophyta; class Magnoliopsida; order Solanales; family Solanaceae; genus Capsicum; species Capsicum annuum. The sequence continues at coordinate 259,560,852 of NC_061113.1, forward strand.
TTTACACTAAAATATATGTTTATACTTACATTATTATATTAAAGTGTGAATAATCTTTGAAAAGTGATTTAAACTTTTACGCTTCATTAAATTTTTTTACAATAGATAAAATCATTTAATTTTAGATAATCAAATGTTACACGTGCGAGACACGTGCGGTTAATATATATATATATATATATATATATATATATATATATATTAAAAGTGTGAAGGGCCTTAGAAATATTGTTTGAACTTTTTGCCCTTCATTAAAAGTCTCTGTTTTAGACAAAATTGTCTTTTCACTATTTTTATAATATTTAAAAATTTAAAAATTTAAAAATTTATCTAATATTTATAGTACAACTTTCCTTATTAGAAGTTTTTAAAATTAATAATAATTAATACCTTTTCATTAGTTTAAAAATTTTAAAAATTTATTTCATTACTTAACTTAAATAAGTGGATAACAAAGTTAACTAGAAAAGGTAACAAAGTTCCTTTAGAAAAAAGACAAATTCCATTTAGAAAAGATAACAATTTTTTTTTTTTAAAAAAAAATCCCGAATAAATATTTGACATTAAAGATTTATTTTTTTAATATTTAAGGAAAGCAAAAAAAATTCAGTTGTATTGTGCATCTATTTCAAATTTTCGGTTAGTACATTCTTCATATTTACCATACATTTAATTCCTTGATTCGTAATTACAAATTTTCTTTATTTTTTGTTATATATTTCAATTTGATTTTCATATTATTGTTAACTTAAATTGATCATGATGTGGTTTATTTTTTCTTTATTTCACCACTTAAATTTGGTGTAGCTGTATTTGGGAAGTGATTCAAATTTTTTGCACTTCATTAAAAATATTTTCAATAGACAAAATCATTTAATTTTAATAATCAAAAGTTATACGTACGAGGCACGTGCGACTAAACTAGTATATATACATATATATATATATGTATATATATATATATATACTAGATATGAGCCTCATGCATATGGGACTCATAGTTGTAGGTTTAAAAGGCCTAACTAGAAAAAATTCAGGAACTAAGTTATTAGTTACAATATATGATAATAGATGGTCGGACTTGAGAAGATCCATAATAGGAATAACAGAAGTAGACATGTCAACAAATGGAGGACTTTTTTTATTGTAGTCCAGATTATATAATAAACTCTGTAGAATTTGAAAAATATATTAAGATAGGAATTCAGACTAAAGGATATGAAGAAATGAATAATGGTAATAATTTACTAATATGTGTAGGATTTATAGGAAAACTTGCCACTAATAGTAGTATAAAATTTAATTTAAAGATAGATGATATAGTAAGTTTAATGGGAAATAAAGGTATTAAATTAATGAAACCCCTAAAGATAAATTCAAAAGACTATGCAGGACTAGAATGAAATTTAAAAAAAATTCCAAAAAAGAAATACTAGAACCAACCGATCATTTAATATATATAAACAATAAAGGAGAAGCTTCAGTAAGATTCACAGACTACCAATACATGAATAAAAAAAAGACTGACGAAGAGATTGAAGAATGTGAGAACACTAATTTTATGAATATAGAAATAATGGAAGAAGATGGTTTTGAAGTAAATAAGGCCATAATGAAAACAGAAGCCCTATACGAAATAAATAGCAATAGAGTATTTAAATGTACAGGTTGTAAATTAGAAACTTAAAACTTGAATAAATGAAAGAACATTTTATAAAATGTGAATTAAGAACAGATAATTATGGTTATACACGTAAAAAGGAACAAAAAGGTGAAGACTCAGAATCGATTTATAGTATACACGAAAATATAAAAGAATTTATGAAAAGTGTAGCAAGCACTGCAAGCCCTTTCTAGCGAACAACTGGTATGCAAAGAATACCAGTAACAACAGAAAACTTACCAAGATATAGAGTATTCAGAATGAACCCAGACATTCAAGTAGAATAAGACATAAAACCTAGAGGAAGAAGAATGACAATAGAAGAACCCATTAGATTACAAGAAGGTGGTAATAAAGAAAAAATTCTAAATTTACCAGCTCATGACCCTCAGGCATGGAATAATGTAATAGACATGAAAAAATGTAGTTGTAGCAGACTACATACAACATATACAAAGTAATCAAGAACCAGATGCAAAAATTATGTATAGATATTTAGAAACATTTCTAGGAGAAAGTACTAAAGCACTTTAGGAAACTTATAAGATAATATTCCCACAAGACTTTCAAGAATTAGTAGAGCTACGCTCAAATCCATACAATTTTGTAAACAAAGTACATACTTTACTAACAGGAGAAGATCCCAATAGTGGATTAGTGGTATTGTAGCAAAAAACCCTAATAAATTTAGAATAACTAAGTATTAATCATTGGTCAAGAATTAAAGAATTTCTAAATGATTACTTTTATTATTACATAATTAGTGGGAACTCATTTGATCAAACTCTAGGAGCTAGATTATTTAATAAATTATCAGGGGCTCTAGGGAGAGAGATAAAAGAAAAATGGTCCAAGAGAGAAGGGGTAATACAAAACCCAAACAACCCATAGGCAATAGGACAAAAAATACAACATTTAATGGATGTATTACAAGAAAAATGCACAAATATGCAGATACAAAAGCAATTAAACAGAAGTGATACAGATTTTTGTAAATATATATATACTACACAACATTATGAACAAGATTATAAAAAGAAGAAATATAGAAAGGCATATAAAAAAGACTATCGCCCTAAGAAGAAATATTATTTAAGAAGATCAACTGCAAAAAAGCCATACCTAGATAAGGATAAACATGTAAGAAAATATAATACCAGTAGAACCTACAAAAATAAATTAGAATGTTTTACCTGTGGTAGCATAGAGCACTTAGCAAATACTTGTCCAAAAAGAATCAATAATAGATCTAGAAATGCAAAATTAATAGAAGATGTAAATGAAAATTTAATAAATATAGATGAATATATGTCAGATAATCAAAGTATATACTCTATTAGAAGTATGGAAGCCTTTGAAGAAGAAATAAATAGATCTGATTCTTCAGATTCTGGAGAAGAGAAATTTACAAATGAAATAGGATTAGAAAAGACAAACTCAGACTATTATGATTTAGTAAATTTGATAGAAGAATGTGAACATGAATTTGAGGAAGAAAAAGGATTAGACAGTAATCAGTGTTGTTTTTGCAAGTGGTTTCCAAGTAAAAGCGAAAGGGCAAAATGTAGGAAATGTTACAAGGAAGGATGTATAAAATGTATAGAGAAAACATCAGAAATCTTAGAAACTCCAAAATCAACCCTTAATTTAAATAAATTTTATAAGAAGGAACCAATAATATTAGAATTAGAAGAAAGACTAAGAAAATTAGAGATAAGAGTGTACAGTAAAGAGATAATTAGAGAAGAAGATTTAGTAGAGGTAGAATTATTAAATACATTGGTTGAAAATAAAGTTAAAAAATCAATGAATTTATCATTTGAAGGAATGGTATGTAATGAAGAAAAGAAAATTAGTACAGTCAACGTTTTAGCAAGAATAAAAATTCAAGACTGAGTTTGAGACTTTAGCTATAGTTGATTCAGGAGGTACAAAGAGCATTTTAAATAGTAGAATTTTACAAGGAAAATAAATTAAAAAATTGCCCAAACCTCAAGAATCCATGCAAATGGACGGAACATATAATACATATACAAACTATATACCAAAAGCGAAAATAAGTTTTATTAATACTTGTGAAAAATTCTACCAACCATCATATACAGTTAGTGAAATGCTAGTTAGAGATTTAAACATAAAAACAGACTTTGTGTTAGGATTAGACTTTATGATATAAAATAATGGAGGATGTTTAGTTACAAAAAATTGGGTAATATTCGTCAGTAATATCACGCACTCACCAGTACAGACACAACCTACTTTAACTAAATATCGTTTTCTGGACTTATTAAATTTACACTAGCACTATCATTTCCAATTATGTATAATTGCTCTTCCGTATAATGTTTATATAATTGTGCCATTGAAAACATTCCTTCATTGTATAAAGTCTTAGCATTTAATAATTTTAATTTATTTTGTTGAAAAAGTTGTATATCTTTGTCTACGTCTACTATCTCTTCTAACTGTTATCTTGAATTCATTTTGGGTCTATCTATAATTCTTGATAACATGTTTGTTGTTAATCTTTCTTGGGTAAAACTTGATCTTGATCTACTTGGGGATGCTGAAAAAAGGTCCATGGTTTTAGTTTAGTTATTTAAGCTTCTTTTAATTCTTTTTGAGGGGTTATTTCTATTTTTTTAGTTGCTCTATTAATTTGTCTATAGTTTTATCTTGACTGCCTCTTTGTTTTTCTTATTTTAAGTTTTTATTAAGTTCTAATAGTAATAAAATTATAATATTATTTTATTTTATGATTAAAGAGTCTATTTTTCCTTGGGGTTGACGATCTGATAATCCTTTGGGATTTGGTTGAATTTGTGCAGCCTTTTGTAATATTGCTAAATAAAGTTTATCTTGTAGTATATCATTCATGAGAGTATTATATGTCTTATTTGGTTAATTTCTTTTTGTACTTCTTGTATACTAGCTTTATTTCAGGATTTTCTGGGTTACCCTTGTCTTTATTAATTAAAACTTTGAATTTTTTGTCTAATTTTGCTTGTTGTTTCTTTAGAAAATCAAAATTTAATTCTATTTTACTTAACAAATTCTTTAGTTTGTTTTGCAGGTCTTCTAATATCTCTAGACTTTTTAATATTTTTGTATTTTTCTTTTAAACTTTTTCTCTTAAGTTTATTATAAAGTCTGTAATAGTATTTAGTTGTGGATTATCTCCGTGTAATATATGTTCTCCGTTGCTAAAATTACATTTAATAAGAGAACTATCTTTTAAACGTTTGTATTTCTTTTCAGCTTAGATTGTTAGATCTAAATATTCTAGTTTCTTCAAATTATCAATTTATACACTACTATTTTTTATCCTAAAGGTATTTTGCTAATACAATGGTCTCTAATGGTCTTTATTCTATAATTTCTGTAGTCTATACAGTATCTAATACTTTCTAATTTACACTTAAACAAACTTATACGGTTTACACAATTTATTAATGTTATAAGGTCTGAGATTATAATGGTTTCTGATAATTCTATAACTTCTAATATTTCTATTTAATTTATTAATATTTGTTCTTTTTCTATAATTTTGTTTCTTAGTCTTATTTTTTATAAAATTGATTATATTCTCTTTGTATTTGTCTCGCAAAAGGATGCGTTTTCATATATTTTTACTTAATTTTATCCTAAAGAAATATCTACTAGGTCACAACGTTTCTTTAAATAACTTAGCCTTTTATTGTAATATGTTATGTCGTTTCTAAGTCCATGTAAATCCCATATTATTTCACTTAAATATTCTTTGAAAAATTCTAATTGTGATGTTTGTACAGTTGCTAATGAGTCTAGATAGTTACTCAAAACTATTTCTTCTGCTACTTTGTCTGCCCTTTTTCTTATTTCTTCGTTTAGAAGCCAATATCTAAATCGTATATCGTTAGCAAAAGGACTTTTTTTCATTTATTATTATTTCTATACCTAAGATGCTTTATCAATTCGTATTCTAAACCGGATATTATAGTGATTAGGTTATCTAGTATTCTCGGATCTTCTTTTGTATAATTTAGTCTTTTATATTCTAAGTATAAACTATACAAATTATTCTGAATTTCTTCTAATGATTTTATATTCTATGAGGTGTGTTCATTAAGCTAAATAAAAAGGATACTTGTCTCTCAAAATCTTATCTACCCATAGTTCTTGATTAATATAAGATATCTGATTTTTGACTTCTCTTAATCTATTACCTACTTCTTGTAATTCTGTCCAAATTTCTTCTCTAGATTCTACAAAAAGCTCCAATAACTTAATACTTAACTGCCTATGTTGTAGTAAGACATTATATAATTTTATATATTCTTTCTTAAGAATTCTATTAGATCAATAATATTCTGAATCTAATATTACTAAATGTTCGTAAGGCCTAGGTTTACGTTTCTCGATTCTTGACAACACCATATATAATAAAGTCTCCTAGAATCTTAGGGCTCTAATACCAATTATAAACAGATAGATATAATATAATAATAAACAGATAGATATAATATGGACAGGTAGATATAATAGATGTAATATAGACGGATTATAACAAATATACAACAACAACAAACCCAGTGTATTCCCACCTGGTGGGGTCTGGGGGGGGTAGGATGTACGCAGTCCATACCTCTACCTCTGAAGAAGTAGAAAGGCTGTTTCCGATAGACCCCCGGCTCAAGACACGCGGTACCACACAAACACATAGTAAAGCACAGCACAAGGTTACAAGATTACATAACATAAATATGGCACCCATAAGTAATCTAAAACAAAGGAAAACACACAGATCCATAATAAAACATGGGACACGGGCTCCTAACATGCATAAACCCCCACCAAGTAGTTCCCTACACTAGCGACTCAGGCTGGCCCTAGTCCTCTGCCCTGATTCGCGTCCTCCAGACCTTCCTATCTAGGGTCATGTCCTCGGTGAGCTGTAACTGCTCCATGTCTCGCCTAATCACCTCACCCCAGTACTTCTTCGGCCTACCCCTACCCCGCTTAAACCCATCCAATGCTAGCCTCCCACACCTACGGAACGGGGCATCCATGCCCCTCCTCTTCACGTGTCCGAACCATCTCAATCGGGCTTCCCGCATCTTGCACTCCACTGGTGTCACACCAACCTTCTCCCGGATGTTCTCATTCCGAACTCTATCCCCTCTAGTCAGCCCACACATCCAGCGCAACATCCGCATTTCTGCCACCCTCATCTTTTGGATGTGGGAGTTCTTCACTGGCCAACACTCCGCTCCATACAACATGGCTGGACGGACTACCGCCCTGTAGAATTTGCCTTTAAGCTTAGGCGGCACCTTCTTATCACACAGCACCCCCGACGCGAGCTTCCACTTCATCCATCCCGCCCCAATACGGTGCGAGACATCCTCATCAATCTCACCGTTACTCTGGATCACGGACCCGAGATACTTGAAACTCTCCCTCTTACCTACCTCCTGTGATTCCAGCTTCACTACTACCTCGTTCTCCCTCCTCATGTCATTAAACTTGCATTCCACATACTCTGTCTTGCTTCTGCTCACCCTGAACCCTTTATACTCAAGGGTTTGCCTCCACACCTCTAATTTGTCGCTCACACCCTCTCGGGTCTCAGCTATCAGAACTACATCGTCTGCAAAAAGCATACACCACGGCACCTCCCCTTGAATACGCCGCGTCAACACATCCATTACCACTGCAAACAAAAAGGGACTAAGAGTAGATCCCTGATGCAACCCTGTCTCTATAACAATATATAGAGACAAGATAATATTAGGTAGATATATAAACAAAGCAAATAATTAATAAGCAAGTATTAGTATATATGTTATAAGCAAAGTAATATAAGCAAAGTAATATAAGCAAGTAATTGAAGCAGGTTAGTAGATATGAGAAAATAAAGCAGAGTTAATGTGGATGTGTTTTATATGATGTAAAATCCTACTCAGTACTCCCTCCTTTGTTGTCCTTAGTCCAGTGTAAGTGTCCAAGTCATAAAGATCAAAGTATATTTTCTCCCAACAATAAAATATTTTTGCATTTTTTGATTTTTTTTAATTTATACCCTGTTCATCTCTTTCTCTTCAGTTTTAGGTATTTTAGCAATATCTTTTTTAATCACACCCCGGGAGAATAACAACAGTCCTTTTATAATTTTTTGCGGACTTTTCAAATCTCTAGGAATTTATAGATTAATCCATCGTTATTTCTTTAAATACTGAGAGAATAACCATATACTGAGGGTATGTTTATAATTAATTTACTAATTTTACAAGACTAGAAAACTGGTGGTGAACCACCGGAGATCCAAATCTTATAATACTAAAGACACATCTACTAATAATTAAATATGTACACATCTACTAATAATTAAATAAGTACTAATAAGTAATGAATTTTACAAGATCAAAAAATTGGCGGTAAACCGCCGGCGATCCAGATCTTATAATATTAAAAACACAACTAAAATAAAATATGAACTTGATTAATTCAAACATAATTTACAAACTTGGGAGAAAAATACAAAGATCTATGGAATCAACTACTTACAAGACAGCTACTGGAAAATGAAGAACTAAGAAACTAATATAGACATTTTTTCACACTTTTTCTTTCAACTAACTTACAAACTTTGGAAACTAAGAACTTTAAGGAAAACTAAGAACTTTATGAAAACTTTCTCACTCTTGATTTTTTCTCTCTAGAAACTTATGTTTAAGTTTTCCAAAGGGGGGGTATTTATAGGCATTTATGGACTTTAAATGCACTTTGTGGATTTCAAATCGATTTATATTTTAGAAGACTTTAGCAAGACTTTTGGCAACTTGGGTGGGGCTCATGATCACATGGCTATGCCTTTATTTTATCCGTCTATTTATTTATCTGCTATTGCATACGTCAGTAATTTTGTCTTTCATGGATATTGTCATTGCTTACATATCCAGATTGTGTAATGCTTTTGAATCAAACTCCATTCCTGAATCTTCATCGGTATTTGGGTCTTGTGCAAATTGATCCATGACTGAGTTGTAGTCTCATTCATACTCGTCACTATCTCCATCTAATATTTCAAGTCTTATTACTGTTCTGGGTGATCTTGTCTCTTCTCTTGGAATTAAGGAAATTATGAGTCTTGGCTCTGACGGTTCTGGATTCATTGCTATTTCTTTGGGTAGTTGTTCTGCTAACAACTTTTTTATAGAGTCTACTACCATTTTTTCTATATTTCTTTTTTCATTTTTCTTTTTTCTCAAGAAGAAAACTTTCTTAGTATAAGAAAGACTTCTTTCGTCTGTGGTCTGAGTACCTGTGTTCTTGAAAATGGCTGAGAGTATTCTCCCTACACTTTTTGGCAAAGTGTCAGCCATCAACGGATTTGATAAGTCTTTACCAGCTACTGTTTGAGCTGGACTAGTTGTATCATTACTCGATACAGTAGGTCTTTCTACATTTATTGGGTAATGCACACCTATTAATGGATTTGATAAGTCTTTACCAGCTACCGTTTAAGTTGGAGTAGTTGTATCTTTACCCGATATAGTGGGTTTTTCCATTTTTGAAGAAGATGGAGAATTCTTTAGAATTTTTTGAGTTTCATAAATTGGCTAAGTCTGTTGTGAAAGTTCAAAATGAAGAATTTTTATACGGTCTTGTAAAATACTTATATGTTCTAACATTTGTCCTTTTTCATTTACAAGGTTTTCATTATCTTGTCTTAAAACCTCATTGGCGTGATTTAGTTTTCTTAAAGCTCCAGTCATAAAGGAACAATGATCACAAAATATAATTTTGTTTGTATTTTTTTAAATATTATATTGAGGAATTTTTGCATTTCTAGTCTTAAAGTTGGGATAGTAAAATAATTTAGCCCTAAATTTATACGGGCATAATCTAAAGCCTTTGTTAAATCATCAAAGCCTTTATAGAGAGGGGTTGTATAGTATTTTATAGAATCCATTACCCCTGTCCATGTTTGAAATACTCCCTGCGTCTTTCCCTTAAGAATAACATAAAATTTAAATTTGTTAGTTCTATTTTTCTCAGTAAAATAATAACTTAAAGCATTCAGGACTGAAATAAAGTATCTAGTGTCTTTTGGTGTCTTGTTGTAAGAGATTCATAAGTTGTCGATCAAGCAAATCTGTCGTTCGTCCACCCTTACATCTGGTTTCAATTTGAAAGTCAGATTGGATGGCTCATAACTGACTAGATTATGAGGCCCGAAGATCAGTCTTTCTAATTTTGGATGTTCCAACATTGTTAGTGGCCTGTAACGAGTGTTGCTTAGTAAGTTGTTTAAGTAGTCTTGAGAGGATGAGGCCTCCACCTTTCCTTTGTTTTTGCCTGTATACATACTGAAACAAAAATTGTTAGTTGTCTTCTTTTATTAGTCTACTTAGCTGATCTGCTAGGTTATTATCTTTACCTTTAATATGTTCTAGAACAATATTATAAATTGAAGTGGCATCTAGAAAATTTAACCACCTCCTTTTACTAATATTCTTCTCTTTTATTTTCTGATAGAATTTTACTATAGCCTCGCAGTCTGTTCTTACTAATATTTTTGGCTTATTTAATATATAAAGTTTAAAGCTATCCAAACTGTAAATTACTGCTAGTGTTTCCGCATCTATGCTATTTAATTACCCTTTTCTTTATATTTTCCACTTGAATAAGCACATATTTTCTCATCCTTTTTGTTACTATATTTGTTAGGCTTCGCTTTTAATACTGCTTCCCATCCTTGAAGGCTTTCGTCTGTATCAACTATTAAATAATCTGTTTCTAATGGTAACGTTAAGTCTGCGATGTCTTGTATCATGCTTTTAAGTTGTTGGACTAATTTTATGTCTTCAGTATTAAAGATTTTTTGGCCTATCGATCCTGTTTTAGAATATAATGGTCTTGCTACTTTACCTAAGTCTTTAATAAAAGTTCTAGCATAATTTAAAAGTCCTAAAATTTTTTGTAAATCTTTAGTCTTGTCTAATTTATCTAGCATTTCTAAGAATTTTGTAGCTATGTGTGGTTGTAATTTTATTCTACCGTCTCCAATAACTACTCCTAAAAAATTAATACTATTTTTACATAATTCCATTTTCTTTCTACTTATTAATATTCCATTATCTACAAATAATTTAAAAACTTGTTGTAAATGTCCTAAATGTTCTCTCACATTATTACTAAAGACTAAAATATCATCTACATATACTAATACAAAATTTTTATAGTCTCTAAAAATACTATCCATTTTTCTTTGAAAAATTGGAGGAGCCATTTTTAATCCGAACGACATGACCAACTATTCAAAATGTCCTTTTGGACATGTGAAAGCTGTCCATTCTATACTATATTCATGCATTTTAATCTGCCAATATCCAGATTTACAATCAAATTTACTAAATACTTTTCTTCCTTGTATTCTATTTATTAATTCTGTTTTGTCTGGTAACTTATACCCATCCATTACAGTATTATCGTTTAGTTTTTTGTAATTTATTACCATTCTAGCTTTTCCTCTTACTATTTCACTATGGTTTCTTACTATGAAAGCTGTTGACCTATGTCTTGATGTAGAGCTTCTAATTATTCCTAATTCTAATAGTATTTCAAAGTCTTTAAGGTCTTCATTTGTAGCCTCTATAGATGCTGTTTTTATAGTATATTCTAGATTAATTATTTCTAATTTGCAGGTAACTTGATTGGAGTTCCAATGTTGTAAGGGTTTTTCTATCTCTAGCTTGTCTAGGATTCGTATTATTTTTCCAAGTCTTTTTGATTTTTATTACTCCTATCTGTTGTATACCCTTCTTAAAATTGTATAATTCTGTATCCATTTCTATTAAAGTATAGTCTTTTTCTATTTCTTCTACTACTAATAAATCTTGTAATTCTTCATAAATTGTTGCCTTTTTATTATCATTACAGGTACAATTTTCTCCTTTATCACATTCTAGTGGCATTCGGGTTTTATTTGGTCATCTAAGTTTTCATCTGGTGTATCCTTAAGACATATAAGTAGTCGATTACATAGATCTTTGTATTTTTCTCCCAAGTTTGTAAATTATGTTTGAATTAATCTAGTTTATATTTTATTTCAGTTGTGTTTTAATATTATAAGATCATATATATATATATATATATTGGAGTCCTAGGATAATTGGCAGTTGCTACAATATCTGTCACAAGTTTTGTCCTTCGGGTGAGCACTTTGTGTGATTGAATAAACTCCCACTTTATAATAGTCTGCAAACCACACAGAAAATGTAAACCGCACTAGACAAGCCATGTGCACAGAGGTGCATCCAAGATTTTAAGCTTGTGGGTTCCCAATAAAATAAATAATATACCAAAATAAGTTAAAAATGGTCATTCCAAGGGGATTTGAACTAGGGTATAGCATATATGAGATACTTGTTCAAGTCTCTTTTGAACCGCTAAGCCAACTAACAAGTTTGTTAATATGGGTTACTCACTTATTATTCTTATATATGTAATAAATTTTTAATATAATTACGAGGTATATAAAATTACTTGGGAGTTTCCGGGAACCCTAGATCCACCCCTGCCTGTGCAACAAGTTCGACTCCAATGATATTGAGGGAGGATCGATCACGGATCATTTATGTTGATAACTACCCTTCATAAGTATTGTTCTAGCTCATTTAAGGAACTAATCTTAATAATTTTCAAAAAATATTTGTAGAAATAATTTTAGTACTAAACTATATTTTGTATTTATTATTTTTTAATGGACACGAAATGAGATAGAACGATACTTATTTTGAGATGACGAGAGTGTTACTTTAATTTTTCTTGTACAATTTTAGTTACTGTCTATTAAAAGAATTTGCTAAAACCAAGGGTGTGTTTGGAATGAAATTGTTTATTTTCTTATGTTTGGTACATAATACTAAACAATATTATCTTTAAAAAAAAAATTATTTACAATGTATGCAAATACTATGGAATGTATGGTGGGGGTAGGAGTGTGTGGCTGATAGGGGGTATAATTTATGAAGGTAGAGTAGGTGCATGCGTTAGAGGGTGGGGGAAAATAATCAAACATGGAATGATCTGATTGTAGTGGAATGTACTTTAGCCATCACACAAGGGTTATCAACGCTGCAAGACGGATCTGATCAAGCTGATGTATAATAGCTAACAAAATGAAGGCCAAGGGATTGTAACGCCTCACCTCTCTAGGTCAAAGTACGATTAGTTGAATACGGGTAAGCTTATTTAAAATTGATTGAAGAACGTGGTAACTGGGGAAAAATTGGCAAAACTATACTTTGATAAAACTATTTTGTCATATATCCACTTTATTTCTTTTTAATTTAATTTTTAGGGTTTAAGTTAAAAAAGTATGGAAAAGTGGTAAAAGTGGAGCCCACACATGGGCCAAGGGACCAATTTATCATTTTTACAACTTTGCAAATTTATTATAATACATCTAACACCCTCCACTTGTTTCAATATAAAAAAAAAATTCTCTCTCTCTTCAATTCTCTCCTAACTCCCACTATTCAAAAACCTTGCTCCCAAAATGCCATTTTCATTTCTCCTTCTTCCCCAGCTACTAAGGGCTCGTTGTTGCTTTATAAGGTTAGTTAAAATCAAGTTTCGATTATTTGAAGTTCCATTTAAACGGGTTTCATTCGTAGTGACGTAAGATTTTTTTTTCGAATTTGATTGATTAAGTAGTTAAAATATGAGAATTTTATAGGTAATTAGTTTGATTTTTAAGCAATGGTTGAGGTTTTATTCAACATTTTTGATAGATTTTTTCGTTGATCACGGTATTGAATTTTGAAAATTTTGGTAAGGAGTTTTGGTTTAGTTCTGTTTTTTTATAGCAATGTAGTGCTGAATGGTGGGATAATTATTATTTTAAGAGTTAATTTGGCAATTTTATTCAAACAATGACCTGTTTCTGTCCGTAGACTTGTGTTCTATGAAATTAGAATGCCCTAAATTGAAATCAATTTTTAGACGTATGAAATTCTTTTAAAATATGATTGCTGAAATAGTGAAAATTGAAAGATTAATTGCTAATTAGTTTGATTTGTAGCACTAGTTTGATTTTTAGCAATAGTTGAGTTTTAGTACTGCATGTTGGATTTTGGTTTAGTTATTGTATTTTTGTGTAGTGAACTGTTTAATGGTACGGTATTTCTTAGTTTTTTGGGGTTTTTCATTTGAACATTTGAGTTATTTTTGTTGGTAGACTTGTGGTATATGAATTGAAAATGACAGATTTGTTCTCTAAGTGTAGATTATGTTGAAAATGACTAAAAAAGACCCATTGGTAAACATAAAGCTGGTACTACATCTGGTTCTGCTGGTAGCAATAGAAAAAAAAAGTTGAGGCAGTTGAAAATGTCTCAAAAAGGAAGAAAATTGAAGAGGCAGTGTTCGAATCAGATTCAGAGTTAAAGGAGATAAGCGAATACGTTGATTCTAGTGAAGATGTTGCAAAATATAGTGCTAGTGTTGACAGTGAAGAGAGCGAGGAAAGTGGAAGAAATAGTGTTGATGGGAATAATGATTCCTTGTCCGTGCCATCTTGTTTAAGGTTCATTTCTGTGGAGCGGTATGACTTTCAAACGATAATGATCGAGGTTGGATCTTTTCCGACAAAGATATTGGTCAGATCAAGAATGACTGCTTATCGAAAATTTAAGCAAGTTCTTGTCGATCAGGAGTTGAAAAAAATTCAAGCGGTCCTATTTTGGACACCTGAGAAACCTGCTGGAATATCTCAAATTCAATGGGTAGTTGGTCCATTATTCGCCATTATGATGTGTTAAGAACGATAAGATGCAACATTGGCTGTGGTTCTGCATTAACAACAAGCCTGCATATTTTAACTTGAAAGAGTTTTGTTTGATCACGGGACTGAACTGCTTATCATACCCCAGTGAATAAAAAATGAAGAAGGTGTTAGCCAAGGGAGAGAATTTTTGCTTTAAGGTGATCAAAAATAAAAACTTGTTACACTTGATCAGAGGGAATAAGCTGAATAAGGAACAGAAGTTTAAGTGTTGTTTACTATGGTTCTTGTACACCATGTTGCTTGCAAAAGATTCGACGAAGGTTATCGACACAAAATTGATTCGTATGGTCGATTCTTTTAGTTTTTTTGAGAGTTATCCATGGGGAAAAGAGACATTTCAACTGATCATAGACTATCTGAAGAAGAAAAGTGACCTGATGAAGTAGAGGAAAGTATTTGATGAGAAATATAAGACATCCTATGCTCTATTTGAATTTCCTTGGATATTTATGGTATCTACCATCAACCCTTTAGTGAGATTATCATAGATTCATGTTTTATTTATACTCTATCATAGAATCTGAGTTATTTTTCACTACTGTACTGCTTACTGATTTGAATCTATGAGGCCTTTCCTTATCTTGAAAAATTTGCTGGAAAATCAATTGATGAGCGATTTCTCATTCCCCGCATCCTCAGATAGAACACTACAAAAAGTAACAAGATAATCGAAAGCGAGCCATTCAAGTATAAAGGAAAAGTTACCGAGGTATGGACTTATTTTTTGTTATGCAATAATACTATTGTTGTATCGAATGTTATGTAATCGTTAATTGATTTTTTGTAGAACGTGCACCCGTACATCATCCCCTCTGTTCGTAAGACAAAAATAAATTACATGGTTATGTTTAAGCCATATACGGATGAGCTGAAGAATAATGTCCTCGATGGTCTGAAGAAAGAGTTACAAGGGGTGACTGCCTTTACTTCAAATGAGGACAGTGATGATGATGGGGATTTGGGTGGTAATCTCATTGGAGTACGCGTTGGTGATGATGCTTCTCTGATCACCTCTAAAGATGTAGCAGGCATCTCTGTCGATGGGGATCTTTATAAGCGTGTTGTTGTGCTCGAGGAAGCGGTGCTGGATAATGCTGCCTATATCAAAGAGAAAAGATTGAAGAAAAAGGAAAAGGATGAGCGACAACATAAGCGAGGTAACTTTATTTAATAATTGATGTAGTTAATGAATTTTAAGCCTTAAATATTAGTAACACTTTATAATATGATGACACAGTGCATATGGACCTTCGGGAATCGTAGAGGAGTGAAGAAGGAGAAAAAAAAGAAGCAAAATGGATGAGTTGGCCACTGTTGTGGTAGAAGAGGAAAAATAAGAAGAAAAGAAGGATGGAGAAGAAGAAATGGAAGAAGATAAGAGCCAAGAAGAAACTGGAAAAGAAGCAGCTGTAGAAGAAGAAGAAGTAGCTGAAAAAGAAGCAGCAACAGATGAAGAAAAAGGCAAGAAAAAAGAAAAAGCTGATGATGAAGAAGAAGAAGCTGAGAAAGAAGCCGCAGGTGAAGAAAAAGAAGAAGCTGAGGAAAAGAAGGAAGTTAAGGAAGAAGCAGCTGCTGCAGGTGAAGGAAAAGAAGAAGCTAAAAAAGAAGCAGCAGTTGCTGCAGATGTTGAAAAAGAAGAACAAAGTGAGAAAGAAGCAACAGCTACATATGTTGAAAAAAATAAGATGAAACTGAATTTGGAAAGGAAGAAGTAGCAAACAAAAAAGAAGGAGAACCAAAAAAAGAAAATGAAGAAGCAAACCAAAAAGATGTGGTCATGAATATCGTTGATGAAATCAACAGTAACATTTATGTTGATGAGGAAAATGTCATTTGAATGCTAATATTGCTAATATGTTGAATAATGAGTTGTTAGGATATGACAATTTTTTTATTTGACAAATATAAAAGTTGAAGGATCTGGTGGTAGGATATGACAAACATTTTTTTATTTTATAAAATTTGTTATTATTCTGCACAGAATCTGCTTTTATCAAACTGTATTATTGCATGAAATTTGAATATTTATTGTGTTGTCATATTTGGTAGTGTTTATACTTCACATCATTGCATGCATATTTAATCTATCGTATACTGCTTTCATAGTCTATCATTACCGTGCTACTCGATTTTAAGTTGATGTATTGTTTGATCAACTATGATTATATGAAAAAAAGTAGTAACATTATAGAAAAATAGAAGTATATTTATTTATTCAATATCACTACATCCATGTTACACTTTTTCAAAGAACAAATACTAGCATTATAGCACATAACATTATCTTTAGGTCATTCTCCCTTTCTTTGGTCAAAATCAATTTTTGTTTTAGTTGACCCCTCTCTATTTGGGTTTCATGTAACAATACTTTCAAGTGATCCCTCTACTCTTCAGATTCTTTGAATAAATTCATGAGAAAATCTCTATTTTCTTCGCATTTTTGGAGCCTTTGTAGTAGATTAAATTTTGTCAAGTCATGAAAATTTGATGTCTTGGGTCCCGGACTCAACATTGATGGACTGCTTCGAGGTGATACCTCATCAAGCCATTTAAAAAATGAGTATACGCCATCATCCTAGAAAATAATAATAATTACATAACGATTTATTTAACTTTATAAAAAAGACATACACGACTCACCCTTGCAATTGCACAATTATAAAATTTACGACCTAGATTTGAGTTCGTGCTTGACGTCCTCAAAACAAATCCATTTCCACAATGACAAATTAAAGTTTTTTTAGAATTGGATGTTTGAGATGCTTGAGACATTGTAGAATTTTATGATAAAAATAAAGTGGATGAAATAAAATAATGAGGGATGGAGGACATTATATATGGAGTAAAAAGAAGTGTTAACACTGAAGGAGTTGTTACCGTTGGAATAGTACTTGTATTTTTTAAACTGTTGGTGAGACTTAATAGACTGTCGTAGATCATGACTTATGCCAGTCATTAACGAGATACTAAAGTCTATCGTAGACTCTCGTAATCGATGTACCCTCAATAACATGTTTTAAAAAAATAATTCAGTAAAAAATATACTTGTGCTGTGAGGGTCCATCGATTTATTTGGTCTACCGTAGACTTACACTATTTGGAGTGCATCAATTGATCTTCTGATTATGCGTAGACCATGGTGATCTATGTACACTGATATAGACCATCACTTGGATGTTGTTTAAAAATGAATAAATAATTTAAAAATAAATATAGTGTGGATTTCCAAATATACCAATGAGTGTAAACAAGTCACATAATCATATTAGAGCTTATACAAATTAGGGGTGGTGAATTAAGGAGTGTGTGGATGAGTAGTGGTTGAACAAACAACATCCTAAGAGTAATGTTTGTCGAAGCACAAGTATGTTTTGAGGATGATGATTGTTCAACCACTAACCATTCCACTTACTCTTTTGATTTGGGGGTGGTGAATCAAAGAGTATGTGGAATGTGTAGTCATCAAATAAAATTATTTTTTTCCACAACCCCAAATACATGTGATTATCTATTTAAATTATTTTTAATTTAATTATTTTCTTCCACCAGCCTCAAACACATGTGATTATCCATTTAAATCTTTTTTAATTTAATTATTTTACTCCACCAGCCCCAAAACATGTTATTATCTGTTTAAATTATTTTTAATTTAATTATTTTGTTCCACTAACCCCAAAATATGTTATTGTCTGTTTAAATTATTTTTAATTTAACTATTTTCATTCAAACAACAAGCTACTGGTGGCCCATCGATTCACATAGTCTACGATTGACTACTATATTCGGTCGAGGACTGATGGAGTTTAAGATCAATGATACACTATATATAATTTTTTATTCTTCCTGAATTTAATCGTCAATCTACACTAGTGTTCATTGAACGAGAAATAAATATTTAAAAAGTTGTTTGTACAGATTAATAACCAACATAAAATGAAACAATCACAAAAAAGAGGGAAAACATAATTTTGAAACTGAAATATTTATATTCAACTTGTTCATTGCATTACATTCATATATGTTCAGCAAAAACGGCAAAATAGAAGAAGCTTTCTTCTAACAAAATTCTACTAAGAAAGCTTCTTCAGCAATGAACAATACAAAAGAACTTAAAAACATAATTATTCATAAAAACCTACACTAAATTAGGGGGATGGTGGGGGGTGATGTAGTCGTTACTGTCCATTCCAAGCCTCTCTAGAATTTCCTGAAGGAAACAAGCAATACGTAGGAGCTCACGCTCCAAGTACGTTCGGTATTCACCCAGGCCGTGAAAAAGCTGATCAAAATTATTTCGTAACAGCAGCAAATCATAATGATGAGGGGGAACTCGTCTGATTGGGCGTAGGGTAATTCGGCGACCAGGCATGATTTCAATTTGGGTGAAGAGATGGGTTTCTGATATTTCGAGTTTAGGAAGAACTGAATGCTTACTTAGAAATAAGCATTGTACTTATAGACCTATAGAAGGTATCCTTTCATATATCCAACGAATGGTCAGTTGACGCGTGTGGGGATAGCAAACGCTTGGCTTGTGTATACCAGCATTTTTTCTTGAAAACAGATGTGTTTGCAGCTTCTAATTAATTGGGAATAGAAAATAATGATTCACTGCATCGATTAGAGAGATATGACGGTTGAAAGACCCATATAGCGTAATTGATGAATAATCATATAACCAATACATAATATTTAATAGACCGTGTAAAGGATATATCATAGATTAACGTTATCTACCGTAGACAAAGCTTTAAGTCAATTACAACTGAAGCTTTACAACTGAAGAAAAAAAAGCCTATCTATGATTTGTTGGCCATGCTACATATGGTTCTTTTGTGACCGAATTTCTTACATATTAAACACTTATTCCTCCTTTTGGACATAAATGTCTCACTGACGCCCTTAATGCATTTGACTTTATTCCTTTCGAGTTTGGGATCGTAGGGGGGTGGAGAAATATTAGTGTTTAGCAAAATCTGTGGCACAATCCATTCGGCCTATGGAGGGACAACATTAATAGCTTTCGAGTATGCGAGGCGGTAATTTTCAGGTTTATAAATTGGCGAAGAGTACTCATAGATGGAGTTACCATAACCTTAGCCACCACTATACTTTTCTTGCAAAGAGGCCATCACATGTTTGCACGACATTTTCACCAAGTCAAATTTTTGACAAGAATAACTCCTCTCCAAGAGATTGACCTTTACAGTAACACCATTGTCAAACACCATGAATTGGTTGAGATCCCGTTTACATTAGTCACATACAAGGAATCGCTCGCACTCTTATTATCCCGTAGGATCTTTTCCATACAAGGGACAAGTTTGTTGTTTATACCGTCGACAAAGAAATACCGCTCCCTAAACTTTTCACCAAATTTTCTAGCAATTGAATTGAATATGTATGACACGGGACACTCTAGTTCATCCATCAACACTGAGTTGAGCGACTCGGTGATGTTTGTGGTGATCACATTGTACCTATTGCTTGGGAAGTGTGCTCTACTGTATTTTTCAAAACCAAGAACATTTTCAAGGACATGTGTTGCCTCAGGGCAGTTATTCTTCAGTTTCACAAAATGCTCGCTAAACTCATCAAAGGAATAAGCCTTTGTCGCAGCGTAGAATAGATAAAAATGTTCTCCAGAGTGTTGATTTACACGAAGATTTTCAGTGAGGTGCCTCATACAAAGTCCATGATGTATACAATTGTATACATGGGAGAAGGCATTGGCAATACTAATGTCCCTATCAGAGATAACACATAGATCTAGTTCATCTTCTATTATAGACTTTAACTTCTCGAAGAAGAAGGTCCAAGAAGCATCGTTCTCTTTATCCATGACACAAAAGGCAATTGAAAAGATATAATTTTCGATGTCCTGTGCAACAACATTCAACAAAACATCCCCGTATTTGTCATACAAATGTGTGCCATCGACGACAATTACCTTTCTCATGTGGGCATATCCTCGTATGCAAGCTCCGAATACTAAAAAGTAGTAAACGAATGATCCATCCATCCGATTTACCATGACAGAATAAGAAGACCCGAGATTCAATAACTCCACCATATGGGAAAAAGTTGGCAAGCAAGCATATCCGTGCTCTGGTGTCCCTCAAATGATGTTCTTCGCAATAACACTTCCTTTTCACCAAATCAAATAGCTTGTATGGAAATGCATCTCCTTAAACACAATTATTTGAATTTCTCTTATGCTTGGACCCTTACCATCCCGAAAATAATTTACGCATAGTGAAACAATCAATTCGGATAAGATTCTCTTATGCTTGTGGGTGACGTGTTCAACACGGTACGTATGCAATCCGACATACTTGTATATGTGAAATATGTCCGAGGTTTCATACTTCCTTGCCCGTAACACCAGCCACAACTAGGAGATACGCATTTTGCCTTCAACAATTTGGTGCAGCTCTTCTCTGTATGATAATCAAAAGACTGCCTCACTGCTGCTACGTCTAGTAACATTTTGATCTCTTTCTTGTTGGCGAATGTTTGATCACAATAGAAATTGGTTCCGTCGGTGAAGGAATGTCCTGGTTGAGATCCCATTCCACAGTATTCTTCCGCATCTTGTGAGTTCGATGAAATGTATTCCATATGCATAGAATCATCTTCCATATTAATTGAATGATCGCCATTATTCTCATAATCATTCAAATTATCGTCGACTGTCAGACGTCGATGTGGGGATGGTGATGAATTCAGCGGTCCTTCAAAGGACCTCTTAACTATATTTATCCTTAAAATAGGCCTAAAGCTATCTGCATCAACATCCATCATATACAGTAACACACGTGCACAATTATTTATGATCGTAGAATTCACCTTTTTCCTCGAATGCATTAGATAACTAATCACCACGTCGCTCAGCGCGTAATCTAGATCCTCGCTCTGTATTGCGCTTGAAACCAATTCATTGTATGAACTATTGCGGCGAACAACAATGGGCAGTGTCACCTTGGTAAAAGATCTCCATTTCTAACATTTGGGAGTATCTACCTATTCTTTCATGAAATCACCAGAAATTAGAACAAATACTGCAATAAACATCTTAGAATTATGCTTTGGTCGATGATCGATTATGTTGATGGTCTATGTCGGGATATATTTACGGTCGATTACTGACGAGAAGTGGTCCATGACTGGGCAGATATCCGTACAAAAACCTTAAAATTACAAATATTACTTCTAATCAATAATCGTTGGGTTTATGGAATAGAGAAATGAACTTAGAGTCACCTGAGCTACTGTAATGTACTTTCTAAAATGGTTTTGAATAACGTGAGTAATTTAAAGCTTTTTAACAATGGTGGAAAGTGTGTTTGAGATGATAGCAAATAAATGGGATAACAATGGATGCAATGGACAAGCTTATGATGTTTGTGGATTGATTTAGAGCTGATCGCCGAAAAATAAAACCAGAGAAGACGTCGGAATCAAAGCTTTTTGGAGGGAAAGAAACACTTCTATTTTTAGCTTTTAGAATTTTTTTAAAAATATTTTTGGAAACCTAGATATTTTTGTACTATATAATGGTGGATGATGGAATGGGTTGAAGTGTATTATTAGAAACTTGTGGATGAATTTGTTAAATTGAAAATATTAAATTAAAGTGTAGTATTACAAAATTTGAGGGTGAATTTGTTGAGTTGGAAAAGTTTGTAATGATGTGGATTAAAGTGGGTATATGACAAATTTTTAAAATCTTTTATCTAAATGGCTAAATAGTTTTCAAAAGAGCATTTTTGGCATACTTCCCCTGGTAAGTGGCTAAACATATCAAAGAACCATTTTATGAAGGTATTTGAAGTGTTAAAGTGAGTTTATGGATCAAGTTTTTCCCTAATTTCACTAGGAAAGTGATTTTTCTTATTCTTAAGAAACTTATCTTACTAAATAAAAATATTTCTCAAAAATTCTGACCAACCAAATATTCTAAAATATATTTCCCTTCGTGACAAACACACCCTAAAACTAATTCAGATGGCTTATTAGGTTTAAGGGGTTTACAGAAGATAATAAGATAAAAATAATTTTGATATACAAGTTCCTTGTGTTGAGATATTAATGATATGTGGATCTACGTTTAAGATTATATGGTATTTGATAATTGACAATTATTATACAAGTGACTATCTATATGTTTGCGGAAGATTGAAGACTCGATAAAGAAATACAAGAATGAGGTCATTTACAGATTTCCAAAATGAAGTGAAGTGAGCAACATTGCAGGAGACCTCATTAGAGAACCTATTCCTCTAGCAAAATTGGAGACTGTCTTGAAGAAGCAGTTTTGTGAAGGTTTGACTAATTGAGATTATGACTCAATTCAATTCAACAAAGAACTGGAGTTCAACATATGAAAATATTACCATAAACTAAACATATCAAATTAGGTTGGAATCAGGATAACATAGCCCGACACGTGAAGAATATTTGAACCAAGTTAAACTAGGATAATTGAATTCTTGGAGAGACTTAATGTGTTAGAGATCTACCAGACGACTATTTACTCCTGTTTAAACAACATGACATAAAGCTTTGGAGTTTTACCACTCCCAGAGAGAGAGAGAGAGGCATCAACGTGAGAGAGTCAACACAAAGTATTGAAAACGAAGCAACCGCTACAATAAAAAAATTTGATCCAATAAATTTCATTTGCATAGTTTTTGAATTGTAATATTTAATTTCATTGTGTAGTTTCAAAAAAAGATCTTAATTACTTTCTTAGTTGATTGTAGTAAGTGTTGTTTTGTGTCATTGATTGGATAAATCCAATGTAAACCCTAATATAACTAGAAAAGGAGGAAAAAAACACATGTTTTTCTCTCTTCACATTTATTGTTGTTTCTCTCTCTTCATGTTTATTGTTGTTCATTGTTAATATTGCTTTGCTTGCTTTATTCATCATCTTCTTCATTACCATCATCTTCTTCTTCATTATCATCTCTTCTTTGTTCATCATCATCATCTTCTTCTTCTTCTCATTGAGCATTGTTGTTGTTGTTACCGCTACTACTGCTACTTGACCAAATTTTTAGGTCAAATTTTGTTCGTATATTACTTGGGATTAATTCATAGGTGATTTTGATAGATTTTTAGTTGAATTTCTCATTTGGTACACTGCTACTTCTATTTTTTCAACAATGAATAGAAACTGAATATGAATCCAATAGATGAGTCATCTGTTGCAATGGATTAGTCATCTGTTGAAGAGATGACACATCAGTTAGATTTATGTTACAGGTTATATATAGTGCTTAACATGAATCCAACAGATAAGTCATCTATTGTAACAGATGAGTCATCTGTTCTAATAGATGACTCACTTATGTCAATAGAACCCAAAGTTGATTCCAACAAATGAGTAATCTTTTTCGACAAATTACTTACCTATTGGGATTTATGTTACAGAACTATAGAACCTGAAGCTGATTCTAACATATGAGTCATCTGTTCCAATAGGTGAGTATTCAGTTGTAATAGATTAGTAATCTGTTGCAACAGATGAATCATCTATTGAAATCAGCTCCAGGTACCTTCTGTAGTACTATAACATGAATCCCAACAGGCGTGTCATCTGTTGCAATAGATGGATTATCTGTTGCAACAGATAAGTCACCTATTTCAACAAATGACTCATCTGTTGGAATCAGCTTTAGGTTCTATAGTATTATAACATGAATCCCAATAGAACAATTTGTTACAACAAATGACTCACCTGTTGCCACTGATGACTCATCTATTAAGATGAATGTTATTATTCTGGGGAAAAATCTGAAGCTTAATCCAACAGACGTCTCATCTGTTGCAAAATTGATAATGATGGTTTAGTATATATAATTTTTTATGTTTTTGTATATTCTATACAATCATTATCAATTTTACTATAATATTAGTATTAACTTTTTAACAAAAGTCTTAGGTACCACTAATGGAGGGATCAATAAAAATAGGGGTGGATTGTCATACTGAATGGATCGAGAAGAACAATCGAAATATTTGGCGTTGGAAAGAGGGTGAAATGTTAGAGATAATAGCGATGACAGTCCAAAGTGATATTTTGTATGATGATTTTTCAAACTTAATCATCAGTTATTGTGGAATAAATTGTCAACCAAAAGAACTTGCCAACTACATGGACAACTCCTTTGAAAATCAGAGGGTACTACTATTTAAGATACTAGATCAATTTCAATTGCGTTCTTATTTGAGTGATTAGCTAGGCCTGTGTTAAGGGTGTGCGTGGTTGAAAAATCGAAAGAGAATAAGAATCAGAATGTAGAAGAACAACAACAAGAAAACGAAGATATGTTTGATGATAAATTGGAGATGTGAACATAAATTTTCCATATGATGATGAGAGTATTGGAGACCAACTGATGAAGGATGATCAAACACCTACGCCTATTGTTGCAAGCAATACAGTAGGCAGTTCTTCTCAATCAATGTCGAAAAATTTTCAAGATAATGAGCCGGGTTTTTACAAGGAAATAACATTCAAGAATAAGGATGAATTAGCTACTTCTTTGTATATTTCTTGTTTAAAAAAAGAATTTCGACTAAAGAAGGTGATTGATTCGAGGAATGCCTATTATTTTAGATGTGTTAATTTGGACTTCAAGTGGTGATTGAGGGCTGTGAAATACTTATGTTCTGACAGATTCGTCATTAAAGTTTATGAAAAGTATCACACATGTGGTTTAGAGAATATTACGAGCTATAATCCTCACGCCACAAGAAAGGTCTTAGATAAATATTTCTAAAATAGATTCCCCAATGGCAAAGGCCCTTCTACAAGTGATATGGCCAATCAACTCCGTACAGAATTAAGTGTTATGGTCAGTTATTGAAAGATATATATATGGCCATGGAAATTGCCAAGGACTTGGTTAGGGGGATACATGAGCACGGGTATGCATTCCTTGATGCATATCGTTACATGCTTGAGTCCACAAATCCTGAAAGTAAGACAATGTTGCATATTAATGAAAATGGAAGGTTCAAGTACTTTTTTTTTGTATCCTATGGTGATTGGATTCTTGATTTTCAACAATTAAGAAAAGCCATAGCCGTCGATGGGACTTTCTTGAGGAGCAAGTATGGAGAAGTTTTTGTATCGATGGTGGCATAGAATTCGGAGAGTCACACCTTTCCAATCGCTTTTGGTGTAGTGAACAAGGAATGTGAGGCCTCAGTATGCATATTTTTTTGAACAAAGGTGAAGTTGTGTAGACGATATCGAAGAGTTGTGTATTATTTTGGATATGCATCCAAGTATCCAAAATATGGGTTCAATTTTCTACACTTTAGTCTACTTTGGTTGTTGCATGATGCACCTTGGAGAAAATATTTTAAACAACTATCAAAGATAAAGGGTCGTATCTTTTTTTTTTATAGAGTAGCTAAAACATATGATAGAGCTGAGTTTTTTTTACCATTTCAATCAAATAAGAGATATTTTATCCAAGGCAACACATCATCTCAAACGTGACGATTTCGAGAGATGGAGCTAGACATTTTGTCTGGGAAATAGGTACATTATTATAAATTTAATATCTTATTTGAGTTACAAATTTGTAATACTGTATGATATCATACTAAGTGATTCTTTTTATAGGTATAATATTATAACGTCAAACATAATTGAATCAATGAATTCATTATTTGGCGTTGAAAGAGAATTTTTCATTGTGATTCTCTTTGATGTAATAAATAAGAAGTATGACAGAATATTTCACGAAAGGCGTATGCAGGTCGTGAACACAAGAAACAGACTTGTTCCAAAAATGAAAAAAAAAACATCAAAGAACCTTAGTTTGGGAAATAAGTTATTTCCTCATCAAATAAAAAATTACAAGTTCAGTATCGATGGTCATGGTGATGTTGCCACAATCGATCTTCAAACAAAATCTTGTACTTGTAGAGTTTTTAACTTGGACAAAATACCTTGTCCACATGATATGGCAGCGATTCGAGCCCAATATGGTGCACAATATGAAACTCAAATTTATGAGTACTCATCTCCATATTATTTGGTGGAAAGATATATAATAACATATTGTGAGAATATCAATCCGGTGCTTCCTGAAAATTCTTGGGTTGTTCCTGTAGAACTTTTGGAGAGACTAATACCTCATCTATATATTGACCCAAGCAGTCTCAAGCCGAGAAGAAGGTGATATAAAATGAGGCGTAGAGTTAAAGAATCATCTCCATTAAGAGAAACAAGTGTTCTCTATGTATGAGCGTTGGCCACAAAAGAACTACATGCCCAGATCGTAATGCTTGTGTTGTTGTTTGTTATGACTTTGATAATTTTAACTCATTATTGGGAATGTAAATGTTATCATTTATTATATAAAATATATTTTTATTTATTACCCAATAATTAATTTGTGCATCAATAAAAAAGTGCAACAAAAAATTAACTAAATACAACAGACTACAAAAATATTTTCAGCAGATTACGTATCTATTGCAACAGATGGTCCGTCTGCTGGAGGAACACTATACAATTTTTGCCACTGAGTGTTCATCCAACAGATGGTTCATTTGTTGGAAGAACTCAAAACTCTTGCTACTGGAATGTGTTCTTCCAACAGATGACCAATCTGGTGCAACAGATGGTCCATCTATTGGAAGAACTCAAAACCCTTGCCACTAGATTCAAAATTGTGCCAATTCAATTAGATTTCTTGTGATTTTGTTTAAGTGATAAATAGACTGACTCAATGAAATTATTATTGAAGAATCCATCAACTGAATTTCTTGCGAGTTTGTTTATGTGATAGACCTAACCAAACTTCTTGTTGTAATTGATTATTTTCACTCCCAAACGCTCAAATCTGGTTACCTACACCCCTCAATATCTTAAGAAAAAAAAAGAGATAGAATGAAAATTAAACAAGAAATAAAGTCAAAGTCGACCAAAAATAGATTTTTTTATTCATTACACATACAAAATACAAAACAAAAAAAACATACA
Organism: Capsicum annuum; assembly: GCF_002878395.1. Taxonomy (NCBI): domain Eukaryota; kingdom Viridiplantae; phylum Streptophyta; class Magnoliopsida; order Solanales; family Solanaceae; genus Capsicum; species Capsicum annuum. The sequence goes on from NC_061113.1 coordinate 259,588,362, forward strand.
TTAGGTATCCGATATAAATAAAATAAAATCCTTAGGATAAAGAAAAAATTAACCTAATTATTATTAATATTATTAATGTTGTTGTTGTTGTCAACCGGGAACCCATTGGGCAATAGCAAGGCCCTCAGCCTTTGAATCTCATGAAGTGCCCTTGCTCCCGTGGTTCCCAACTCCCATCTAAGTTCATGAACTGGTCTTTTAAGTTCTCGCATGGTGTCGTACAGAATCACCATTTCTCAAATTGGGTCAGTCATTTCTAGAACATGCATGCATTAAGAAAAAACGTAAAACACTAAAGAAAAGAAAAGAGTCCGAATGTAATATGACGTATCCTACCAACTGGTAGTTTAACAAAAAAACATAACATTTTAACAATTTACATGTTAGAACAAGAAAATAAAGCATACCATAACTATGAAAAAGGAATTTGCTTTTGAAAAAAAAGTGGTTGAAAATATAATTGTGTTTTTATGAAAGACAAAGACAAGATGCAAGAAATAAATAAAGTAGAGGAGATGAACGGGTAAGGTCCTATTGATAGAGGATTGAATTTGAATGTTTTAGGAAAAAAAGTTATGACTGTTCACCTCTTTTTAATAATTATATATATATATATCCCTTAGTTAAATCAAACTGGTGACTTTTTTATTATTTAAATTTAAAAAATAGATTTAAATACAAAAGAAGAGAAAATTCATGAATTTTCACCCTTTTAATATTAACATTAGTTATTAAAATTAAATAATTATTTTTTAAGATTTAAAATTGTGTTTATATTTTTTTTCTTATTTTTTATTTACGAACCATTTTTCTTTATTAAATAATCGAAAAGTCATGACTTTTCACCTTTTCAATAACCATTTTTTATTAGTAACTATTTTTATTGAGTTCTTCCAACATATGATCCATCTATTGCAACAGAATGACCATCTATTAGAAGAATACAAAACCTAGATTCAGTTCTTCCACCAGATAGCCCATCTGTTGTGACAACACAAAACCTGGATTCAGCTCTTCTAACAGATGGCCCATCTATTGCAACAAATGGGTCATCTATTGGGAGTATTAAAAACCTTTGCTATTGAATTGAGTTTTTCCAACAAATTTTCCATGTGTTGCAATAGATGGATCATTTGTTGGAAGAACTCAATCCACTAGCAACAAGGGTTTCTCGGTCAAGTTTTTAGTTTTGAGATTATTGTTAACCTTCCTAGAAGATTAAGAAGAAAGGTTTTAAAGACGGTTACCATTTGAGCATCTGTAGTTTTTTACACTACTTCATGATGGAAACTGAAGATAAAATACTATTTGACATTGATGGGGTAGGAAGAATAAGGTGCGCACAGATGGATGGATCCACTTTTATGTGTGGGAGGTATGTATTACTGATCAGGTTATCGTGACAACACACATAAAGTACAATGATTTTGTTAAGGTTATTTTTTTACTGACTAGGCATTAATCCTTCAAGCAAGATCCTGCATTTTATAGTTAAGTTTGATAGGTCCGAAATGATAAGGCCAAGGGATTAAGAAGGTGGTGTCAATACCATGTTATAATTTAATGATAGTTTTGCTCATGTTTATGCATCAAGTTTGGAGAAAGAGATCAATATTTGATGGCAGTATAGATATTCAATAGTGATTGGACTGGTTTTAATAGTGCAACAGAGTTTGAGAAAACCTTTGAAGCCTCCCAGTGTAGCAAACAAGAATAGGAAACCAATATAAATTTCTCTAGTCCAAATTTACATGGATGAGTTGCTCGGGTTGATAATTATACAACAGAATGTCTGTAGGAGAATATCTACAAGAGAAGAGGGAGTTATTGAAGACTATATCACTCAGACCTTATTAAAGAAGAAACATAGGGTAGTAAGCAAGGAACTTGTACCGAATCTGGCCAATGAAATTGACTTGGAAAATGAAAAATCTGAATGAGCTGCAAATATGAAAGTGTATCCAAAAATGAAAATCCATCTGTCGTTGTTGGAAAGAAAAATAGTAAAGTGGAATGGAGCTGTACACTTTGCTAGGTAACTATGTGTAACTCCCCGAAAATGGGTCTCGAAGGCGTCACACGGTGCTTAAGGCTACAGTAGCCCCAAGCTAACCCTTTGAGCCGTTTTCATACCATTCAACACTCATCGGCAGGATTACTATAATCAAACATCAAGATATTCTCCATAATATCAGAATTCAAGACGAAAGAGATACGGAAAGTAATAAAATATGACCTCTCCACAAGACTGATCAATCTAACCATCTAGTCCGACAAGCCTCTACTAAACTGTATAACACTGAGCCATTGGGACAGACCCCAACTGACCCTAACATCAGGGAATAAAATGATAACTCAAAATAAAAGAGTGAAATCTGAAATAACCAGTCCTCGAAACATGAGGACTCACCACTGCAAAAAATGTAGACCAATGTCTCGGAGAATCACGTCAAGCCTGGGAATGAGCACCTGGACCTACATTATAGGGAAAATGTAGCCCACGTACAAATACATGGGTCAGTACCATAGAATATAGACCGAGTATATGAGGGTGTATACAAGTTTTCATAAAAGTCCTATATCACAAATATTTATAGGAAAATATGCATGCTGTAATAAGAGACTCACATAGCTCGAAATAAAATCATCATACTCACCATAGAGTAAAACGCATCGGTGAAAACATATGAGTCATTATAGTAAATCCCAATCACTTTCATAATCATTTTCAAGTCATCAAAATGAGTAGCTTTCATAACAATTCTATTTAAGATTTAGAAATATTCATCAAATTCTTCAAATACGAAAACTCAACTCACACTTTCAAACTATTACATTTTTCATCTCAACTAGAAGAATACACACACACTAGGAGTCTCTTACAACTGACATAATCCATGTGAGCTACATGGAGTCTAACGTCCAACCCACGTTGGGAGAGCTATCCTATCCTTTCCATCGGAGTAGGACCTTAATCTTTTGTTCACTAGTGATCACTATATCAATCAGCCTTAGGCTCACATCCTACGGGGGCACGTAGTTCTAGGGAAGTACCAATCACAACTATACCTCCCACTTTGTGCTAAAGACTACTCCTGGACTGAGCTCAGATCATTTCAAAAGAAAATCCACAATAACGCAATTCAACAATTCATATAAGGAGCCATCATGCTACCCCTTTTTCATAATAAATCAACATGTGGATTTCTTTTCTCATTCGAGTTAAAAAATAACTCTTTCAAGACCAAAAGGTCAAATCATTCAAATATCAAGGTGTGTATAACACATTACTTCACTAAAGGTCATAATCTCAAAAAGGGTTTAAATCCCATATATCAACACTTGAGAAAAACATTTCAAGATTCATACTTTGTATAGCAAACAAGTATAACTCATATGAAAATCTAGAAATTCAACTTGAAACATGATATTAAAATCAAAACTCAAGGAATTTATCTTTAAGACATCACAAAAATATCATAGTTTCTTGAACAAGAATATAGGATAATAGTTTCCATCTCAAATTCATAATTAAACAAGTAAAATCATGTATCTTCGTAAAATAATACAAATTTTTGGGCACAAGAATGAACGGATGTTCTTGTTGAAAACCCCACATACCTTTATGGTAACGAATTTGTTGAAAGATTAGACCCTCAATGTTGATTGTGTAACCCTAGTTGTTTTTCTCCTTTAGTGCTCTTGGATGATGAACTTAGATTGATAATAGGGTTATGATGTGTTTAGATTCTATTAAATTTGTAAGGTTAAGTTTAGGGGTGTGTAAGGAGTGCCAAAAGACTTAATTGCCCTCAAAATAACTCAAAACAGAGTGTTTTTACTACCTGAAACACCAAGTGTGCGCCGCATTGCTTATCGCATACATTTACGTATGTGCCGCATTGCTTATCGTACACATTTAAGTATGCGCCGCATTGATTATCGCACACATTTAGGTATGCACCGCATTGCTTATCGTACACATTTAGGTATGCACCGCATTGCTTATCGCACACCTATTCTAGTAGCCATGTGCGATTGGTTAGGCGACGCACTCTACTTCACAAAGCCATAACTCCTTACTCGGGTGTCGGATTTTGATGAAATTAGTATCATTGGAAAGCTAATTCGATTCCCTATAAGTTGGTGAGTAGAAATATGCAGAAATACCACATATTTATCAAGTTATTCTCATTCAAAGATGACCCTTGCGAATTCAAACACTAAAACTTGATGGATTTCGAAACTCTTAGCTTGTACTACCTTAAGTGACTCATATAACCACACTTAACACATCATAAGCTCTCTTATAACTAGGGTACTCTTGATAATTCATGTGCCCAAATATGGCTTACAAAATTGAGGGTTTCACATGTACGAACAACGGTTCGCTTTCTAGCTTAGGAAAGTGCGGGGCATTACAATATCTCCCCCCTAGGGATATTCGTCCTCAAATGACGATGGGTATACTAAGAGTAAAGAGAAAACGAAGGGTACACAGCTGAAGCAACTTGCTAATCTTGCCTCTACATTCTACATTTTGGACACAACAAGGAGTGCATGACTCACGAAATCACAGCTGAATAGTATAAAATAACTGCTGAACTACTGCAACTCTGCATAAAAAAGGAATGATTTAGAGCAGAATGGTACCTTCGGCTTGATCGGGGCTTGACGAAAATAGGTGCAGATACTTGGATCGTATATCCGTCTCAGTTTTCCAAGTTGCACCTTAAACAGATTGGTTTCGCCACAACACCTTGACCAAGGGAACTTCTTTGTTCCTTAGTCTTCGAACTTGGTGATCTAAAATCTCAACAGGAACTTTCTCAAAAGAAAGACTATCTTGCACATCAGGGTTTTCTGAAGGATCTAAAACAACACAATCACTAACGTGTTTCCTCAGCATGGAGACATGGAAGACAGAGTGAACGAAAGATAACTCTGAAGGCAACTCAACCTCATACGCTACCTTACCAACACGACTAAGAACTCTGTAGGGACCAACATAATGAGGACTAAGTTTCCCCTTCTTCCCGAATCTCTTCACTCCCTTCATGGGTGAAATCTTCAAATACACCGTCACCAACTTCAAATTCAAGGTCTCTTCTCCTCACATCAGCATACGACTTCTGACGACTTTGTGCGATTTTCAATCTTTCTCTATTCACTTTGACTTTTTCCGTAGCCTCAAAGACCGAATCAGGACCACTCACGGCAACTTCACCCACTTCAAAACAACCTATGGGTGACCTATATTTCCTCCCATACAAAGCCTCAAATTGAGCCATGCCAATGTTAGAGTGAAAACTATTATTGTACGCAAACTCTATCAACGGTAAATGCTCATCCCAACTCCCCTTAAAGTCAAGAGCACACGCTCTCAACATATCCTCTACGGTCTGGATGGTCCTCTCAGCCTGACCATCTATCTGCAGATGGAAAGCAGAACTCAAATGCACTTGGGTACCAAGACCCTTCTGAAAAGCTCTCCAAAACTATGAAGTGAACTGAGTACCCCTATTTGAAATGATGGACAAGGGAACTCCATTCAATCTAAAAAATTCCCGAATGTATAATCTAGTGTAATCCTCAGCAGTATAAAAAGTATGCACAGGCAAGAAGTGCGTAGACTTAGTCAATCTATCCACAACAACCCAAATAGAATCATGATGGCGTCGGGAAGGAGGTAAACTAGTCACAAAATCCATGTTTATCTCTTCCCACTTCCAAGAGGGAATACCAAACTCCTGCATCATACCACCATGTCTTTGGTGTTCTACCTTAACCTGTTGGCACGTCGCACACTTAGCCACAAATGGTACTATATCCTTCTTCATGCCATTCCACCAATAGATTTCCCCCAAGTCGCGGTACATCTTGGTGGCACCAGGATGAATAGAATATCACGCGCCGTGCGCTTCATCCATAATTCTCTGTCTCAAATCATCAACATTCGAAACACATAATCTATCCTACAATCTCAGCACACCATCTCCCCCTTGGGAGAAAACCTCTACCTTTTGGTCCTTGACTGATTTTTTCAGTCTGACCAAACTAGAATCTAAATTTTGCTTATCCTTTACTTCCGAAATCAAGGAGGATTCCGAACTACTCTGCACCTCTATACTACCTTTCGCAGAGTCAAACAACCTAACCCCCATTCTAGCCAAACGGTGCATATCACGAGCCAACTCTTTCTTACCCTTTTCAATAAGCAAAACACTACCCATAGACACCCTGCTTAGGGCATCTGCCACTACATTGGCCTTACTCGGATGGTATAACACACTCATATCATAATCTTTTAATAGCTCTAACCACCTCTTCTGCTTAAGGTTCAACTCCCTCTGGGTAAATACATATTGCAAACTCTTATGATTAGTGAAAACACCAATGTGAACACCATACAAGTAGTGTCTCCAGATTTTTAGAGCAAACACAACAGCAGCTAACTCAAGATCATGGGTGGGGTAATTCTTCTTATGGGTTTTCAACTGTCTAGAAACATAAGCTATCACCTTACCCTTCTGCATTAATACACAACCCAAACAAACTCTAGAAGCATCACAATATACTACAAAACCCTCAACACCATAGGTAAAGTCAAAACAGGGGCTGAAGTGAGTCGAGTCTTCAACTCCTGAAAAATCTTCTCACAAGAATCGAACCACAAGAACTTCACTTTCTTTTGGGTCAATTGGGTCATAGGAGACGCTATAGAGGAGAAACCTTCAACAAAATGGCGGTAATAGCTAGCTAGACCCAAGAAACTTCAGATGTCAGTTGGAGAGATCAACTCTAATTCCCTTGGAAGAAATGATATGACCCAGAAAAGCAACTGACCTCAACCAAAACTCACACTTGTTGAATTTGGCAAATAATTGATGGTTCTAAGAGTTTGCAAGACAATTCAGAGATGATCTGCATGTTCATTCTCACTACGGGAGTACACCAGAATATCATCTACAAATACGATAACAAACATGTCAAGATATGGTCTGAACACTCGATTCATGAGGTCCATGAAAGCTGTCAGGGCATTAGTTAAACCGAAGGACATAACAAGAAACTCAAAATGACTATAGCGAGTTCGGAAAGCTATTTTCGGGGTGTTGTACTCTCTAACTTTGAGTTGATGATAGCCGGATCGAAGGTCTATCTTTGAGAAGTAACTTGCACCTTGCAATTGGTCAAACAAATCGTCTATTCTAGGAAGAGGATACTTATTTTTGACAGTGACTTTATTCAACTGGCGATAGTCAATATACATACGTAGGGAACCATCTTTCTTTCTCACAAATAACACAAGAGCACCCCAAGGAGAAACACTGGGCCTTATAAAACCCTTATCTAACAGATCTTTGAGTTGATCTTTCAACTCCTTAAGTTCTGCAGGTGCCATACGGTAAGGAGGAATAGAAATGGGCTGAGTATCGGGAAGAAGATCGATCCCAAACTCTATCTCTCTATCAGGAGGTATCCTTGGGAGATCTTCCAGAAAGACATCAAAAAAATCATTGACAATGCTAACTGACTGGAGAGTTGTAGTCTTAGACTTAGTGTCCTTGGCTCTAACCAGATGATAAATGCATCCCTTGGAAACAAGTTTTCTAGATTTAATATATGAGATAAAATGACTCTTGGGAGCTACAGAACTCCCAGACCACTCAAACACAGGTTCATCAGGAAACTGAAACTTGACCACTCAGGTATGACAATCTATAGAGGCATAACAAGAATGAAGCCAGTCCATACCCAGAATAACATCGAAATCAACCATGTCTAACTCAATTAGATTAGCCAACATGACTCTATGAAGGACTGTAATAGGACACTTTCTATACACTTTCTGGGCAACAATTGAATCATTCACTGGGGTAGAAACTAAGATAGGCTCAGGAATACTTTTAGGACTCATTTCAAAATTCACAGTAACCAGAGGTGTAACATATGAAAAACTGGACCCAGGGTCCAACAAAACATAGACATCAAACTGAATTATACAGAGCATACCAGTAACAACATTGGAAGAGTCATCTTGCTCTTGGCGAGATGGAAAAGCATAGAACCTATTCTGGCGCTGACCGCCAGCAGTGCTAGAAAAGCTGCCCTAAGCTGGGGCTGGGCGAGTCACCTGAACTGGAGCACTAGCAGTCTGAGTCTGAGGGCGATTATCACGACGCCCTTGCCTGGCATATGGGCACTCCCTAAGTTTGTGACCCAAGTCACCACACTCGAAACAACCTTTTTTCTCACCCCAACACTCACCCAAGTGGGTCCTACCACACTTAGGACACGGAGGATAATCTGGCTGACTGCCAATACTGTACTGGGACCTGGTTGCATATAACCTTCTACCTTGCTCCTACCCACCCTAGGTACGGGAGCACTAGCTGACGATGGTGCTGGTGTAGATGCATGGTTCTAAAATTGAGGGTAATTCTCTCCCTACGATTTAGTCTGACCCTGTCCGTCCTGCTCAGACCTAGCTCTTTTATTCCCTCTCATTCTATCTCTCTCTATGATCTTGTCTACTTTAATATATTGGGCATGAGTCATCATCCTAGAAAGATTCATCTTACTATTTAACATAGAAGACCTGCACTCCTTAATAACATAGCTAGTCACTCCTGTCATAAATTTACTCATACTGGCCTGATTATCAGCTACTAAGTCAGGAGCATGTTTGGCCAACTGATTGAACTTTAGACAGTACTCTTTAACAGTCATAGAGCCCCGTCGTAAGTTTATGAACTCCTCTACCTTTGCCTCTCTCATCTCTAAAAGGAAAAACTTATCCAGGAATGCATCTTGGAACTCCTACCAAGATATAAGGGCACCACCCTCACCTCTACCCTTCCTCCAAGCAACTACCCAATCATAAGCAAGGTATTTCAACCGATATGCTGCCAACTCCACACTATGCTCCTCAGAGACATGCATCACCTGAGTAATATTTCGCACCTCCTTCAAGTACAACTATGGATCCTTATCTGGCTTGAACCCATAAAATTCCGGCGGATTCATCCACATAAAGTCACAGATCCTCGTAATAGCTGAATCACCTCCCTACTGTTGTAGAGCTGGGGCCAGATTGGCCTGAACATTCGCAGTGACAGCTTGGGCCAGCACCTGAAAGGCTACCCGAAATTCGGCATGGGACATATTTTCATTTAGTGGGTCAACAGGCTGGGGTTGCTGACCATCGTTATTTCTTCTAGCTCAACGAGGAAGCATATTTTGAAAGAGAAGAGCACAAATTAATAGCTAAAAGAAAACAACTATAAGCACGATGGACTTTTGAAAGAAAGAAATAACATTTTTTCCTAAAACGTCTTGTAGCCTCTTGCTCATAGATGTAGTGTGCTACACACCGATGATCAAGACTCTACTTAACGTGGCTTGCCAGACTCCCTAGGACTCCAATAACCTTAGGCTCTGATACCAAGTTTGTAACGCCCCAAAAATGGGTCTCGAAGCGTCACACGGTGCTTAAGGCTACAAGTAGCCCCAAGATAACCCTTTGAGCCATTTTCATACCATTCAACACTCATCGACAGGATTACTATAATCAAACATCAAGATATTCTCCATAATATCAGAATTCAAGACAAAAGAGATGCAGAAGGTAACAAAATACAACCTCTCTACTAGACTGATCAATCTAACCATCTAGTCTGACAAGCCTCTACTAAACTGTATAACACTGAGCCATTGGGACAGATCCCAACTGACCCTAACATCAGGGAATAAAATGATAACTCAAAATAAAAGAGTGAAATCTGAAATAACCAGTCCTCAAACCATGAGGACTCACCACTGTAGAAAATGTAGACCAATGTGCTCGGAGAATCATGTCAAGCCTGGGAATAAGCACCTGGACCTACAGTATAGGGAAAATGTAGCCCACGTATGAATACATGGGTTAGTACCATGGAATATGGACTGAGTATATGGGGGTGTATGCAAGTTTTCATAAAAGTCCTATATCACAAATATTCATAGGAAAATATGCATACTGTAATAAGAGACTCACATAGCTCGAAATAAAATCATCATAATCACCATAGAGTAAAACACATCGATGAAAACATGTGAGTCATCATAGTAAATCCCAATCACTTTTATAATCATTTTCAAGTCATCAAAACAAGTAGCTTTCATAACAATTTCTCTTTAAGATATAGAAATATTCATCAAATTCTTCAAGAATGATAGCTTTCTCAACTCACACTTTCAAACTATTACATTTTTCATCTCAATCAGAAGAATACACACACACACTGGGAGTCTTTTACAATCGATATAATCCAAGTGAGCTACATGGAGTCCAACGTCCAACCCACGTTGGGAGAGATATCCTATCCTTTCCATCGGAGTAAGACCTTAATCATTTGTTCACTAGTGATCACTATATCAATCAGCCTTAGGCTCACATCCTATGGGGGCACGTAGTTCTAGGGAAGTACCAATCACAACTATACCTCCCACTCGATGCTAAAGACTACTCCTGGACTGAGCTCAGATCATTTCAAAAGAAAATCCAAAATAACCCAATTCAACAATTCATATCGGGAGCCATCATGCTACCCCTTTTCATAATAAATCAACATGTGGATTTCTTTTCTCATTCGAGTTCAAAAATAACTCTTTCTAGACCAAAAGGTCAAATATTTCAAATATCAAGGTGTGTATAACACATTACCTCACCCAAGATCATAATCTCAAAGAGGGTTTAAATCCCATATATCAACACTTGAGCAAAACATTTCAAGATTCATACTTTGTATAGCAAACAAGTATAACTCATATGTAAATCTAGAAATTCAACTTGAAACATGATGTTAACATCAAAACTCAAGGAATTTATCTTTAAGACATCACAAAAATATCATAGTTTCTTGAACAAGAATATAGGATAATAGTTTCCATCTCAAATTCATAATTAAACAAGTAAAATCATGTATCTTCATAAAATAATACAATTTTTTGGGCACAAGAACGAAAGGATGTTCTTATTGAAAACCCCACATACCTTTATGGTAACGGATTTGTTGAAAGATTGGACCCTCAATGTTGATTGTGCAACCCTAGTTGTTTTTCTCCTTTAGTACACTTAGATGATGAACTTAGATTGATAATAGGGTTATGATGTGTTTAGATTCTATTAAATTCGTAAGGTTTAGTTTAGGGGTGTGTAAGGAGTGCCAAAAGACTTAATTGCCCTCAAAGTAACTCAAAATAGAGTGTTTTTACTACCTGAAACACCAAGTGTGCACCGCATTGTTTATCACATACATTTGCGTATGCGCCACATTGCTTAACGCACACATTTAAGTATGCGCCGCATTGCTTATCTCACATATTTAGGTATACGCCGCATTGCTTATCAAACATATTTAGGTATGCTCCGTATTGCTTATCGCATACCTATTCCGATAGCCATGTGCGATTGGTTAGGCGACGCAATCTACTTCTCAAAGCCATAACTCCTTGCTCGGATGTCGAATTTTGATGAAATTGGTATCGTTAGAAATCTAATTTGATTACCTATAAGTTGGTGGGTAGAAATATGCAGAAATACCACATATTTATCAAGTTATACTCATTCATAGATGACCCTTGCAAATTCAAACACTAAAACTTGATGGATTTTGAAACTCTTAGCTTGTACTACCTTAAGTGACTCATATAAACACACTTAACACATAATAAGCTCTATTATAACTAGGGTACTCTTGGTAATTCATGTGCCCAAATATGGCTTACAGAATTGGGGGTTTCACATGTATGAACAATGGTTTGCTTTCTAGCTTAGAAAAGTGCGGGGCATTACACTGTGACTAGTTAGCATGGTCTGAATGATCAACTCCAAAGAAAGAAACACAAGTCCAAGAAATATACTTTGCGATCATCAAGGGATAGGAAGATGTATAGAAAAGAATGAAACTTGCACCAAAAACTATTAAAGTTAAAATATGGGATCTAGCTAAGGTGGTGATTTCTGAAGTTAACCTTGCATCCTATGCCTTTTGTTTGTGGTTATGATCAAGTAAATACCTTTAGAAACAAAAAGGTCTATAGTTAAGCATAATTCCCATGCCTTTTTGTTTCCAATGTAATTAACATGACCAGAACCGCAAATAGAAGGCATAGGATGCAAGTTTAACTTAAGAAATTGTCACCTTAACTTGATCCCTAATTTTAACTTCAACAAGTCTTGGTGAAAGTTTCATTCTTGATTGTACATCTTCCCATCCATCGGTACATGCAAAGCGGTTTCCTTGGACTTGTGTTTTTTTCTTTGGAGGTAATCATTCAGACCACGTTAATAGTTGCAGTTCCCAGCAAAGTGCACAGCTCCAGTTCACTTTACGATTTTTCTTTTCAATAACGAGTGATGGATTTTTATTTTGAATACACTTTTATTTTTGCAGCTCATTCAGGTTTTTTATTTTTTATGTTAATTTCATCAGCCAGATTCACTACAAGTTCCTTTCTAGCCTGTGTTTTTTTTCCTTTAATAAGGTTTGAGTTGAAATAGTCTTCAACAACTCCCCATTCTCTCGCAAATATTTTCCCAAGCACCTTCTGATATATAATCATCACTCCGAGCAACCCATCCATATAAATTTGGACCAGCGCTTTGTAGTAGTGAGAGGTTTCAGAGGCCTTTCAAAAGTCCGTTGAACCTTTAAAATCAGTTCAATCACTATTGAACTCTACACCGCCACCAAAACTTAATCCCTTCTCCAAACTTGACACATAATATTAGAAAAACCATCATTAAACTGTAATAGGGTATTGACACCACCTTCTAGGTCCCTTATCCTTATTAGTTCAGACCTATCATACTTAACTGTAAAATGCAATATCTTGTTTGAATGACCAATGCCTAATTAATAAAAACAACATTCATAAAATCATTGTACTTTATGTGTGTTTTCACGAAACATGATTAATAATACATACCTCCCATATATGAAGTGGTTCCATCTGTAAGCAACTTATTTCTCTGAACCCATCTTTACTCTGGCCTTTTATATTGGTCGGGCAAAAGTTGATCCACTTTTACTTTTTTTTTCTTTGGGAGACATCTTTTATCTGCAAATAAGAGAAAAACAAAAAAAATATTACAATTGATGTCTGCATAATTTTAAAAAAGAGCAACGCAAAATTTAATAAATACAACATATTATAATAAGAATTCCAATAAATGACCCATCTGTTGCAACAGATGACCAACATGTTGCAACAGATGGGTCATCTGTTGTAAGAAATCAAGATAGTTTTGCTATTGTTTTGATTTCTTCCAACAATTGCTCTATCTGTTACAACAGATGGGTCATCTATTGGAAGAGCTATTTTGATTTATTCCAATAACTGATTCATCAGTTGCAACAGATGGGAAATTTATTGGAAGACCTATTTTAATATCTTCCACTATATGTTCCACCTGTTGTAATACCAACACCACCAATACCACCAACACCAACATGAAAAATCATACGACACCAATAATATCAACAGCAACATCAACAAAACAAAAACAAATGACAAAACCAACAACAAACACACAAACAATACCAATAGTACCAAGCTTTTTAAGTTCTTCCAACAGATGACCAATCTGTTGCAACATATGAGTCATCTATTAGAAGAACGAAATCTAAATTTTTAGTTCTTCCAATAGATGACCAATCTTTTGAAACAATTGAACCATTTGTTGGAAAAACTCAAGGGTCATGACTTTTTTGATTATTTAATTAAAAAAAATAGTTCTTCAATAAATATGATATGGGTAATGGGTAAATAAATAAAAACAACAGATGTAAATAACTAATGTAAGAATATGATATAAACAATTTTAATTTCATCAAAGAAAACATGAAAATTTTGACGAAACATGCAAAGAAAAAGACGAGAAGGCAAAAATAATAGTAGAAATCCCAGATCTAATAGTAAACCATACCTGCCATGTCAAAAGCAAAGGGATTAAAATACCAATTTCAACTGAAAGAGGAGGAAAAATATAGATTGGTGAAATCCAAAAGGACCCTTAGGCAAAAGAGGAGACAAAAAAAAGAAAAAAAGGGATGGTTGGGATTACCCTAAAGAGGAGAGAAAGAGAAGGATGATAGATGAATTATTTTATGGTTGACGGAGAAAGAATTCTTGTAACGAACTAAAAAATTTGATGAAATATGTGAAATTTATTATTTTTTATAATTTGACTATTTCACCCCTTCCTGTAGTTGGATTATGGTATATCTGGAGTGTGGGAGTGATTGACATGATTTTCAATGCATTTTGGTTCTATTTATGAGATATTGTGGGTTTTCATGGCTTCGAGAGCCTTATTTTAGACTTATGGGGATATCTTTTGATATGTCCGATGGATGACTGAATGGACTGCGCCAGTAGCTTTGAAGTATTGATTTTAGGCTAGTTAGACCTTTGGTTTGAGTCTCGATGCACCCGAGCTCATTTCGATCAATTGATTGGAAAGTTGAAAAATTAAAAATATGGGTGTGCGATATGGCTGTTAACCGGGCCTATCCGGTTCAAACCGGCACTGGCCGACGAAAATTAACCAGTTTTGGGCCGGGTTCGATATTAGGTCAGTATTAATAGGCGGATACGGTCCGGGCCCAAACAGTAAATTTTGATCAAATGGACCGGGACCGGCCAACTTAAGAATTATCCGATTTTGACTGGTCAAAATCGGTCAAAACCGGTCAAAATTTAAAAAGATAATTAAATTCATATTTTTTTCAATATATACACACCTGTATACATTTTAAAAATACGAAACAATAAACATACAACATATATACACTAAATATACACTACTTTAGAAAAAATATACACATGTATACTTTAAATAGATACTAGTTTATATTCTAATTCTATAGGAAATATATGCACATATATACGTACAATACAATATATACTACTTTAAACAATATACATACAACATATATGCACTAAAGATAGACTTCTTTAGAAAACATATACACATGTATACTTTAAATCGATACTAGTTTAGATTCTACAGGAAATATATGCACATATATACGTACAATACAATGTATATACAACTTTAAATAATATACATATAAAATATATACACTAAATGTATGCTACTTTAGAAAACATATACACATGTATACTTTAAATAGATACAAGTTTAGATTTTAATTCTATAGGAAATATATGCACATATATATATACAATACAATATATATACTACTTTTAAAAAGATATTTATTTTTTTATTATGTGTATATATGTTTGTTATATTTAATACTTAGTGTAAAGTTTGATAATAACATATTAAAAGTATTGAATTCAAACTAGAACTACAATTTAAATGAAAAATTTATACACATTAACATATATACATTACATATTATACTACTTTAGAAATGTATACACATTAAATCAACCACTAAATATTTCAAATGATTTTGTTCACAATCTTGAGTCCAACTTTGCGGATAATCTTGACTCTTCTGATACTCCAAGTAAGGTTCTCTCCAATGAATTTTACAAACTCAAAAGTATTTTTAAACGACAGCCAGGGAAAAAATACGCAGATATTCCTCGAATGTCTACTGCCTATTATCCACGTCCTACTCCTCAAGATGTTCTGATAGAGGAAAGGGATTGGAATCAAACAAATACGTCTTATAGCGGTGACGCTATATATGAATGGAATATTGACGGATTATCCGACCGACAAATCTCTATCCTTATTCATCGTATGTCTATGTATGCTACAATCGCTTTAGCCACTAAATCCACTGGTTCTAGCACCACTCGAAATGACCAGACAATTTGTAAAATGATTGTTGCGGGTTTCACTGGTCAACTCCGAGGATGGTGGGATAATTTTCTCGATGATACAAAACGCGAAGCTATCTTTAATGCTACAAATGATCAACCGGGGAAAGATAATCTTGGTCGTGCTCTCCCGGCAGGAAGATCAGATGCTGTCTATACACTCATGCTCACTATTATTGAACATTTTGGCGGACGATTTACCAATCAATACGAAAATAGTCGAACTCTTCTTAATGGTCTAAAATGCCGTCATCTAGGCGAATTTCGGTGGTATAAAGACACCTTTCTTAGTCGTGTCATGGACTTACCCGAGAGTAAGTATGAACACTGGAAAGCTAAATTCATTGACGGTCTTCCCCCCCTATTTGCTGAACGTGTTCGTAAAACCCTTAGAGGATCTTATGGCGAAATTCCTTATTCTGAAAAAACTTATGGTCAACTAATTGTAGCTTGTACACAAGAAGGCTTAGCCCTCTGTAATGAGCTAAAATTAGCTAGACAAGTCAAGCTTGATAAGCTCAGAGAGAAATCTCAATTAGGCGACTTCTGTGAACAATTCGGCATGGAAAAATCCTTGGTTCAAAAATCCCGAAATTATTCAAAACCCAAACCTTACTATAAATTCAAACACTCTAGGCATCGGAGTAAGGAAGAGCGTGAAGCTCGAAAGTCCTTCTGAAAGTCTACTAGATTTGCTAAAAACCATTCGAAGCGTGATTTAGCAAAAATCAAATGCTATAAGTGTAATCAATATGGTCATATTGCTCCCAATTGCAAATTACAGAAACTTAAGTCATTAAAACTTTCTGAAGAAGTTCATGACCAAGTTTATAATTTATTATATACCTCTGATTCTGAAACTAATTCTACTTCTGAAAATGATTTTGAATTACCCAATTCATATAGCGAGCAAGATCAGAATAATAGGTGTAATAACTGTGATAATGATTTGTGCAATTGTGATGAAATGATGTATAAACTTCAAGCGCAATTCGAAGACCTCGATCTTGAGGTCAAAACTCTTACTGCTGAAAATATTCTTGAATTACTCAGAGAAGTTTCGGATGAAAAACTTCGTGAGAAAATTCTAAATTTTGCTACCCAAAAAACTTTGGCTTCTTCTAGTACGTCTAGAGATAACACTTTCGAAAATCAACCTATGTCTTATTCTTTAGCTGAAGTAAATCGACGGCTTGCTATAAGTAAAACTCCTGGTAGAGACACCACTTTTGACGATTTAAAACTCGAAGTTGAAAAACTCAAAAGGGAAATTATTTCGTTACAACAAAATCAGATGGTTACTGATCATCGACTTTTAAAACTCAAAGAAACAACGACGTCTTCAACTTCTTCTTCAAAAGGAAAGGAAAAAGATTTTGGAAAAAATTTTGAGGATACTCTTCACCTTGAAAATTTCAATACCGCGAATCTGAAAAATGATTCTTTTCTAGGAATGATGCAAATTGTCTCTTCCCATAAATGGTATATTAATTGTACCATACTGATTAATAAAAACTTCTTCATTACTAACGTTGCTATGATTGATAGTGGCGCGGACGTTAGCTGCATACAAGAAGGTCTGATTCCTACAAAATACTTTGAAAAAACTACTCATGTTATTAGATCTGCATCAGGACATTCTCTTGATATTAATTATAAATTGCCTAACACGCATATTTGTCGAAACAAGGTATGTATTCCTCATTTCTTCTTTTTGGTCAAAAATCAAATTTATCCGCCTATTATTCTAGGTACTCCTTTCATAAATGCTATTTATCCCTATACGCATATTGATGCCAGCGGTTTTACGGCTACGTATAAAAATCAGCCAATTTCCTACCCTTTTATCACTCATCCAGTCACTAGGGATATAAACGCTCTTATTAATATAAAGCAAAATCAGCTTAATTTCTTACAATTAGAAATAATGAGCATTAATATTTCCAATACCATGAAATCGGTTAAAATACAAGAAAAAATAAAAACAATTTCTTCTCAATTAATGCTTGATATCTGTGCTGATCATCCAAACGCTTTCTGGAATCGAAAGAAACATATTGTTTCTCTTCCTTATGAAGAAAGTTTCAGCGAAGACAAGATCCCTACCAAATCTCGACCCTGTCAAATGAATACAAGCTTGGTCGAATTCTGCAAAACAGAGATAGATAGTCTCCTACAAAAGGGACTTATTAAACCCTCTAAATCTCCTTGGTCTTGTAATGCTTTTTATGTTAATAATGCTGCTGAAAAGGAAATAGGTATTCCTCGGTTAGTGATCAATTATAAACCTCTGAATAAAGTCTTAAAATGGATTCGATATCCAATTCCTAACAAAAGGGATTTACTGTCTAGATTATATGACGCTAATATATTCTCTAAATTTGATCTCAAATCTGGCTATTGGCAGATTCAAATTGATAAAAATCATACTTATAGAACTGCTTTTAATGTCCCCTTTGGACAATACGAATGGAATGTTATGCCATTCGGATTAAAAAATGCTCCTTCAGAATTTCAAAAAATTATGAATGATATCTTTAATCCTTATATGGATTTTATCATTGTCTATATAGATGATATTCTAGTATTCTCAAAAACTCTTGAAAATCATTTTAAACATCTGCATATTTTTAAGCAAATCATTATTCAAAATGGTCTAGTCATTTCCAAACCAAAAATCAGTCTATTTCAAACTAGTATTCGATTTCTTGGCCATAATATTTCTCAAGGTTCAATTGAGCCAATACAGCGGGTACTTGAATTCGCTACTAAATTCCCAGATGAAATTACTGACAAACGGCAACTGCAAAGATTTCTTGGCAGTCTTAATTATATCTCTACCTTCTATAAAAATTTGTCTCGAGATCTAGCCCCGCTCTACGATCGTCTGAAAAAAGATCATAAAACTCCGTGGACTAAAGCCCACACTGATTTGGTAAAATTAATCAAAACTCGAGTACAATCTCTTCCTTGCACTTCTCTTGCCAATCCTAATTGGTTGAAAATCATTGAAACCGACGCCTCTAATATTGGATATGGCGGAATACTTAAACAAGTAAAGCCCCATACAAATTCTGAATGTTTAATTCGATTCTATTCTGGTAAATGGACCGAAAGCCAGAAAAAATACGCTACGGTTGCTCATGAAATGCTTACCATTGTTAAATGTGTTTTAAAATTTCAAGATGATCTTTATAATCAAAAATTTGTCATTCGAACAGATGCTCAATCAGTTAAATTCATGTTTGATAAGGATTTTAAACATGATGCTTCTAAAATAATCTTTGCAAGATGGCAAGCTCAACTAGCTCCTTTTAATTACGAAATTCAGTATAAAAAGGGTAGTGAAAATTCATTACCTGATTTCTTATCACGAGAATATTTAATATGACTTTCTACACCCGTTTTCTCTCTGAAAAAACAATTTTTGCAATTCTTCAAAGTATTCCTTTACCTAGAGATATTCAAAAATTAATATTAGAAACTCTCATTCATAAGCTTGTTCTGAATGATTTATGGTGGTTCCTACTAATTCATGATGAATTATGGTGGTATACTACCCCTGAAAATACTGATAATGATTGGTATGATATTGATATAAATGACTAAATAATGATGCTTCTTTGCAGCATGGCTGATCCCCCTTGGCAAATCGCCAGAGGAAGAGGTCGAGGTAGAAATCAAAATCCTGCATATTTGCACCATGGAGGACGAACGAATCCTTCTTATCCACGAAGTAATACCAGAAACTCTGCTTATAGCACAACAAGTTCTAATTTCCCTGTACTCCAACATGGAAATCGAACTCTGGTGAATGCCCGAATCTCTCAGGAGGCGTCGTCCTCACATTCGCAAACTCCGAATATTAATCTTGATGATATTCCTGAAACTCATCCTTTATTCCAGCAGATTAAGTCCTATTTATCTGATCAGAAAAAGGCTGCAGATTCCTTTGCATCAATCATTACTGAAAATGCAGATAAACCTTCATATGAGAAACTCGAAGCAAGGGAACTCATTATTTATTTAGAAAATCAGCATATCCCCTCACAAGAAAACTCCAAAGAAGCTTGGAGAATCTTAAAAAATTATTTAACCGCTAATGTTTATATGGCAGGAGAATCCTACAAAACACAGACTTATTATGAGCAAATTTTAATTACCACCGCCAGTGCCACTTTTGAGCACAGCCCTCTCGGTGAATCCACCCCTGGAGTACATGGCTACTCCAAAATAGTTATCAAAAAGCTCATCGCTATTGAGGAATGGGGAATTTCCTCTATGACACAACGAAGTCTTCCTATGGGTCCGCAAGGACAAACTATCGCCAATTTCACCTATTGGGACTACATTAAAGCTTTTACCTGTGTATTATACTACAATAATTACAAACATAAACACACTTGGTTTATCAAAATCTGTTCTAAAGTTTTTGAGAAACCTATTCCAAATTGGTTCATTCGTTGGTGGACTAATCACGGCCCATCTGTAAAAATTTTGCCAGCAGAATATACTTCCTTATATAATTCTTGGAAGAAATCCTCTCCATTCCTGACCGAATTATATCTCTCGGACCATATTTGCAAATTGGACACTATCGATCAGATGTACTTTTACATCGAATTCTCCATTTCTTGGATACATCGTTGGTCGATTGAAATTGGTTACGATTCACAACAAATCCCTGCTATCTATCGGACTTTTTATTGTAATTTCTGGGATAAACTACTTAGAGTAGATCCCGACACCAAACTTCCCTATGGACATGACCTAAAGGAAGAAATCAAGGAAAAAATCTCCTCATACGAAAAGTCACCCAAAAAATCTATTTTAATTGAAGATAAATCATTCAATTATGTCTCCCGAAGAATCTCTGCCCATGATGGAAATAAGCTCCAACTTATTGAAGAATATCTGGCCGAAGTCCGGGATAAGTTGCTTCATACCGTCGAACAAACCTCGGACACATCTATGCATAGCACAGAGCGAAACACTGATGATATCACAGATTCCCAGCCGCCAGAAACCCTGAACGAAGAGGAAGTATTAGCTAATGCAGAAGAATTTCTGCGATGGGGCCACAAAAAATAAAACTGAATATGTAATAGTACTGTTAAACTGAATATGTAATAGTACTGTTTCAAACTACTGTGGTAAAACACTGTACACAGGACCCACATATTACTGTGTAAGATTCTTTTTTTTTTCTATATAAGGAGCCTCATTCTGAAGAAGAGGCAGAAGGAGTTTTAGAAATTCTCTCTAATTCTCTCCTGTAATAATCTTAGTAAAGCAATAAAAAGTTGGCTTTGTGAATATTATTCCGGCGACTCTCCGGCAAGGTACATATATATTTAATTTTTACTTTTTACTTTGTTGTCTACTTTTATTCTCCCAGATCTACGCCGTGACTATGTCCGGCTAGACTCCCTTTTTATGTTCATACAACAGTTCTAACCTCTCGAAATATATGAACTATGAAAGATCCAGACTCTAATTAGATGATACAAGAAATTTTCTAGTTTCCCGACTTGGTTCCGAAATGGAGGTACAGTCGAGATTAACAGTTTTACGATAGCTCTGTCTCTGTGACTCCGTCTAGTGAGTTGTGCCTTTGAAGCCCGTACTAATGGAAAGAAAGGGCGTTTTTGCACAATTAGAACTACTAGACACATGGGCTAACAAAAAATTGTTGGATTTCTGACAGGCCCCTTGTTCGGGTAAAAGAAATTTACCATACAGTCAGAAACTTTGAAATTTCTTTGTTATTTCGGTTGGTGCTTCGGTTCGGTTTTCCGACTTTAGCTTAATCCGATATTATTGCTTGGTCTGGTAGGCTGAGCGGCTCAACCCCTCAACCCCTCAGCCTAAGAGATCCTGAAAATGGTATCCATATATATATACAATACAATATATATACTACTTTTAAAAAGATATTTATTTTTTTATTATGTGTATATATGTTTGTTATATTTAATACTTAGTGTAAAGTTTGATAATAACATATTAAAAGTATTGAATTCAAACTAGAACTACAATTTAAATGAAAAATTTATACACATTAACATATATACATTACATATTATACTACTTTAGAAATGTATACACATTAAATATATACTATTTTAGTCTATAGAAAATATATAGACATATATGTAGAATATATACTACTTAAATACCACTTGAAACAATATACATACAACATATATATATATATATATATATATATATATATATATATATATATATACTACTTTAAATTCCACTTGTCTATATATGTAGAATATATGTGTATATATGTTTGTTATGTTTATTACTTAGTGTAAGGTTTGATAGTAACATATTAAATGTATTTAATTCAAACTAGAAATTCAATTTAAATGAAAAAAATTACAAAGTAAGGAGTGAATGAATGTTGCATTTTATTGATTGGAAAATGATCCAAAACTTATAATTTACATGAATGAAAAATCTAAAAATTTTGCATCATTTTTTTCAACTCGTTCATGTTAATATTAACGGCAACTGCCATAGAATAGTCAAAATCAATAGGGGTAAAACCATGTATTGGACTTGATCGTGCTGAGTTCTCCCTTGAAGTCAGAATTTCTTCAATATTCTGTTCGTCTTTCGGCTCGACCTCCATTTCTTGGTTGCTTCGTTCCGCTATAATCCAATCTCTAAGGAAAACTAGAACATTCATAGCATTGCTTCCCAATAAGTGTCGGTTGTCTTCAAGTTGTTGTCGTCCTTGACTAAAATCGCTCTCCAATGCAACAGTTGACATTGGAACATTCAATATATCTCTAGCTAATCTTGAAAGCACGGGATATTGTCTTTCATTATTCTTCCACCAATCTAATACATTGATCCTCGCTCTACGATCCTCTATCGGCTGTCGAAGATAATACTTAAGCTCTTCCCGATAACTTGTGTTGTATGTTGAAGGAGAAACCCTATCCCAAATATTTAAATCATAAAAGTAATTAGGAAAACCACTATGTGTCATCCTTTTAGAAGATGATGGCTTCTCGGGAGCTTGAGGAGAGACAGTTGGAGTGATATTTGTCGGTACAGCTACATCAAGTAAATCGGCATATACACTACTAAAAAAATGCCAAAAAGTGATGGCCAAAAGCGACGGACAGCTTCGCTTTTTTGGTCAAAACCAACAGAAATCCGTCGCTTTTTTTTTCCGTCTCAAAAAGGAGCATTGTTTTTTTGAAAATGACGGTCAGCGTTGCTTTTATTACGACGGACAACATCGCTTTTAGGGAAAATTCTTTTTAGTTATTTTTTAAAAAAGTGACGTTGTGCGTCGCTCTTTGTTCTTCATGTGAAGAATACATGATGAACAAAAAGCGATGCTGTACGTCGTTTTATTGAAAAAAATATATATTTTTTTTTAGAAAAATTGACACTGTCCGTCGTAATTTGAGAAAAATAATATATATTTTTTTAAAAAAAGGCAACATTGGTCATCGCTTTTTGTTCTTCATAATGAATAAAAAGCGACGTTGGTCGTCACTTTTTGTTCATGATAATGCGACGTTGTCTTCGCTTTTTATTCTTCATAATGAATAAAAAAGCGACGAGCGTCATTGATTTTCTACATTTTTTTTGGATGTAGAAATCTGCATTTTCTGCATCTCACCTGCGAAATAAAAATGCAACTCAATATATACATCCCTCATGCAACACACATTATTTCAATAATTATACAACACACTACATTAATAAATTATTTAAGCAAATTCAAATCAACAACACTTAAACAATGAATCCAACAACATTCAAAATACTTAAACATGCCTAAAAAATTTTCACTAATTAAAAGCTAAGTTCAAAAATATCTAAAAATTATCTAAAAGTCAAGCCAACAACACTAAGGAGTAGCCCCAACAGACTCCTCATCACTCTCTATTTTCTCTTCGCTACATGAATCAGGAGTAACGGCCTGTGTCAAGGCACGTCTAAGATGTCCAATCTGATGTGACATAGCATCATGTCTCTCAAAAATTGTAGAAATGGCCTGATTGGTGCTTTGGCAACCAACAACACATTGTCTGAAAATCAATTGACTAGTGTTATATATATATATTAAGGTTGACTAAATAATAATTAAATCTAATATACCTTAAACTCTTGAAACATGGCTTGTTTAGAGACTACTGGAATGTCCCACCACTCGTGCCAAGGATATGTAAAAAGTCTCATAACGCTCTCCCTTACAACCTCATTTTATTAATGAAAAAAATAAACCTATCAATTGAAAAATAAACTTACGAAGATCCATCAGGCTCGATGAACACTCTACCAAGCATGTCCGTATCTCCAGGAACTAGACCAATCAAATCTGCATCAATATCTTCTTCTACAGGAGGAGGTGCACCAATTGCAAGTCATAAATTCATATTTTCGAATGATTACACTTTACTAATTTCAAAATACAAGTTCATCTTTCAAGTAACTACACTAAATCATTTTCAAGTCACTAATTCACTTCTCAAGTGACTACACTTGATTAATTTGAAGTCACAAGTACACATTTCAAAACACTACACTTAATCATTTTCAACTCTCTAATTCACTTCTCAAGTGACTAAACTTAACAATTTTCAAGTCATGAATTCACATTTAAAGTATCAACACTACACCAATTTTAAGTCATGAATTCACATTTTCAAGTGATTACACTTTACAAATATCAAAAAATAAATTTACCTTTCAAGAACTACACTAAACCATTTTTAAGTCGCTAATCAGCTTTTCAAGTGACTAGTACACATTTCAAAATACTACACTTAACCATTTTCAACTCTCTAATTCACTTCTCAAATGACTAAACTTAACCATTTTCAAGTCATGAATTCACATTTCAAGTATCAACACTAAACCAATTTCAAGTCATGAATTCACATTTTCAAGTGACTACACTTTACTAATTTCAAAACACAAATTCACCTTTCAAGAACTACACTAAACCATTTTTAATTCGCTAATCCACTTTTCAAGTGACTACTACACATTTCGAAATACTACACTTAACCATTTTCAACTCCCCAATTCACTTCTCAAGTGACTAAATTTAACTATTTTCAAGTCATGAATTCACATTTCAAGTATCAACACTAAACCAAA
Source organism: Capsicum annuum (assembly GCF_002878395.1). Lineage (NCBI taxonomy): Eukaryota > Viridiplantae > Streptophyta > Magnoliopsida > Solanales > Solanaceae > Capsicum > Capsicum annuum. The sequence goes on from NC_061113.1 coordinate 259,613,352, forward strand.
TTAATGTCATGAATTCACTTGTTCAAGTGATTACACTTTACAAATTTCAAAACATAAGTTCACCTTTCAAGAACTACACTAAATCATTTTCAAGTCGCGAAACCACTTTTCAAGTGACTAGTACACATTTCACAACACTACACTTAACCATTTTCAACTCTCTAATTAACTTCTCAAATGACTAAACTTAACCATTTTCAAGTCATGAATTCACATTTCAAGTATCACACTAAACCAATTTCAAGTGATGAATTCACATTTTCAAGTGATTACACTTTACAAATTTCAAAACACAAGTTCACCTTCCAAGAACTACACTAAACCATTTTCAAGTCGCTAATCCACTTTTCAAGTGACAAGTACACATTTCAAAACACTACACTTACCCATTTTCAACTCTCTAATTCACTTCTCATGTGACTAAACTTAACCATTTTCAAGTCATAAATTCATATTTCAAGTATCAACACTAAACCAATTTCAAGTCATGAATTCACATTTTCAAGTGATTACACTTTATAAATTTCAAAACACAAGTTCACCTTTCAAGAACTACATTAAAACATTTTCAAGTCGCTAATTCACTTTTCAAGTGACTAGTACACATTTTAAAATACTACACTTAAACCTTCATCAACTCTCTAATTCACTTCTCAAATGACTAAACTTAACCATTTTCAAGTCATGAATTCACATTTCAAGTACAACACTAAACCAATTTCAAGTCATGAATTCACATTTTTAAGTGATTACACTTTACAAATTTTAAAACACAAGTTCACCTTTCTAGAACTACACTAAACCATTTTTAATTCGCTAAGCCACTTTTCAAGTGACTACTACACATTTCAAAACACTAAACTTAACCATTTTCAACTCTCTAAATCACTTCTCAAGTGACTAAACTAAACATTTTCAAGTCATGAATTCACATTTCAAGTATCAACACTAAACCAATTTCAAGTCATGAATTCATATTTTCAAGTGATTACACTTTACAAATTTCAAAACACAAGTTCACCTTCCAAGAACTACAATAAACCATTTTTAATTCGGTAATCCACTTTTCAAGTGACTACTACACATTTCAAACACTACACTTAACCATTTTCAACTCTCTAATTCACTTCTCAAGTGACTAAAATTAACCATTTTTAAGTCATGAATTCACATTTCAAGTATCAACGCTAAACCAATTTCAATTCATGAATTCACATTTTCAAGTGATTACACTTTACAAATTTCAAAACATAAGTTACCTTTCAAGAACTACACTAAATCATTTTCAAGTCGCTAATCCACTTTTCAAGACACTACACTTAACCATTTTCAACTCTGTAATTCACTTCTCAAATGACTAAACTTAACCATTTTCAAGTCATGAATTCACATTTCAAGTATCATACTAAACCAATTTCAAGTCAAGAATTCACATTTTCAAGTGATTACACTTTACAAATTTTAAAACACAAGTTCACCTTTCAAGAACTACACTAAACCATTTTCAAGTCTCTAATCCACTTTTTAAGTGACAAGTACACATTTCAAAACACTATACTTAGCCATTTTCAACTCTCTAATTCACTTCTCAAGTGACTAAACTTACCCAATTTCAAGTCATGAATTCACATTTCAAGTATCAACACTAAACCAATTTCAAGTCATGAATTCACATTTTCAAGTGATTACACTTTACAAATTTCAAAACACAAGTTCACCTTTCAAGAACTACATTAAACCATTTTCAAGTCGCTAATTCACTTTTCAAGTGACTAGTATACATTTTAAAATACTACACTTAAACCTTTATCAACTCTCTAATTCACTTCTCAAATGACTAAACTTAATCATTTTCAAGTCATGAATTCACATTTTAAGTATCAACACTAAACCAATTTCAAGTCATGAATTCACATTTTCAAGTGATTACACTTTACAAATTTTAAAACACAAGTTCACCTTTCAAGAACTACGTTAAACAATTTTCAAGTCACTAATCTACTTTTCAAGTGACTAGTACACATTTCTAAACACTACACTTAGCCATTTTCAACTCTGTAATTCACTTCTCAAGTGACTAAACTTAACCATTTTCAAGTCATGAATTCACATTTCAAGTATCAACGCTAAACCAATTTCAAGTCTTGAATTCACATTTTCAAGTGATTACACTTTACAAATTTCAATACACAAGTTCGCCTTTCAAGAACTACATTAAACCATTTTCAAGTCGCTAATTCACTTTTCAAGTGACTAGTACACATTTTAAAATACTACACTTAAACCTTTTTCAACTCTCTAATTCACTTCTCAAATAACTAAATTTAACCATTTTCAAGTCATGAATTCACATTTCAAGTATCAACACTAAACCAATTTGAAGTCATGAATTCACATTTTCAACTGATTACACTTTACAAAGTTTAAAACACAAGTTCACCTTTTAAGAACTACGTTAAACAATTTTCAAGTCACTAATCTACTTTTCAAGTGAGTAGAACACATTTCAAAACACTACAATTAGCCATTTTGAACTGTCTAATTCACTTCTCAAGTGACTAAACTTAACCATTTTCAAGTCATGAATTCACATTTCAAGTATCAACACTAAACCATTATCCTTAATATTTACCATGTATGTTAAAAATTGATTAACAAATCATAAGTCCACTTGGCACAGTAATCAAACTAAATCAATCTATACTATCAGTCAGAGTAAAATGGAATAAGCACAATCAAACATCTTACGTAAACACTGATTCAAATTTTTGATAATATTAACTAAATCAAAACATAATCTAGGCACAATATCCTCAAGGACAAGTAGGCATCAGTAATCATATTGAACATCACAAAAAGAAATTGGGGGAAATTTCTCACGTATGACAGTGTAGATAATTAATCAAACACACATATCAAAAAGAGAGGTTTTGACAAAAAAATGCTTAACCAAAGTAATCTCAAAATTGAGACTAAACAAATAAATTATGAAATTAAACCTGAATGGGTTCTCAAGAACCCATCATTTTTTACAAATGATTGAAATCGGCGGGCGTTGAGGAGCGATGGGTATTGGTGTTGTTGTGGTGGTGCGGGCTGCTGCCTCGTGGATAACTGGTGGCATTAGTCGAGTTGGTGTTTGGCGCTGACTGGTGGAGGAGATGGAGGAGAAGGCTCGTCGGTGATGGGTGGATGGCTAAAGCAGCCGGTGGCAACGGTGGATGGAATACACTAGTGAGGTTTGCTGCGGCAGCCATGGCTATTATTGATAGAGAGAGGAAGAGGAGGATGAGAGAGTGGGGTGGTGGGCGGCTATTTTGTGGAGAAAGTTGGGATTAGGTTTTGTATTCATTGTAAAGAATAAAAAGACTGAATTGATCTCAGTCGTTGAATCGATTTGGATCGACGGTTGAGATTAAAAAAGGTTAACAATTAAAATTAGTATTAAATTGGTTAAAATTGACATTAATTGAATACAAGTGGCTAAAATTTAAATAAAATTGACAAAAATTAAATTATTTTGGACTGCTATTTAATAAATGTAATAATGAAAATAATAAGATGCAGCTTATTAAAATAACTATGCATGTAAAATTTAGGGTACAGAACATAAATCCCAACACTTTGCTACCTAATTACCCTTTCTCCCAACTTTTATATTAATTATATGATATCCCGGATATGATACATTATTTAACCTCCTAATACAAAAGCTTATGATACATTACTAACCAATTAGTTGGAGATAAAAAAAGGAAAAAAATGGTAAAAATGCCTACAATTGAGGAATTAACACACTCAACTTAAGATTTTTTTGTTTAATTACATAAAATCCGTAACAACTTCATTATTTGAAAATTGAATAATCAAAACAATCTTCATTAATCATAATCTTCCGAAACTATTTTCTTCTCCAATCGTTCATTCCCTGTTCATCATAATACATCTCATTCCCTGCGTTCAGAAAAAAAATTAAACATACTATAAGAATCTGATGTATCAAGTGAATCCCATATCACACACACACACACACACACACACACACACACACACACACACACACACACACACACACATATATATATATATATATATATATATATATATATATATATATCTTTCTATGTATCAGAAAATGAATTTAAAACTTAATTTCTTTATATCTATGTATCAGAATAAGAAATATATATAGAATGTATCAGAAATCATTGATTACCTCTGTCAGAAATAGTTTTGTGTATCAGAATGCATGTAATATCTCTATTAAAAAAATATCTATGTATCAAAAATAATATTTACAGTTCTGTTTGTTTCATTGTACATTATGATACATAAATAGAATGTAAATGGATGAAATTTATCAATCTGATACATAAAAATCATACCTTTGGTAATGGGTCTCTTTTCGCAACTTTTTTTTCTTTTTGCCACATCAACAACAGACTTATGAAGAAGTACGTTAATGAAGGTTGTTTGTGAAATTTTTCTGGCGGCCAATGGCCATAACACACATACTAGGATTTTTTGGGTCTCTTTTCACAACTTTTTATTTTCTCTCTGCAACATCAACAATAGACTTATGAAGAAGTACGTTAATGGAGTTTTTTGTGAAAATTTTCTGGAGGTCAATGGCCATAATACAGATACAAAGACTTTTTTTTTTTGTTTATTTTTGGAATTTTGTCAATGAGAGTTAATTACAGATGAATTTATTGCTAACTTCTATTACTTACCTAATGATTAATGATTTAATAGCCATGTTTTCTAAGAAAAACATAATTTTCCTTAATCTGCAACAATGTCAACGTGATTTAGGGAGAAAAAATAGGAGTTGTGTGTTATGTATCAGATAAAAAACTTATTTAGAGATTTTTGTAATTAGTTTAGTGGGATGAGATTTTAAGTAATATAGGATACTTAAGGTGTTGTTTTATATAATTTATCCTAAAATTTATGTTACGTAAAGACAATATATAAACTTATCGATAATAATAAAAGACAATGAGTTTGTAAATTATGAGTGTGCATATTTATGGAAAAAATAATTTAAAAATTATTAATAAAATTATGTAAAATGTCATATTTGAATTAATAAATGGTAAAAAAGATATTAAAAAGTAATAAAATAATTTGTGCATTGTTTTTTAAAATCATGAATGTGACACCTCAATAGCTATTTTATACAAGAATAATGGGTAAAAATATTAATATTTGAAATTAATAATTTTGATAAAATAACAGCCTAAAAGAGCATCGGGAGGTCAAAATTGGGTATCAACAACGAGTGAGATTGGGGTTTTCTCCGGTGGTTGGTGGTTGACGTTTGCACAATGGCTGGTGGTCTTCCGGCGGTGGATGGAGAAGTGATGGTTTGGTCCGTCGATCTTGGGGACACGACGGGGAGAAGGAGGAGGCGAGGGAAGCGGCGCCATTGTTGGTTAGTCCACCGCCGGCGGTTCGCCGTCTGTTATGGGAGTCTTCTAGAGAGAGATAATATAGGTGAGGGAGAGCCTTTGTGCGGCTGTTGATGGAAAAATAGGGGCTTAGGGTTTGTTTATGTGTTTTAAAAGGAAAGAGAGGGTATTTTGATCTCAGCCGTTGGATCAGTTTTGATCGATGGTTGAGATTTAAAGGTTGAGAATTTGATCAAAATTTGCATAGATTTTTCAATTGAGTCACAAATTGGCTATAGTTGTAATAAATTGAATAAAACTAGGCTAAAATTGGTATATTGTGGTAAAAAATTGGGTCAAAAATAAATAGATCAGATAATTTAGGCTATTATTTAAATAAATGTTATTAATAATGATAATAATAATAATAATAATAATAATAATAATAATAATAATAATAATAGTAATGAAAAACTAGACAATATATTTGCAAAAAATATGAGTGTGCACCATTGCGTGAAAAAAATATTTAATAAATTTAAGTAAAATGTCGTAAAATAAACCACATCATGTGGGATTTTTACTACAATTAAGATTTTATTTTTACTATTTTTATTTTATGCATATTTTCTTATTGATTAAACCGAACCGTTAAGGACTAAAAATCGATAAAAAAAATACCTTATTGATTTCATTATTGGTTTAACTTATTTAAAAATCGATAACCAATAAACCAAACCGATAATATATAAAATCAAATCGACCCGACCAATGCACACCCCTAGTTTCAAGAAAAAAATAGTGAAAATTGATTTTAATATTGACCGTTGATCAAATATGATGAACGGTTAAGATTAAAATTGAGGAGATGAGTCAAATTGGGTTAAAAAAAGATTGAGTTGGAGATTTTGATTACGTTAATATGCGGCGTATTAATATGATGAATTATCGGTTAATTGGCTTCATTATTATAACTTCAATAGTGTATTATTACCTCAATCATATGATGTTAACGTATTATTCAAAATATTTGAATATATAGATTCAGTTAGCTAGCTTTTAACTACTATGTAAATCACTATACGAGAGATACGTATTTCTACATACATACATATATATATATATATATATAGAGAGAGAGAGAGAGAGAGAGAGAGATTTGATTGACTATCAACTTTGTAATATGTACTACATACATCACATACACGAGTATATTACCTCGTAATACAACACATTTTATTTCTACTCTGATGAATTATTATTTAATTTAGCTTACATTATTATATTATAATTTCAACAATATATTATTACCTTGATCAATGTATCATATGATATCAATGTATTCAATATATTAAATTGATTGACTATAAACTTCACAATATGTACTGGATACATCACATACACATGTAAATTACCTCGTAATACAACGTTTTGTATATATGCAATGATAAATTATCGTTCAATTTAGCTTATATTAATATATTATAACTTCAACAGTATATTATTTTTTTGATCAATCGATCGTATGATATCAATGTATTTAATATATACATTTAATTTTTTAAAATATAAAAATTATTTATTTAATAGTAAATTAAAAATATCAAATATCGACAGACAGTGTCGTTTTCATAAAGTTAATTTTTATTTATTTTTAACAAAAACGACGTTGTCCGTCGCTTTTTGTAAAAAATAAAGAAAAATTAAAGATATTTATAAATTGTGACGGACAACGTCGCTTTTCTAGAATTAATATTTTAAAAAATATTTTAAAAATTAAATTTAAAAAGCAACGAAAAATATCGCTTTTCAAAAAATTAATTTTTATTTAGTTTTAAAAAAAAGCGATGATGTCCGTCGCTTTTTGTAAAAATAATTACAAATTGAGACGGACAACATCGCTTTTCTAGAATTAATATTTTAAAAAATAAAAATTATAGCGACGTTGTCTGTCTCTTTTAATAAAAATAAAAATTAAATTTAAAAAGCGACGGACAATGTCACTTTTAAAAAAATTAATTTTTATTTAATTTTAACAAAAGCGATGCTGTACGTTGCTTTTTGTAAAAAAAAAATAAATAAAAATTAAAAATAATTACAAAATTCAACGTACAACGTCGCTTTTCTAGAATTAATATTTTAAAAAATAAAAATTATAGCAACGTTGTCCATCACTTTAAATAAAAATAAACAAAAATAAAAATTTAATTTAAAAAGCGACGGACAACGTCGCTTTTTAAAAAATTAATTTTTATTTAGTTTTAACAAAAGTGACGCTGTCCGTCGCTTTTTGTAAAAAAATAAAGAATAATTAAAAATAATTACAAATAGCGACGGACAACGTCACTTTTCTAGAATTAATATTTTGAAAAATACAAATTATAGCGACTTTGTTCGTCGCTTTTAATAAAAATAAAAATCAAATTTAAAAATCGACGGTCTACGTCTCTTTTCAAAAAAATAATAATTATTATTTATAAATAAATTACGACGCTATCCATCTCATTTATTAAAAAAACTATAAATGATTTTTTAATTAGTTGGCACAATAAGCCGCGAAAAAAGCGACGGATATTAAGATGTTGGCTATCGATTTTGATAAAAAGTAAATAAAAAGTAAAATTAAACTAAAAAAGCGACGGACAGTGTCGCTTTTCTCGTCGCTTTTTAAAGCGACACAGTTCGTCGCTTTTTTTGCGTCACTTTTTGTCCTTTTTTTAGTAGTGATAATGGTTATATAATGCTTCTATGTAAATGTTCGCATCACTCGTAGCCGTAAACAAATCTGGTCGTTCTTCAAGCTCTATCTCTAAGGAATTATAAATAATAGAACTAAAGTCGCACATAGTATTATATTTCATACATGGATTTAGTATAGCACCAACCAAGTAAATTGGAGAAAGTGGATAAAAATACTTTTTAAATTTAGCAAACATAGCACCAACAGCTTCTTTGTAACCTTTTCTATTCTTATATTCTTTAAGCAAACAAGAAATATCAGTTAAATAAGCTAAAATATTGCAAACAGTAGGATAATAAACACCGAAAAATTCAATTGTTGCTATATAAGTTTTTTTTTTTCAAAAACTTAATAAGATCACCAATTGCAGCCCAATCAAAATCATGTAGCATACACTCAGGAAAAGAATCACAAAATTGATTAAAAGTCATTGTAATAGGAACTTTATAAGAAAGAAAAGTTTTTAAATAAGTATAAGTAAAATTCCATCTAGTAACACAATCTTTAGGCATTAATATCAGTTTAAGTCCATTTTGTTCACATTTAATTTTAAATTCTCTCACTCTACCTCTTCGATTATTTCCTTGAATAAAGCCAACAACAAATCGGACCTTTTCAATATAAAGCTCAAAAAATTCAAGACCATCTTTTACAATTAAGTTATATATATGACAGACACACTTATCATGAAATATTTCAGATAACGGCAGAGAAAAGCCAGCTTTTAACTTGTCAATAGCAACCTTGTTGTTAGATGCACTATCAAAAGCAATACATCATTTTTTTTTCAAAACCTTAATATTCTGCAATTTTAGTAATAGACTCAGAAATAAATTTTCCAGTATGTTTACGATCTTCATCATATAAAACGCTAGAATACGTTTTTGTATAACAAAATTATTATCTATCCAGTGACAAGTAATGGTTAAATAATTATTTTTAATAATAGCACGACCAAGATCAAAAGTTATAGCAATTCTACATTGAATATTTTTTAATAATGTAGATAACTAATAAACATATTGTGCATGGAGTCTAAAAATATCGGCCCGACTAGTACTTCTAGGAATACCATTAAACATAGGAATATAAATTGCTTGAATATAATGAATAAAAGCACCCGAAGAAGCAAAAGTGAAAGGCAAACAACCCACAACTATCATTTTCGCTATTTCTTCCATGTCCTTCATTTTATTATAGTTCTTAGTTAATTGACCGGTTGTTGGGTTCAATCTAGTTTGTGTTGGTCCTCCAACAGCCGTACCACCTTGTGCAATAAGTAACTCTCTAGCATGATTATCTCTTAAATGTCTCATCAATGAACCCATACTCCCCTTATTGCCTCATCTTTTATGCTCATATACAATTTCACAAATATTGCATTGCACTTTAGTTTGTCCTTCTATTTTCATAAAAAATTCTCATGCAATACTAGTTCTTCTACGACCTCTTGGGGAACGGGGAGGAATATTAACCGATTCAGATCTAACATTAGCATTTCCTACTACGAGTGTCTCACCAATATTTTCATTATCATCATCTAAATTAAACGCATCTACTTCATTTTCTTCTTCTATACCATAATTTTCTTAAGCTTCAGCATAATCCATATCATGAGCACCTACACCTATTTTTCTTCAAAAGGTTGACTAACCGGTACTGGAGGCATACGGGTATATCTATTACTTGAACTACCTCTACCAAAACCATCACCAATTTATTTTTTACTATCACTACCACTTTCGGAAGAAAATTTTTTGACACTTTTACCGAGATTTCTTATTTTATCCATATTATAAAATAAAATAAAAAATATTCAAAATACAAAAAAATAATAAAAATAAATATTCAACAATTAACACACTAATTAAAAATTAAAATTAAGAGATGGAACGATAATACCAAATTTTAGAAGTATCCGAAAGTTGCGACTTTAGAAAACTTCCACTTGTATTTGTAATTGAAAAATTAAAAAATAAAATTGAGCACCTTAAGAGATAATTAGAATATTTGAGAGAGATTGAGATTTGAGAGAATGGGATGTGTGTGAAAAATAATTTTTGAATTAGGGGTATTTATAGAAAAAATTTTAAATTATTTTTTTTTAAAAAAAGGATCAAATTTGGCCAAATGGCCGTTGGACTCAAAAGACATTATAGCCGTTGGACCAACGGTCTATTTGTCCGTTGGGAGCCTAGTTAGCAGCCCACTTAATATTAAAAAAGTAAAAAATTTATTGAATTGGGCCGGGCCGATTAACTGGTGGGCCTGGTCCGGGTTTGGAACTGGACCAGTCCACCGGGCCCATCTATTGAGATGGCCCAGCTCAAGATCAGCAACCCGATTACCTGAAGGCCTACCGGGATGGGTCAGATTGGGCTGGGCCACCTAATTGGGCCGGGCTAAATGGGACAGCCCGACCCATTTGACAAGTTTAGTGTGCGACCCACATTTGGTTGAAACGACCTCGGATGGAACATCCGACTTGGATAGCAGATCTGAAAGGTTGATTTTAGGGTGGTAACATGTTTGACATGATTTTACGGCTATTAAATCTCATTTCGATCCTCGATTTGGAAAATTGCGATTACAGATTTCGGGGGTCAACTTTGTGAAAATGATATTTTTTTGAAATTATGATATTTCCATCGCATTCGAAATGTCGAATTTAGTGTGGTTGCATAGTTCATTTTCATATACAAAACTCCGAACAAATTTTGGGCACCACGTCAAAGTTCGTTTGGACTTGAAAATCCGCAATTGAGCAGTTTTTTCCCTTTTTGGTCTATTTTGCTCATTTTTCATCTTGCCTCTTGAGATTTAAACTCTAAAATAGTGTGGGAGGTTAAATGTAAAATTTGTGGGAGCTTGGAAAGATAAATTAACATCTATTGTTTTGGTTTTGTTATGGATTTAAGGTAATAATTCACACATCTGATTAATTTTTCAAAACCCAAAAGATCTTAGAGCTTGATTTGAAACCTCAATTTTAATTCTTTTTAACTTTAATAATTTTTTTATCTTATAATTACTAGTTTTTCATCAATTTAACCTTCAAAACAACTTCGATTCTTGATTTTAACCCGGATTTCAAAGATTTTACCCGATAAACCTCAAAAATAATTTTTCTTTGATTTGAGCCTCATTTTTTTACTTGATTTGACTTGGATTTTCAGCTATATATTTCTAAAAATATGGAGAACATATTTTTACAGTATAATTTCAATTTTCCCTCCTTTATCGAAAACCTGTTTCGGGGGTCTATTTTGACCCTAAATAAAAATAGTCAATATAGGTGTCGTTGGTTTTATTTTGATGCATAGATTTTATATTTAATATTTTTAGTAAATTTCAGGATTTTTCGTGAAAAATAAGATCGTGGGTTCGAAGTGTAGCAAATCGATTTCGACTTTTGAGGTAGGTTATGACTTAAATATTTTAGACTGAGTTGGATAGTAAATGATGATACAAAATGCATTTCAAGGGTGGCAAGTAATCATGAAAAATGGCTATTTATATGTTGTGCGCGAGTGGGGGCCTATATGTTATGTAATTATCGAAATTGAGTTATTTTGTGATATATGTAACTATGTGGGGTCCTATATGATATTGATAGCCTTGAATACATGCAAATAATTATATTGTGTTGTTAAGAGACTTACAATGGTACCATTGGTGTATTGTGATTATATTTATATTTTATTGGCATATGAGACATGTGGAAATTAGTGGCTGAAATTAAAATAATGAGTGGATATTGGCTCATGTGGTTGTGGAAATATATCATTATGGTTGATTGTGAAAATGTATCATGTGGTTGGTTGTGGAAATATATCATTTGGTTGGTTGTGAAAATACTCATTTGGTTGTGAACATTACATCCTTATATCATATTCATTCACGAAACATTGCTACTACCGTGGCAACATCTGAGAAACACTATCATCACTTTTTTAAAACCCTTCTTGGGGGATGTGCTGGGGAGAAGATATTGTAATACCTTATAAAATCCTTTTTAATGGATGTGCCAAAAAAAGGATATGAGATATGTAGATTGTATACAGGCTGACGACCCCCTATGGGTCCTACATTAGGAGGCTTGCCTCTATAGGTATATATGGGGATTGTGTGACGATCTTAGAGGTTGTACGATGACCTCGTGCATCATCATCATCATATATATTGCTCTTACTATATTGTGTTTTGTAATGCTCCAAATTCTAAACCCTGGATGCTACACGGTGCTTATGATCCCGAAGAACCATAAGCTAACCTTTTTTTGGTACCTATAACTGAGTAATGCATAATATACTGTAAAAATAAGGAAAATAGTTGGCGGAAACTTGCCATAAGGTTCAAAACTAAAATAAAACTGAATAAAGTATCAAAAATACTAAAGCAACTGTCTGAACATCTAGTCTGAAATCTTCTAAACTGTCTGAATAAGGAGTTGATGGGACAATCCCCCAACTAACTCTATCTACTAAAATACTAAATCTAATGCAATAATAAAATAAAGGTTATCCTCAAATGATGAGGACTCACATCTAGGTCTACTGCTGCTGACTGGAACTGAGCTGCTAAGGGTGCCCTGAATCTCGTGCTTCTGAACCTATGGTATAAAATAAAACACCATAGAGTAAATATGTCAGTATAAGGGAATATACTGGTAAGCTAGATAATTTAAGGCTAAATAAAAGTGTTCGTATGCATGAACAATACTGACTAAATAATCTGAGTATACTGAATGAGGATACATGCATGAATGCATAAACCATAACTGAAATCATCGTGACACTGAATACTGAGATTCGATTGCCGCTTTACTAACATCTGAGCCTACTAATACTGGGATACTGAAAAACTGAATATACTGATCTTGGTAACTGAGTGTTGAGGTTGAGATCAGTCCTATCTAGCGGGTGATCTCTGAATCTAATGATAATAAGAATGATTAACTAAATTTGAGATCAGTCCTATCTAGCGGGTGATATCTGAATCTATTTTTACTGATACTGATTAACTGTATTTAAGATCAATCCTGTCTAATGGGTGATCACAGAATATACTGATAATGAAGAGGATTTAACTTAGTCTGCTATCAGTCCTGTCTAGTGGGTGATCTCTAAATCCATTGAATTCTAATGGTTGATTGTATCTAACAGTCATGAATCTGTACTACTGAGCTGAGTTATTTTACTGAAACTGATTATGAAACTGATGCTGTGGGAAGTAGTTATCTAACTGACATGCCTCGAATCTGAACTAGTGGGGTCCAACCTGTAACCCTAGCTGGAAGGGTGTCAGTACTGTGCCACGGGTAAAGACACTACTGCTGTGGAGTCAGTCCTATCTAACGGATGACCCCTGGGATCAGTCCTATCTAACGGGTGACCCTTGAGTATGCCAGTCCTATCTAACGGGTGACATCTTGTACCTACGCTGGCTATGTAGTTCTGGAACTTAGGGATTGCTTCTAGGGATCTCAGTCCTCTTTAATGGGTGAGCCCCTATCCCTAGGTTCACTCGATGCTGAATCCTTCTCCTAACTGAATAGATGCTGACTGATTCTTTTTTTTAGACTGTAATAGACTGAGATGAATTTGTTACTAATCATGTTACTTGACTGATCTAGCTGAGTTCACTTGGTTCCAAAGACTGATAGAATACTACTGGGCTTTGTTATCTAATTGAATGCTACTAAGTTCTGAATTAAATACTTGAATACTAGTAAGATCTGAGCTGAGTACTGAACTAAAGATGGAATGCTAATGATACTGAGATTACTGAGATTTCCTATGTTCTGTAACTATCTAAGTTCTACTGAGTTTTATAATTGACTGAGAGTACTATTGGTCATGGCACGACTGCAATTATCTTTAAACTAACACTGGCTCTAGACAAAAAGCTAATTTGTCACCCCAGGACTCGATAACATAAACAATTTAAGACATGGCAACTTATGCATAACATGACAATAGGCTTTCATCCACAACACAATCAATACGACATCTCGTCAATCACTTGAAGATCATAAACATGTAGATATATAGGGAATGCATACTAAATCTTATAATTCATCCAACAATGTCTTGCATCAAACACTTAACATGCATTAAAGTGTACATAATTGGGGATTTCATGCTAACATGTCACAATTTATTCACTAAAACTTTTCAACAAACACTTGGCATGCATGGACCTTATACATAATTGGGGATTTCTTGTCAACATTCCATAATGACTCTAATTCCTTCACATAAGCATTTTATCAAACATATGGGGAGCATGCTTTTGTTATTCAGCAATTTCTACACCTAATTATCATGGATACAACAATCAACATACAACTTGAAGAGGGTTTATCATGAACATCACACAATTCATCACATACTAGAATCAATTCTTGAAACTTGTAGTCTAAATCATGAATTAAATCTCAACAATACATAATCATGAACTTCAATTCACATAAATAATGAAAGCTCATAAATACACAAACTTTACAATTTTGAAAAAAATTCTTGAATTTCTTGGGCAGAAGGAACCCAAGAATCAACATCTAACATACCTCAAAAGCTTGAATATTTTTGGAATTGGGAAACACAGATCTTGATGTTTTTTTTATGGTTCTTGAACTTGAAGAACTTGAATTTCTTAGTTTCTTGAAGAAGAATTTGAATCTTTTTCTTCGATTTTGATCTTGAAATAAACCCTAATTTTGATGTTGTGGATGAATGAGGAGTTATGTGCTTTGATTTTATGTCATTAGGGGTTAAAAAGGATGGAAAAAAGACCTAAAAAGCCCTTTAAAATGTTGTTTCAACACTGTTTCGGACAAAGTTGACGGTCTGGGTGATGGACCATCACTCCAAACATCATTTTTGAACCATCAAATAGCGTTAATGCCTCAGTTGTGATGGCCAAAGCGACGGTCCATCACTGACATGACGGTCCGTCAGCTTGCCCGTCACTCCTGGGCAGCTCGGACAACTCTTAGTAAAATGGCCATAACATTTTACTCTGATATTGGATTTTGGAGAAATTGGCATCATTGGAAATATAATTCAATTATCTATCTGTTGGTGGGTGGTGAGCTCAAATATTCTTTGTAGAATGGGATATATGCTCGTTTGAAGTCGACTATAACAATATCCTTCTCAAGAATTCAATCGATAAGGGATGTTTTGATTAGTCTAATAGCTAGGACGTATTTGAGGCCTTAATATACATCAAAATTGATCATAAAACTACCAAATCACTAAGATTTATTTCTCATGAGCTTGAAGCATGGTTCTACAATCGGTTGGGATTCTCGGGGTGTTACATGTTTATATTGTGTTGTATTTCCATATTGACTTTCTCTTTATGTAATTATCTTGTCTTTTTTTACTTGTATTTGATGATCTTATATATGCATGTTTCCCCTTGTTCTACTTATATGTGATGCAATGCATACTTGTATTCTATCTGATTGTGATGTTGCAAACTGTTAGTGCAAACGGTGTGGCCTATCATTGTGGGATATTTTTTTTTATTATGGGTGACTTTCCCTTATTGTATATTTTTTAGCTTTATTTACTACTTTGATTGGTCAGCCTATGATACCTACTGAGTACAAGTGGACCGTACTTATGCCTACTGCGCCCTTTCAGTACAGGTCTTAGCTCGAGTGCGCTTCAGCTTGCTTGACTCGGGCGATTGTTGGAGCTTCCAAGGTAGCGGATGGACATTCATGTGTTTGAAGTTCACCTCTATCTTTCTATAGTAGTTATGCCTTTATTAGTTTTTCAAGATAGTTATTATTCTTTTATGGTTATTTTTTGAGGTATTTAACTCTTGGATTGTATTATAGTTCTTACACTATTGACACCTAGTTTTTGGCATGATTGGTATTTTGGATAAGTTCTTTTCAAATTGTTATGATTACTTGTTGGGTTCGGCTTCATTCTAGAAGTCTTACCTTGAGCATTTCTGTCCTTTTCTTTTTCCTTCTTGTATCAGTTTGGGTGATAGGCTTACTTTTCAAGGTACGCCGCGATAAGTGCCATCATGACCCTCAATTTTGGATTTTGACAAGTTGGTATCAGAGCAACTAAGTTTTATTTGTCTCAATAATGTAAGAATGGAATGTCTAATAGAGTCTCACAGATCGGTACGTAAACATCCATATCTATCTTTGAGAGGCTATATGACGTCTTTAGGAAACTTTTCTTATTTTATTCTTTATTGTACAAAGTTCTTTCATACCTTGTGATCTGAGATGTGCTTCACTCTTGTTGTACAGATGGTGTGGCTTATACAATATCATATCAGCTAAGAGATGCAACAAGAGATTGGTAGAGGTCGCTTGTTAGTTGTAGACCCTATTTTTCTCTTGAGATAACTTGGGATCAGTTTGTCGAGGCTTTCCTAAAGAGATTTATGCCTCTTAGTTTGAGAGACCGCTTGCGGGATGAGTTTGATTATTTGGAGCAGGGCTCTAAGATAGTTGTTGAGTATGAGGCACACTTTCATGCCCTATCCAAATATTCCTATGATAGCGTTTCCATCGAGTTTGAAAAGGTTCAAAGTTTGTGAAGGGTTTGGAGGTTTTCGCTTCAGTTGGATACATCTAAAATGGTTGTTTTGGGGCTTATTTTCCAAGTATTTTGGATCATTCTAATATGACAGAGGATATTCTTAGTATATCTCAGGGAAGGGCTGAGAAGGCGCAATATTTTAGTGAGTTCAGGAGTCAAACTTATCAAGGTAGATATTTCAGAGATTCTCGTGGATACCATGGTAGGCCAGTGTAGGTGACTTTATAGAGTTCAAGTGGTGGATATTCTAGTTCAACAGTTTAGGGTGGCTGTTTGGGCCCAGTTATACCTTCTTCTATTGTGACTGGTTGTAGAGATTGCTATGTGTGTGATAAGATTGGCCATGTGGCCAAGGACTATCCCCGTCGTGTGTTTAGAGCTACTCCTATTTCATCTGTGAGGGGTAGAGGTTCTATGAAAAGTACGAGAGTAGAGATGGTAGAGGCCATGGAGGTAGTTATGGGGCTACTCAACTAGTTAGTAGTCGTGGTCAGTGTTATGCTACACCAGCTAGACTTGAGGCAAAGGATTCTGATATTGTGATTACAGGTATCATTCCCATTTGTTTCAGACCTGTATCTGTATTATTTAATCCTGGATCAACTTTCTCCTATGTGTCTGTGTTTTTTTCTTTGGATTTTGATTATGTTAGTGAGCCTCTTGCCATACCTATTCGTGTATCTACCCCAGTTGGTGATTCTTTAGTGGTGGATCGGGTGCACCGATCTTGTTTTGTGACTTTTACCAGGCGTGAGACTTTGTTGTTTGTGTTAGATATGGTTGAGTTTAATGTTATTTTGGGTATGAATTGGTTGGCTCTTTATCATGCTATCCTAGATTTTTATGACTGTGATTTTTGCTTCGCCTGGAGTGCCAAGGATAGCTTGAAAGGATGTACTTCTTACGAGTCCTAAGAGGATTATATCCTATGTTCAGGCTCATAAATTAGTTGAGAGGAGATGTTTATCTTACTTGTCCCATATTTATGACACCAGTGTTGTTTCACCCCTTTTCTTGGATTTTATCTGTGTTGTCCATGAGTTTATGGATGTGTTCCCTACGAACTTATCAGGTATGCCTTGGAATTGAGATATTAATTTGCTATTGATGTTGAGCCGCGCACCAAGCCCATTTTTATTCCTCCTTATAGGATGGCCCCAATAAAGTTAAAAGAACTGAAGGATCAGTGCAGGAGTTATTAGATAAAAGATTTATCCAACCTAGTGTTTTGCCTTGGGGTACGCTTGTCTTGCTTGTGAAGAAGAAGGATCGTTTAATGCGGATGTGTATTGATTATCGACAGCTGAACAAGGTGACGGTTAAGAATAAGTATCCTCTTCCTCGCATCGATGATTTATTTGATCATCTTCAAGGTGTTGTGGTGTTTTTGAAGATTGATTTGAGGTCCGGTTATAACCAGTTGAGGATTAGAGCTTCGAATATTTTGAAGACAACTTTTTGGACTCAATATGGTCATTATAAATTCTTAGTCATGTCTTTTGGGTTGACCAATGTCCCTGCTGTATTCATGGAGTTGATGAACCGGCTGTTTTGATCATATCTTGACTTCTTTGTTATTGTATTTATAGATGATATCTTGGTGTATTCCAAGAGTGAGGTTGAGCATGAGGAGCATTTACAGATTGTGCTTCAGAGATTGAGGGATGAGAAGTTGTATACTAAGTTCTCTAAGTACGAGTTTTGGTTGGAGTTTATTTCTTTCTTGGGTCATGTGGTGATTAAGAAAGGTATTATGGTTGATCCATCTAAGGTTACAGCGGTTCGTGATTAGGCTAGACCTAGTTTGCTCATTAAGATTTGGAGTTTTATTGGCTTGGCAGGCTATTATCAGTGTTTTGTTGAGGGTTTTTATCCATTACAGCTCCATTAACTAAGTTGACCCAGAAGATGATTTTTTTCAGTGGTCGGATGCTTGTGAGATGAGCTTTAAAAAGCTTAAGGATTTGTTGACTTCATTTCCTATCTTGATTTTGCCCAAGGAGGTCATGGGTCTTACTGTCTTTTGTAATGTTTTAGGTGTTAGGTTAGGTGATGCGTTAATATAGGAGGGCAAGGTGATTGCATATGTGTCTCATCAGTTCAAGCCTTATGAGAGGAATTATCATACGCATGATTTATAGTTGTGTACAGTTATTTTTGCCTTGAAGTTATGGAGGAACTACTTTTATAGAGTCCATTGTGAGATCTTCTTAGATAATCGTAGCCTTCAGTACTTTTTTACCCAGCGAGATCATAATATAAGACAATGTCGTTGGCTTGAGTTGCTTAAGGATTATGACTTGACTATTCTCCACCATTCGGGCAAGGCTAATGTGGTTGCAGATGCCTTGAGCCGAAAGTCAACTAGTATGGGTATCTTGGTGCATCTTTTGACCCAAGAGAGGTCTTTGGCCTTAGAGGTTCAGTCTTTAGCTAACCATATGGTTAGACCTAATATTTCGACAACTGGATATGTTTTGGCATTTGTGGAGGCTAGATCTTCTTTGATGGAGCAGATTCGAGCTCATCAATTTTATGATGTTAGATTGTGGTTGATTTGAGATAAGGTGTTGAATGGGGAGAATAAGGAAGCTTTACTTGATTCAGATGGAGTTTTGAGGATTAGGGGCCGAGTTTGTGTGCCAAGAGTGGGTGAGTGGATTAGGTTGATATTAGAGAAAGCCCATTGTTCTAGATATTCTATCTATCCAAGTGTGACTAAGATGTATCGTGATTTGAGGTAGTATTACTGGTGGGGTGGTATGAGGTGAGATGTAGCAGATTTTGTGGCTCATTACCTATGTTGTCAGTAGGTGAATATTGAGCATATGAGACCTAGTGGGTTGCTTCAGAGGTTACTTATTCCCAAAAAGATATGGGAACAGATCATTATGGATTTCGTGATTGGGTTGCCTCGTACTTCTCGTAGTTCTGATAGTGTTTGGGTCATTATGGATCGATTGACTAAGTCAGCCCATGTTATTCCAGTTCAGGTCTTATTTCGTGTTCAGAGGTTGGCCCGTATCTAAATTCATAACATTGTGCGTCTTCATGGAGTGCTGGTGTCCATGATTTTAGATCGAGGTTTGATTTTCACATCTCACTTTTGAAAAACTTTTCAGGATTAGTTGGGTACTTGGGTTGATCTTAGCAGGATATTACACCCCTAGACTGACAGTAAGTCGGAGCAGACTATTCAGGTTTTGGAGGACATACTCTGCCGTTTGCACTTGTGTGATGGATCTTGGTGCCAGAGGGAGTAGTTTTTGTCTTTTTCTGAGTTTGCATGTAATAATAACTACTATTCTAGTATTGATATAGCTCTTTTAGAGACATTTTATGGTAGGTGTTGTCGCTCTCCAGTGGTCTAGTTCGATGTTTTAGAGGTGATACCTCAAGGTATGAACTTGCTTCCTGAGTCTTTGGATAGAGTTTGGGTCATTCAGGATAGATTTAGAGTGGCTCAGAGTAGGAGGAAGTGCTATGCTAATCGTAGACTTCGTGCCTTGATATTTAGTGTTGGTGATCATGTTTTTCTTTGAGTTTCACCTATGAAGAGTGTGATGAGGATTGGGAAGAGGGGCAAGCTTAGCCCAAGTATATTGGTCCATTTAAGATTCTTTGGACTGTTGGTGATGTGGCTTATGAGTTGGATTTTCCCCTTGATCTATCAGCTGTTCATCCAGATTTTTTTTATATTTCTATGCTTCGTTGTTGTATTCCTGATGAGTCTCATGTGATTCGTTGGGAGTCAGTTCAGTTAGATGAGCGGTTGTCCTTTGTTGAGGAGCCGGTTTCCATTTTGGCTAGGGATGTTAGACGGTTTCCCTCTAGAGTGATCCCTGTTGCTAAGGTCCAGTTGAGATATCAACCTGTAGAAGAAGCTATTTAGGAGGTCGAGTCTGATATGCGTAGTTCTTATCCTCAGCTCTTTATTGATTCAGGTATTTATTTTCCTTAGTTCGAGGATGAACTAGTTTTTTACTGGTGGATATGTAACGACCTAAAATAATTTGATGAAATAAGTGAAATATGTGATTTTATGTGATTTGATTATTTTACCCCTGCCTGTAGTTGCAATATGGTATTCCTGGGGTGTGGGAGTGATTGACATGATTTTTGATGCATTTTGATACCATTTATGTATATTGTGATTTTTGATAGCTTCGAGAGCCTTATTTTAAATTTGTAGGGATATATTTTGATCCGTGAGATGGATGACCGAACATACTATGCCAGCAGCTCAAAAATATTGATTATAGCGTAGGTAGACCTTTTGTTCAAGTCCCGGTGCACCTGAGCTCATTTCGACCTATTGATTGAAAAGTTAAAAAATTGAAAATAGGGTGTGGGACCCATATTTGGTTGAAACAACCTCGGATGGAAAATCTGACTTTGTCAGCAGATCCTAAACGTCAATTTTAGGGTGTTAACATTTTTGGTGTGATTTTACGGATTTTAAATCTCATTTCGACCCTTGATTTGAAAAATTAGGATTTCGGGTTTCGGCGGTCAACTTTGTGAAAATGATATTTTTTTGAAAAGATGATATCGCCATCACGTTTGGAATATCGAATTTAGTGTGGTTGCATAGTTCGTTTGCATATATCGGACTCCGAATGAATTTCGGACACTCCATCGAAGTCCGTTTGGACTTAAAAAATCTGCAATAGTGCAGTTTTTATTCTATAAATAGCAGTTTTTTTTTCCTTTTTGGTGTATTTTGCTCATTTTTCATCTTGCTTCTTGAGGGTTAAATCCTAAAATAGTATGGAAGCTAAAGTTTTTGAGAGCTTCGGAAGCTAAGTTAACATTTATTTTTTAGTTTTATTAGGGATTTAAGGTAAGAATTCACACTTTTCTTAGTAATTTCTTCATTAATTTTTCAAAACCCTATAAATCTTAGGGCTTGATTTTAAACCTCAATTTCACTTCTTTTCACTTGAATAATATTTTTATCTCATAATTACTATTTTTTCACCAATTTAACCTTTAAAACAACTTTGATTCTTGATTTTAACCCGGATTTCAAAGATTTTACCCAGTAAAGCTCAAAAATAGTTTTTTATGATTTGAACCTCATTTTTTACTCTATTTGACTTGGGTTTTCAGCTGTAGATTCCTAAAAATATGGGAAACATATTTTTGAAGTAAAGTTTCAATTGTGGCCTTCTTTTCGAAAACCCGTTCCGGGGTCCGTTTTGGCCTTAAACCAAAAGTAATCAATATGAGTTTCGTTGGTTTTATTTTGACCCGTAGATTCCATATTTGATATTTTTAGTGGAGTTCAGGATTGTTCATGAAAAGTAAGGTCGTGGGTTCGAAGTATAGCGGACGGATTTCAGCTTTTGAGGTAGGATATGGCTTAACTCTTTTAGACTATGCTGGGTAGTAAATGACGATACAAAATGCATATTAAGGGTGAGAACTAATCATGAAAAATATCAATTTATGTGTTGTGCCCATGTGGGGACCTATATGTGATGTAATTGTCGAAATTGAATTATTATATGATATGTGTAACTGTGTGGGGTCCTATGTGATATTGATAGCCTTGAATACATGTGAATAATTATATTGTGTCTTTAAGATGATTAATATGGTACCATTGGTGTATTGTGATTATATTCACATTTTATTGGCATATGAGACATGTGGAAATTTGTGGATGAAACTTAAATAATAAGTGGATATTAGCTCACGTGGTTGTGGAAATATATCATTATGGTTGATTGTAAAAATATGTCATATAGTTGGTTGTGGAAATATATCATGTGGTTTGTTATGAAAATACTCATTGTGATTGGTTGTGAGCATTACATCCTCATATCATACTCATTCATGAAACATTGCTACCATTGTGGCCACATCTAAGAAACACTGGCAACACCTCTTTAAAACTCTTCCCAAGGAATGTGCCAGGGAGAAGATATTGTAACACCTTATAAAACCCTTTACGAGGGATGTGGAGGAAAAAAGATATGAGATATGTGGATTGTATACCGGTTGACAAACCCCCCATGGGTCCTAAGTGGTGAGGCTTGCCTCCGTAGGTGTATATGGGGATTGTGCAACGATCCCAGAGGTTGTGCGACGATCCCAGAGGTTGTGCGACGACCTCGTACATCATCATCATCATTATCATCATCATATACATTGCACTTAATTTATTGTGTTTATATTGTGTTATATTGACATATTGACTTTCCTTTTATGTAATTATCTTATCTTCTTTTACTTATATTTGATGATTATGTATATTCATGTCCCCCCTTGTTCTACTTATATATGATGTAATGCATACTTGTGTTTTATCTGGTTGTGATTGTAACGCCCCAGATTCTGAACCCTAGTCGCTACACGGTGCTTATGACCCCGAAGGTCCACAAGCTAACCCATGACTAATATCTGTAACTGAACACTGAATAATATACTATAAAATTGCAGAAAAACTTGCGGAAACTTACCATAAGGTTTAATACTGAAATCAAACTGAATAAAGTATAAAAATACAAAAACTAAAATAGTTGTCTGAAAATACTCTAGTCTGAAAAAGCCTCTAAACTGTCTGAATAGGGAGTTGATGGGACAATCCCCCAACTAACTCCATCTACTGAAATGCTAAATCTAATGCAGTAATAAAATAAGGATCATCCTTGCATGATGAGGGCTCACTACTAAGTCTACTACTGCTGGCTGAATCTGAACTACTAAGGGTGATCTGGATCTCGTGCTTCTGAACCTATGGAATGAAACACCATAGCGCAAGAGAAAAATATGAGTCAGTACGTGAGAATGTACTGGTACGCTAGATGAGGTAAGGCTAAATGCAAAGGCTCATATGCATGAACTATAGCTGACTAGATAATAGAGACTACTGAATGAGGATACATGCTTGAATGCACAAACTATAACTGAAATCATAGTAACACTGAATACTGAATTCTAATAACTATTATTGATAACTGGGTTTACTGATAACTACTATCTGAGTTTACTAATACTGAATTTTGATAACTAAGTCTACAAATACTAAAATCTGAGATCAAGCCTATCCAGTAGGTGATCTCTGAATCTACTGATAATAAGTATGATTTACTGAAAATAAGATCAAGCCTATCTAATGGGTGATCTCTGAATCTTTGGAACTATCTAAGTTCTTTACTAAGCTAATTGACTGTATCTGACAGTCCTGAGTTCTGTATAGCTGAACTGAGTTCTATTACTGAGACTAAATCTAAATTTGAGATGGTGGGATGTAGTCATCTAACCAACATACCCCCTAATTTGAACTAAGGGGTTCCATCCTGTAACCCCAGCTGGAAGGGTGTCAATACCGTGCCACTGGTAAAGACACTTCTATGGTCAAGCCTGTCTAATAAGTGACCCTAAGCAGAAAGTCAAGCCTAATCTAACGGGTGACTCCTGAGAGGTAGCCAAGCCTTGGTCTAATGGGTGACTCCTCATCTTGCACTAGCTACGCAGTTCTGTAGTATAGGGACTACTACTAACGACTCTGCCTCTCTAATAGGAAAGCCTTCATCCCTGTCCTCGCTCGGTGCTGAATCCTACTCCCAACTAAATAGACGCTGAACCAATTCTTAGATTGTGCTAGACTAAGCTGAATCTATTACTGATCATACTGATTAACTGAACTATACTGAGTTTACTGGGTTTAGTTGACTAACAGAATACTGCTGAATTATGCTAACTGGCTAAATTCTATTGCGTTTTGAACAAAATACTTGAACATTACTGAGGTTGAACTGAGTATTGGACTGGACTTGGAATGATACTAAGCTTACTGAATTTTCCTAAGTCATGTTACTGACTGAGTTCTACTGAATTCTGTAACTAGCTGAAAATACTACTGATCTTGACATGACTGAGGGTACTATAACTGATACTAGCTCTAGGCATACAGCTAAATTGTTGGTTATTAAATACCCCCAGGACTCGATAACATAAATAATACATGACATGGCAACTCTTAAATATCATGACAATGGACTATCATTCACAATACAATCAACAAAGCATCTCTTCATGTACTTGGAAGTCTTGATCTTGCACATGTATAGTGATGCATGCAACATATCATAATTCATTCACTAAAGTCTTTCAACAAATACTTGTCATGCATTGACTTATACATAATTGGGGATTTCATACTAGCATGCTAAAATGGCACTATCTCATTCAAATAAACATTTCCTCGAACATATGGGGATCATACTTTGTGTTATACAATGATTACAACGTCTACATCATCATGGCTATATCAATAAACTTGCAACTTGAAGGGGTTTATCATGAATATCATAAAATTCATCTTATACTAGAATCAAAGCTTGGAACTTGTAATCTAGAACATGAATCATAACTCAACAATCACATAAACATGAACTTCAACTCACATAAATTATGAAAATCATAAATATTTAATATTTATAATTTGAAAAGGGATCTTGAACTTCTTGGGTGGAAGGAACCCAAGAATCAACATCCAACATACCTCAAAAGCTTGGATCTTAAAGGAGATTAACTTTTCTTTAAGGTCCTTGAATGGTGATGTTTGATTCTTGAGTTATCTTGGAAAGGGTTTGTATCTAGTTCTTGGGTTTTTAAGCAATGGTCTGTCGCTAGTTTCGTTGGCCTGACCGTCGCACTTGGTCAATGAATGGGTTTTCTTCCTCATTTGCGATGGTTCGTCGCAAGCGCGACAGTCTGTCAAAATTACGATGGTTCATCGCAAGCACGACAGTTCATCTCAAGTGCGACGATCCGTCTCAAATGCGACGATCCATCGCAAGTGTGACGATCCGTCATCCTGCCCGTCGCTCCTGGGCAATTCGGACAGTTCTTTGTAAAACATCCATAACTTCTTACCTCGATACCCAATTTTGGCAAAATTGGTATTGTTGGAAAGCTAATTCAATTTTCCACATGATAAAAAGTTGAAATTAGGGAAATTCTATCTGATTTAAATATTATTCACTTAGAAAGTTATCCCTAAATCTTCTGAAGACTAAATTAGACTTAAAGAAAGTTTGGGTTATTATAGTGATATTTCAATATATGTGATATATTAGAACTATTAGTGCAAGCAGTATTGGCTACCATTGTGGAATATTTTCTAATTGCAGGTGGCGTGCCCTTAGTGTATATTTTGTATGCTTTATTTACTACTTTGCTTGGTCGACCTATGATACCTACTGAATGCAAGTGGATCGTACTCATGCCTACTGCGCCCTTTTGGTGCAGGTCCTAGCTTGAGTGCGCCTTAGCTTGCTTGACTCGGCCGATTGTTAGAGCTTCCAAGGTAGCGGTTGGACATTTATGTGTCTAAAATTCACCTCTATCTTTCTATAGTAGTTACATCTTTATTAGTATTCAGAGACAGATATTATTACTTTATAGTTGTTTTTCCTATGTATTTGACTCTTGAATTGTATTAGTAATTCTTACACTATTGACACCTGTTTTGGGCATGATTGGTATTTTGTATAAAATCTTTTCAAATTGTTCTGATTACTTGTATGGTTCAGCTTTATTTTAGAAGTCTTACCTTGAGCATTTATGTCTTTTCCTTTTTCCTTCTAGTATCAGTTTGAGTGATAGGTTTACTTGTCAAGGTACACCGTGACAAGTACCATCATGACCCTCATTTTTGGGTCGTGACAATTCTAGAAATGAGTTTAAATAATTATTAGTTTGTGGTGGTGAACGTTTTGAGGAGAAAGAGAAGATGGTGATTGTTATTGAAAAGACAAAAATAAGACAACACAAGGGGGGTTGAGTTATCTATAAAACTGTTTGACCTCCTTAGTATTTTTTTTATGTCGGATAGAAAATTCCTTTAAATTAAAAAAGATCCTCCAACAGATAAGTTATTTGTTGCAATAGATGCCTACATCTGTTTGAAAATTTCAAACTGATAAGTCATCATTTGCAACAGATGTTAATATCAGTTTGATAATTTTCAACAGATAAGTCATCTGTTGTAACAAATGGCAACATCTATTTGATAATTTCCAATAGATAAGTCATCTGTTGCAATAGGTATCTATATCTATTTGATAATTTTCAATAGATAGGTAATCTATTGCAACAGGTTGATCATTTATTGTAACAAATGTCTATAACTATTTGATAATTTTTAATAGATGTGCCATCTGTTGTAATAGGTTAGTCTTCTATTCATTTAAATCAAGCCATTATTTGTAATAACTATATTGATTTAACTAGAATTAATGGTGAGTTTATAAGTTCAATTACAATTTCAATTGATCTAATTGCAATTACATGATCAACTTTTGTATTGGCCTGAGTAGAGTTATCAGTGGACCAATTTGAGTGGAAATAATTCAAATCTAGGAATTATTTATAATAACTATATTGATTTAAATAGAATTAAAGGTGATTTTATAAGTTTAATTACAATTTCAATTGATCTCATTGCAATTACATGATCAATTATTGTGTTCGTCCTGATAGAGTTATCAATTGACCAATTTGAGTGGAAATGATTCAAAATCAAGCCATTATTTGTAATAATTATATCGATTTATCTAGAATTAAAGATGAGTTGATAAGTTCAATTACAATTTTACTTGATCTCATTGTAATTACATGATCAACTATTGTGTTCGTCCTGAGTAGAGCTATCAATTGACCAATTTGAGTGGAAATGATTCAAATCTAGCCATTATTTGTAATAACTATACTGATTTAGCTAGAATTAAAAATGAATTGATAAGTTCAATTATAATTTCAATTACTATTGTGTCGTCCTAAGTAGAGTTATCAATTTGACTAATTTTTCTTGAAATGATTCATATCAAGTCATTATTTGTAATAATTAAATTAGTTTATCTATAATTAAAAATGAATTGATAATTTCAATGATAATTTCAATTGATCTCATAGCAATCACATGATCTACTATTGTGTTTGTCTTGAGTAGAGTAATCAATTGACCAATTTTACTTGAAATAATTTAACAAGTTGCAACAGATGAGTCATCGATTGAAAATTATCAAACATATATACTTATATATTGCAACAGATGACTCATCCGTTGTAATAGATAATTTGATTTGTTAGGTCATTTTCAACATATTACTTATCAATTGCAACAGATAAGTCATTTGGTGCAATAGATTATTTAATCTGTTTGGTCATTTCCAACATGCCACAGATGAGTAATATGTTGGAATAAATATTTTTATTTGTTGGAAATTATCAAACAAATAGAGACATGTAATTAATATTAAATTTATTAAAGTTACAATAGAATGGATAAAAATTGAAAACTAATTTGAGTGAAATTAATTTTAATTATTATCAAACAGTTAAAATTTATTTCTTTAAAAAATTAATTAAGATCAATTGAGACCAAATTAACATTTTCAAAACTTGACATTCTTTTTCATAATACAAATCAACTCAAAATATTAATGCATAGTAAAAATGCAAAAGACCATCATTTTTCAAACCATTTTAACCAGTTGTGAAAAATATTTCATATTTTCAAATCTCTTTCTCTCTCTTCTCTTTCTATTTCAACAATACAGATCAATCCTTCATAATAGATCAATTTTCTTTCCATTTTTGACCGTATACTTGTTATTTTCAACTTTTTTCTTACTTGTATCTATTGTTCTCTCTCTTCACAGGTAACAGAGTTCAAGAAGAGTTCTATATTTATTGTTTTTTTAAAAATTAAGGCTTTTTAATTAATCATAAAAAAAGAAAACTTTTAGTTGTATTATCTTCGAGGATGGGTTAACAATTTTGAGTTTTGATACTTAAAAATATAGGAAGAACCCAAGAAAAACCTAGTTTCTATTTTGTTTATTGTTATTTTTTATTTTTTTATTTTGTTGATGTTTTTCATGTTATTGGTATTGTTGGTGTTGGTATCGGCGATATTGGTGTTGGTGTTGGTATTAGTGGTGGTGTTGGTGGTGGTATTGGTTTTGGTGGTGTTAGTATTGGTGGTGTTGGTTTTGGTGGTATTGGTGTTGGTGATGGTGTTGGTATTGGTATTGATGGTGGTTGTAGTATTAGTGCTGGTGTTAGTATTGGTGGTGTTGGTGTTGGTATTGGTAGTAGTATTGGTAGTGGTGTAGGTAGTATTGGTATTGGTGGTG
>NC_061113.1:259642321-259667012 GCF_002878395.1 Capsicum annuum
TGGTATTGGTGGTGGTGGTATTAGTATTGGTGTTGGTATTAGTGTTAGTATTGGTGTTGGTGTTGGTGGTGGTGTTGGTATTAATATTGATGGTGGTAGTAGTATTGGTATTTGTATTGGTATTGGTATTGGTGGTGTTGGTGGTTATGTTGGTATTAGCAATATTGGTGTTGATGTTGGTATTGGTGGTAGTGGTATTAGTATTGATGGTGTTGGTGTTGGTATTAGTATTGATGTTAGTGTTGGTATTGGTGGTGGTGTTGGTATTGTTGGTGTTGGTATTGGTGGTATTAGAGTGCTGTATTGCCCGACAGATTACACATCTGATGGTAAGGTGGAAAACCTTATTCAATTTCATCCAATGGATGACCCACCTGTTGCAAAAGATGGGTCATCTGTTGGAAGATATTAAAATAGGTCTTACAACAGATTCTCCATTTGTTACAATAGATAGGTCGGCTATTGGAATAAAACAACACAGCTCTTCCAACAAATTCTCCATCTATTGCACACCTGTTGGAAGAAAGCAAACCAGTAGCAAGACTATTTTAATTTCTTCCAATAGATGACCCATCTGTTGTAATAGATGGATCATCTGTTCCAACAGATGGTTTGTTGGAATTCAATTGTAATGTGGTTTATTTATTAAATTTTATGTTACCCTTTTCTGTAAAATTATGCAGACATCAATTGTAATATTTATTTTTTTTCTCGTGTTTGCAGGTAAAAGATCTCTCCCAAAAGAAAAGAACCTGAAAGTGGATCAACTTCTGACCAATTAGTAAAAAAGGCTAGAGTTCAGATGGATTTGGAGGAGCTTCCTAAACAATCTCTTTTAGGAAATAGTGAAGCTAAGGAAAGATATGATATTGAGGGAGGTAAAGAAGGGTCTGTAGAGGGTGGTGAGGAATATAAAAGTGACGAGGAAGGAGATGGAGATAAAAAAAGAGAAGGAAGTAGAAAGTGAGGACGAGAAAATAATGATAATGCATCATCGATGGTCAAGAATTAAGATCAAAATCTCAGCATAATCCTGTCATAATTATTAGTATTAACAGATTTCAAGTTGAGATGTCGATAGTTAACCCTGCGGATTTAACTGGTGATTTTGTAGTTAAATCTCTTATGGGGAAATTTTTTAATGATTTTAGGAATATTATGAGGAAAAAACAACTTAAGGATCATTTTAGGTACAACTGCTTTGGATACTTTCTTGACCTTCCTGCAGACAACAATGCCCGTTTCCAATTAAGCATGGCATATGATCTTCTCAAGAGTAGGATCAAGTACGTCGGTGATGATAAAGATTTGAAGGAGGGAAATAAAAAGATGGATAAATATGAATTAACTACTATGGAATGAAGGTTTGTTTTGGGATAAAAGAGTTTGCCATAGTGACTGACTTGAGATGCGATCATCCGCATGAACCTCTCCTCAAAGAAACACCCAGCAAAAAGTCCAAGGCAAGCAGGACCCACAAACCACCAACAAGAAATAAAGGCAAAACATTGTCCAAGCGACCACCCACCAAAACCAAAAAAGGCAATGAAAAAATAGATGGGTTGTTGGACATTAATGGACGTGGCTATAGAGCCACGAGGTTGATAGAAGATCTCAAGATTAAAGTACGGGGAGAAATTGTGCTTAGTTTGGTTTGTCCATTCTGTTATATTGGCAAGAGACATAAACAAAGTCATAGAAGATGATTTATTGGTGCTTTCTCAGGATTTGGGTAAATTCAACATTTATCGCTGGGGATATGATAACAACAAGCTGACTGTCAAATATTTATTGACAAAACTATCCCAAAAGACGATCAGTTTATACGGATTTTCTTGGGCTTTCATGGTAAATTTAATCACTATTTGTTTACTCTTGCATTAATTTATGTTGAATAATTATTATGACATTTTTTGTTTGCTTCATGTTTACATTTTTTAGTCTTGGGTATTTTAAGCCATTCCTCACCTTCGAAAGCAAGTCAAGGATTACACGAATGAGGTTTCTCATCCAAGGATCCTTAGGTGGTTGGCTGCAAAGAGTGACACAAAAATTAAAGAGCTTGATCTCTGTAACCCTCTAAATGATGTAGTAAGTCTTCTTTAAAGTAGAACAATTTGACTCAAAGAAAGATACTACAACAGATGGGTCATCTGTTGTAATAGATGAACCATTTGTTGTAGTAGATGGGTAATCTATTAAGATAAATTACAACAGATAAACCATCTGTTGCAACAGATGAACCATCTATTGCAATTTATCTTAACAAATTACACGTCTACTACAACTGGTGCAACAGAAGGTTAATCTATTGCGACAGATGTGTCATATTTTGGAGCAGATTACCCATCTATTGCTTTAGTTCTCTGAACCTGACTTAACAGATTACCCATCTACTATAACTTATGCAATAGATGGGTAATATATTACAACAGATGGTTAAACTATCGCAACAGATGAATTATCTGTTGCAACAAAAAGCTCATCTGTTGTTTGTGATAACATATTACCCAATTGACTGTAAGTTTTTATTATTATTTGATTTAAAAATATCTACTTTTATTTATAGGTTGTGCATCCATGGCTTGTACCTACTAAGCAAGAGTTAGGGATAACTTCTTTTGTGACTCTAGGTTTTGTTCATACAATAGCATACCCAACGGTAAAGTTAATAAAGAAGGAATAAGCTAGAGAAACAGTCATAAGAAGAGTAGTTATGAAAGGTTAGCCTCATGTTGAGGCTCTTCATGACTAACCTGATGCAACAAATTCAGGTATTGTTCGTGGGGGTGTTGGTGGTGATGGTGTTGCTAGTAGAGTTGTTGATGTTGGTGTCAGCCATGCTGATAAGCATGTTGCAGATGCTCAAGAAAAAATAAATATGTCTAAAACCAAATTTAACCTTCTAGAAGATGATGATTTCCAAATCACCCCTTTCAGTGGTCCAACTCACCCCTCTTCAAGCTCATGTTATCTTTGCAAATGTAAAAAGTGCATGGACAAACATGATACACTCTTTAAAAGAATAGATGATCTCATTAATACTGTCAAGGAATTGACATCCAAGACGGGTGTCAAACCATCCAATAAGTTGAGAGAGACATACACTCCTGCAGTGTAGGTTACGAAGAAGAAAGAATCAATTGGACGCATACTCTCAAATAGAAAATCAAGAAAAATTGAAAATCCTTCTCCATCAAATCTTGATGAAGTTCAGGTACCATTAAGAAAGGTGTGCATACACGTGTTATTTGGCACCAATAAACTAATGACTCTGAGAAATTACAAGAATTCCAAGCATTCCCCAAGGTGCCTCATGATTAATCCACTTTCCTTTGAAGACTTTAAGATGATGAAAGATATGTATGTATGGTACGAGGACAAGGTAAGTTTTTACTTTTTATAACCTAACCTTCTAAGTTATCTTTTCTAAAAAATTACCCATCTACTGAATAAGTTGTAATAGATTGTGTAATCTGTTAACACATGTTCAGAGAAGCTACACAACAGATGAGTAATCTATTGCAACAGATGGGAAATTTGTTACAACAAGTGGTCCATATATTGCATAAGTTGTGAAATATGGGTAATTTATTAACAGATTCAGAGAAAATATGCAACAAATGACCATCTATTGCAACATATTACTCATCAGTTGACATATGGCAACAGATGGTCAATCCGTTGCATCTTTCCAGTTTGTTTTTTTTTGTTTAAATACTAACCTATTTAAAAATTAACTTCTTATATCACCACATGTTGATGAAATTCTCTGCGTCATGAGGGCAAGACACCTTACGTACAACGAAGCATATAATCTCAGTGATAGGATAATGAACCTCAACTTCTACAATAATTTCAAGAATAGGTACGAGGTAATCAATACCGAAGCAACAAATCCCGGTGGCCTAGATTTTGAGATATTAATTTCACAGTTCGAATAGGGTCAAGACATAATTAACTATGTTAGAGGGTAGAGGCTATTTCCATATGACATGAATTAAATTGCGGTAAAGAGAATTCTTGCAGTCACGAACCTGAAAAAAAAAATTTGTGACTCTTGAGATCCTCCTCCATAAGGGACACATTAATGCATACGACTACAATTTACCATGCTTTGAGGACTGGGATTTTTTCCACAAGGTGCAGTGATTTGGACTTGCTCCCCAAATTGTTGGAGCAAAGTGACTTAATGCATGACTTGCTAGAGGAAGTGTTAGAAAAAAGGACTTTTGAAGGTCGAAAAAAGGACCTTGATAAAAATAAAATGGGTGTCTCATGCGGATCATACTCACTTGCATATATTGAATGTTTGCTAACCGACACCAAAATGTCATTAACAAGGACCTTACTAAATAACAACACTGTGGCAAGGATGCAAGAGGTCTGGGCTGCTGGGATCCTATATCAAAGCTTGAAGTCTGTGTATAAAAAAAAATGTAAAAGAATAATGAAAATTTTTATTCTAAGTTTTTAACTTAATTGTATATTATTTAAGTAATGACAATGATTTTATTTTTTTATGTTTGATGACAATTGTATTAATTTATTAAATTTGCAAACTTATGAATTACTACAAAAAATAATTACTATTGTTTTAATTTGTTCTAACTGATGAACTATCTGTTGCAATAGATAGTCCATCTGCTGGAATAATTCAAACCAGTACGAAGACCTGTTTGATAATTTATAACAGATGAGCCATCTGTTGCAACAAATTCATTATCTATTGCAATATTTGAATCTACTATTTCATATCAATTAATAAATTAAAATCTAAGAAAAAAATAAAATTCATAGAGAAAGTAAAATAAATCAAAGCCTTCACAAATTACATTAAGTAAATCAACAAATAAATGAAATGTAAAATTTTTTTATGGGTATAGATGATAAATATTTTCAATTTAAGTTTTGAAGACAACAATTCCTAAGGAGAGAAAAGGTTATTACTTTGTAAAGACTCGGGCTATAAATATCTACTCAATATTAACCAATTGTTCTTTATCCGGTGGTGTGGAATTCGGCTTTGATCATCGTGGATCTTTAGTATTGCTTTTGCACCGATTCTCAGCCTTCATGTCTCCATAATATCATAAAATAGTAGCATATATTTTATGGAGTAATTGGGCATCAATTTCATTATTTGTTACTTGTAATCTATCGCTCAAATACTCGACGTAAGCGATAATAAAAAGATCGTAATCCCTGCAATTGTAAAAATTAGATAATACATATCTTGTAATTAATGTAAGAGTTGTAAAATTTATGAAACTAAATCATAATACTTACATGATACCACTAGATTGTTGAGTAATTCCTTCAACATATTCTACATCAAATGAATTATCCGTTTTATGCTTCAATCGTCGACCAATCAGTACAAATCTTTTGGTTCAAAAAGCCACTTATTTCAAGGTAAGTACACAATGGCCCAAAATGTCTCTTTTTCAACATCAAGTCATAAACTCGGATGTGCCTCTCTTTTAGAACAATGACAACCAATACCCTATGGAATTCACCACCACAATTGATTGGCATATACATTTCGTCCACCAAATGCCAAGGTAAGCCTGCTGAAATATTAAAATCTTTGATGATGTTGATTAAACATTCCTCATTTCGGGGAACTTCCAACTGTTTCTGACAATGATCATAGGCCTTATTGATGTAAACTTTGAGAAAACAGTTGCCTGTCGTGTATCTATATTGTTGTTGTGTTTGCAACTTGGCCTTCTTTTAGATGAAGTAAAGATGACATCAATGTGTTGCACATATTGTCAAACATTTGGATTATGTAATAATAAAATTATAAATAGATACAATTAAATAACCCACAATAAACCTCATAATTCCAGCAAGTTTGGGGCTGTGACATCAAATAGAAGTAATTCATCATTTGGGTATGTGCAACAATAAAGTCAAACATATCAACAACAAGACTCAATTGGTTCACTTTGTAGTGCTCGCCATTTTTTTCCTACATGATTTATATGTGTTAATGTCATGTTTTAATAAGAATAATTATATAAATTAACATTTTTTAAAATGATTTATGTACCGATTGGCATAAAACGTTAACATCCCATCAACAATAAATTCTGAATAGGTGTTGATCAACTTTGTTAGTTTTGTTGGAGCCTCATTCGAGATATTGAACCCTTCAAACGGATAATTCTTTCATTCTTCTGGACTAATAGGCTTCACTTTTTCTTCCTTTTTAGAAGTAGTTGATGGATGATCAACTGAGTTTGCAATAGTATGTTGTTTAGTAATAGCTTCTACTATGACATCCACCTGAAAAGCCAGAATTATCAATGCTAATCACAGAGATACAGAAAAAATAAATAGAAAAAATAACTCATTTATTAGAGAAAATCAAACAGGTCTCCCTACTGTTTTAATTTGTCCGAACAAATGGCCTATCTTTTCCAACAGATAGGCCATCTGTTGGGAAAAATTAAAATAGGAGGACGCCTTGTATGACAATTTCCAAAAAATGAACCATCTATTGCAATAGATGACTCATCTGTTGGAATAAACTAAAACAGTAAGAAGTCTTGATGTATTTTGTCCTAATAGATGACCCATCTGTTGTAATAGATAGGTCATCTGTTGAGACAAATTAAAATAATAGGAACACATTTTTGATTTACTCTAACAAATGAGACATATGACATATGTTGTAACAGATAATGCATCTGATGAAATAGGTTAGTCATATATATCAACAGATATCTATATCTATTTTATAATTTTTAGCAGATGTGTCATCTATTGAAACAGATATGTAATATGTTTGTTGTCGGAACAGATGATAAATATTCACCTTCTTTAGCTTATGCCGCTCTCTCATGGCCCTTGTACATAGCTCAAAAGTGCAAGACAAAGACAGAGAATTTGCAATTTTTCTTTTTTAGATGCTTGATAATGCCTTGGAAATTCTTTTTTTCTCCTCTTATTTGCCTTAATCTCTAATGAAGTGTATGGATATGAAATCCTCTTTGATGGAATAACACCGCTCTTAGATGTCAATTCCTTTATAGAAGCATTTAATGCATTAATAACACTAATCACTCCATCATGTTTCGTGTTACAGCTTTTACATTTGCATGCAAAACATTCGCTGGGATGGGCAAAATCTGTAAAACTAGTATGCTCATAATTATAATGGTTTGTTATTTAAAAAAATATAAAAGGAGCATCATTTTCCCCAACAGCAGCACCACTACCATTACCACCACCAACAGCTCCATCACCGCTAACACCATCAATAATGACGTCATCCAAAATTATTTTTCTTATGATGGTTGTTGCTCCAAATAATTTCTTTTTATTCTATCAATGAACTTAGAGTCTGATAAGCTAGAACAAGCCATAAATGCACAATCTAAAATAAATCAGTACATATTTTAGAATGATGATTAAATTATTTAAAAATCATTAATTAAAATAAAAACTCAATTAGAATTAGACTTACTGCTTCCTTCGGGGGTGAAGAGATGAACAAATTTTTCGTCTTTTTTTTTTATCAATTTTGGCCAACAACCATCTCAGGATTCTTGAACATAAAACTTCTTCCTGGTAGTTCACTTGTTGTATGAGATAAAGAATGACTTCAAATGCCCTAGCCTATAAAATTATGCTAATAAATCAAATGTATTATTCATTAAAAAATAAATAAATCATAATAAGAGAAATATTTACCATGAAAGACCATGGAAAGCCATATAAGTTGACTGTCTTTGGCGTTAATAGAGTCAATAAATATTTGACAATCATTTGAATCTTTTATAACCTCAAGGATAGCTGTTAAATGCCTCTAGATCCTTGGAGAGATTTATCAAACCAAGTGGTATGTTGTTATCAATGTTTCTTGCCCAAAGAATAGTATGTACAAATCAAACCAAGCACAATGATTGCTTGTGCTTCCTTAAAAGTCTTTTACCTTTCAACTCTTCAATCAAATTTTTATTTTTAAAGTTTGGACCAACAAGGGACAATAAGACATCACCATCACTTGACTTTTCTTTGACTTTTGGTGTACGTGGTGCCCTTTTTAGGGCTAGAATATGTATAGGATGAGACGGAGGATCACATTTTAGTCTAGTAACTATGGCAAACTCCTTACAACCAAAACAAATTGGCATATCATAGTAATTTATACACACCTCATCCATCTTATCTTTATTTTCATTCATAAACCTATGCTTGAGAAGATCATATGCCATGGTCATTTGGAAACTAGCATTGTTGTGCTCCGACAAATCAAGATATTACCTAAAGCAGCTGCCCTTGAAATAAGCATCTAATTTTTGGTATTGAAGTATTTTTCTGAAGGTATCAAAAGATTTTCCCATGTCTGACTTTACCATAAAATCACTAGTCAAAGTTGTCGTACAATCGCATTACATTCTCAAAGGATAACTATCAATGCTGAAGGTTTTGACCAACTCTTCCGTGGAAGGGCTACTAGCATTTGGATCATCTCTTTTGAAACTTTCCTCTTCCCCATGTTGATTTTCTTCTGCTTCTGATTGAAATACCGCTTGTACAACAAGCTCATAGAGTGGTGGATGTAGCCTAGCTTCTTCACTTATTCATTTACTTGGACTTGATTCTCTTTCTTTTCTTTCTGGAGCCATATTATCTAAAACTAAGAGAAAAATAAAAAAGATTATAATTGATTAATTCATTTTTTTAGAAAGGATAATTGTAAATCTAACAAGTACAACACAATAAAATTATAGTTCCAATAGATTAGTCATCTGTTGCAATAGTTGAGTCATATATTGCAACAGATAACTAACTTGTTGCAATAGATGAGTAATCTGTTGGAAATAATAAAAAAAAGTTTCAATACTATTGTGATTTCTTCCAACAAATCACTCATCTGTTGAAATAGATGACTGATTTGTGCAACAGATCATTCATCTGTTGTAATATATGCGTAATTTATTGGAAATATTATTAAATTGTTTAGATTTCTTCCAACAGATGGGTTATCTGTTGTGATAGATAAATGATCTGTTGGAGGAAATCAATGTCTTAGACATATCATCTATTGGAATAGCTATTAGAATTTCATCCAACAGATAGTTCATCTATTGCAAAAAATAAATTAGTAGCAAGATTTTGTTAATAGAACAACATCACTATCACCATTTAATATCAAAAAATAATTTTTATCAAGAACAACAACCCACAAACAATAAATCAACCCAGCATCACAACACAACAGCACAACATGCACAACAAGAACATCAACATTGACCAACAACACCAATATTGTTGTTTTATTTGTACAAATACAAACAATAAAAAATAAACTTCAAAAAACACAACAAACACTAACAAATTGTCAATAGTTTGACAACAAGAACTACAGTAACAACAACAAAATCATATTTTACCCCTTAAAGAAAAGAGAAAAAATGCTTTAAGCAATAAGTATTGAAATTGTTAACCCATATTAGAAGAGAATTTAACTCAATTTCCTCATTTTCTTAATAACTAAAAAGCTCTAATTTTTTACCTATGAATGTCGAAAGGGGACGCTAAAGAACTCGAAGCTATTGTCGTCGGAGAATGTTGTTACGTTGATTGACAGTTGAAATTCAAAAAGGAACTTGAAACTATTTATCGTCGGAGGTTAAAGTCGATGGGATTGAAGGAAGAAATTTGCAGAACTATTGGTAAGTTTGAGAGAGAAACTGCCGGAGATAGAAGAGAGAGATGGTTGATTTGGATAAGAGAGGGGTGTGAGTTGTTTTGTATTTTTAAAAAGAATAGAAAGTTTTAAAAATATTAATTAAGTCCACAATTAACTTAATCAAGTTTAACCCTTTAAGTTAGTCAATGTCACCAATTCTTTATTCAAGACTTAACAGACACCTTTCTTTCAATTTTTTCGGAAAGGAGTAGAGAAAAAGGTGAAACAGGGACTGTTGGGTCAGTACTTTATTAGGTGTACAAGAAATAATTGTAACCTTAAATTTCTCAATAGTAATAAAGCATTGGGGGGAATCTTTTAGAAATAGATCTTTGATTTTTCTCTCCTAAATGAGGAGTTTCCACGTTAAAATATTGTGTATAAGAGGTATACATATAATCTTTTACATTGCTA
Source organism: Capsicum annuum (assembly GCF_002878395.1). NCBI lineage: Eukaryota > Viridiplantae > Streptophyta > Magnoliopsida > Solanales > Solanaceae > Capsicum > Capsicum annuum. Next base: position 259,652,445 of record NC_061113.1, read on the forward strand.
TACACATCTTAAACACAATTATACAACATATATGCATGGAAGAAACTAATTAGAATTTCAAGTACTCGTATTTTCAACTATTATTGAGTATGAAGAGTCTCCACAAACACAGACAACAAAATTTAACTTTCTTTAAAAAAAAACAAAATGGCCAAAAACCCCTTCAACCTTTAACCCAAATCCCAACTACACACTTATACTTTGCGGGGGTCCAATGAGATCTCTGACCTATTTAAAAATGTTATTATTACCTCCCTGAATGCTTATGTGGCACAACGAGTGTATCTCACTCTCAATAAAAATTTAATTTTCAAATTTCGTTTATATATATATATATATATATATATATATATATATATATATACATACATACATATATGGATTTTTTATTTTTTTCTTTATTTTTTTTATTCCTTTATCTTCTCCTTCTCTCCATTTTAATATTCCTTCACCATCTTCATCTTCCTCTTTCACATCTCCATCTTTATTTTTTTATCTCCATTTTCAATTATACCGCAAATTCAATACTTTTCTCACCATGAATTTGTAATTATTATTTTTAGACCCACTAATTTTTTTTCTTGTGAAGAAGGATAAATAGCCCCAAGTATTTCTGTCAGAATGGCTTCACAGCCGCCGGTGAAGCTTTTTCGGCCACCTAACCAGTTTCAAAATGAATATACTAGTGATACGCACCAACCCCATAAACAATTACACACATATTCATCTCACAATTCTCAGAAATTTGAAAAGATTAAAGGTGTCCTTAGAGTAATTTCTGATGAAAAGTGAAAATTAGTTCAAAAAATTATGTCTCATGAGGATTCCGGATCGAGTGAAACGATTTCAAACCATGAAATCAATATTATATCTCAAAATCAATATTCATATTTAAGCATTTTTTGCACTGTTTCGGCATCAAGATTGATTTTTAAGTTGTGGGATTCTTGATTTTGTTTGTTGTAGCATCAAGATTGAATTTTGAGTTGTGGGGTTTGTTGAAATTGTTGAATTTTGAGTTGTGGGGTTTGTTGAAATTGTCTGTTTTAGCATCCAGAATAAATTTTGAGTTGTGAAATCTTTTAGGTTTATAGCAATGATGAGATAAATGTTGGAAAAGTATCGAAGGGAATGGGAGAGGGTGTTTTTGTGAGGGATAGTGAGTTGTTTGGCGGAATTTTATTGAGGGTTAATTGAAGGTAGATGAAGTCATAATCTTCTTTTGAATCTTCATGTAAGAGTGAATTGAGGTACATGCTGTAAATGCCCTTTTAGATCTTTATGGTAAATGTGGGAATCTGATAGAGGTAGAGCAAGTTTTTGATGAGTTGGATGATGATAGTGTAGTGTCTTGGACATCTTTAATTGTATAATTGGCTGGCAATGGTTTTGATTCCATGGATTTAAGTAGGATAAAAATTAAAAAATGATTAAAAAAATACGAAAAAAGTAGGATAAAAATAATTTTTTATATAAAAAAGTAGCAATATTACGTGGCATAAACTGATAGGTGCGTGCAGCTCACCCAATTGTACAGATCTGGGTATGAGTTTCTAGAGGGGCATGTATTTCATTTTTAAATAGTTCAGGGGGCTCTATTTTTAGAGGGGCAAAGTATAAATGTGTAGTTGGGATTTGGGGTAAAGGTTTGGGGGGGCGGGGGGCGGGGGATTTTGGCCATTTTCTCTAAAAAAAATGAAAAAGATAAAATTGCCTATTTAATCATATTTCTGATGCTTGTCGTCCATTTTTTTAGTTCAATAAGATCAAAATGTGTTGAACTCTTTTTCTTTCTATTTTCAAGTACAATAAATGGTATTTTAAGAACCTTATAAATATAAAACAGTACAATCTAAAGCCTCCGAATCCATTGCAGGTGCCAATAATATTCTTTTCAGGGACCAAGCCAATACATTGTGCGTCCGCGCTCCTTATATATCTAAAACTTTTATCTGGTTGTCTTTATCTCCCATACAAATCCTTTCCAACACGATTACCATTTTAGACAACATCCACTTCTAACCGATATATAAAAGAACTCTAATTATTAATCAGATGTCATTGAATTACTTTTTGAACATACCACTTCTATCATTTGCAGTCCATTCCGAGGGTCTATACCTAATATACACACTTGTCTCAAGTTTGAAATGTTACATGGTCAAATTAATAAATTTCAAAGGTTATTTTAATGCCCCAAGAGTACACCCTGGAAGCCACACGATGCTCGGAAACATAAGTAATCCTATGCTAACCCATGACTGGCATACTACTGAGCAACCGATTTAATATGTATAAAATAGGTGAGTTTACTATGCGGAGATATAATTATGGAATAATCTGGATAAATACGATACTGATAAAGTTTATAATCTGATAAAACTAAGAAAGAACTCAAGTTACATGACTGACTCTGACTGGCATATATGAAGCCTCTACAATACTAACTATAGGTAGTTGGGATATGCCTCCAACTACCACTAATCAATACATATGGAAAATAAATAAATTGTACATGAACCAAAATTGTTTAGATTTCCCGAAATAAGAGAACTCATCACCTACTGGCTGGAGACTCCAACTATCTGATCATAATATGCGGGCTACAAATGGTACCTAAATTATGAAACAATGTAGCCACACAGGTGTATATGTGGATCAGTACTTCTAGAATGTACTGAGTAATCGGGGGTGAATGCATTAAGTAAAACTAATTATGTATGAAATATTAAAATATGCATGCTAAGTGTAAGTAGAATCACCCATAAGGTGGAATAAACTGAAAGATGAAAACATCTTAAAACATGAGTAACAAACATAATCTGATAAGATAGTGAATCACTACACATAATTTCTTAAAACTCTTTACTTTTATAGAATAAGTAGAACTGAAGTTGGGATACAGTAAAACGTGGATACTGTATGAGTACTGAGTCTAAAACTACATGATGAAGGCTGACATAATTCAAGAATCTGAACATACAATCATACAGAGCATGAATGCATAAACATACAAATTCCAACATAACATAAACTAAGCTCATCTGATTAACTGAATGACTGATAGCTAAATACTGGTCATGTAAGGCTGAAATGTACTTAGTCTGAATAACTGGGCTAAAACTATATAATACTATGCTTATGAGGTAAGGACTATCAAAACAACATGAGCTAACTGAGCATGAATGCGTGGAAACTGTAAAATCTGAAAATGCATGACCATATGACATGATACTGGAATGGTCTTTAAACTGAAATATTGAGATATTGATATTGAACAACTAGTAACTGTATGTTATGGTCAAGCAAACCTGCAACTGAACTCTGAATTGAATACTGGTCTGAGACTGTGGGAGCTACCATCTAACCGACATGCCCCAATAAGAGTTGAATTTGGGGTCCAACCTGTGACCCCAGTTGGATGGATGTCAGTACCGTACCATGAGTACTAATATTGGCTGTGTGGATCCACTAAAATAAAGTCCCAAAAGACTAAAGAGTCGCCCTCTACTGGCAGGTGCTCTAGTGAGATATATGTCAACCGTCAACTGGCAGGTTAACATATTAAACCTACGCTGGCTACGCAGTTTTGAAATGCATGGACTGCTACTAAAGGTCACACCCTCAACTGGCAGGTGAGCCCTCATCCCTAGGTTCGCTCGGTTCTAAATCCTACTCCCAACTGAATTGACTAGGATTACTGAACTAAGCTAAACTTGACTAATAGGATAACTAATTAGACTGATAATACTCATATATGCCTGAAAACCATTCTGAAAGTACTAGAACTAAGTAAACAGCTAAATTTTGGGTATTCATAACCCCCAGCACTCGATAACAATAACAATAAGAATACATAAGAGCATTTGAAACCATAATAAGTACGCGTTACTCCAAAATCATTACTTATGCATTTCATCAAACACTTGAGGGTCATAATTAAAGCATGGAACAGTTAAAACATGTGAGCATAGCATGATTACATGACTAAGATTATGAATTGGGGGATTTACATGAAATTCGCTTAAAATAGGACATGGGCATTTCATCAAAATATATAAAGATCATAGCTTAAACATAAAAATGTATTAAACATGATGGAACAACAGAGTTACATGAAAAAATTCATAACTTGGGGATTCATCTTGAAATTGATTGAACATGATATGGGAATTTCATCAAACATGTGGAAAGCATGAATTTAAAACAAAGGAATATTGGTAAACATCATGAATTTAGGATCTATCATGAAATTTACTTGAATAAAGTATGGGAAACTCAAATTCATAGCATGAGGAATTCAAAATCTTTCATGGAATCACACATAGGCTGAATTAAATTAAAAACACCATGAAAATATGAAATTCAATCTTTCCTTGAATATATAAAATAACATAATTCATTCTTTAATTAAAAGAAAAGGGTTTTGGGCTCCATAGGTGAAAGGGGACCCATGAATGAACTCGAACTCCCACATACCTTAAAACTTTAAATCTTGAAGAAGAAACAAAATCTTAGAAGCTTTCTTGAATCGGAAAACTTGATTCTTGATTATTCTTGAAGAGGGGGATTGACTTTGATGTTCTTGAAGGGGATTATTTAGGGTTTATTCTTGAGAATAAAATAGGATAATGAGGGTAAATAATTCCCTAATGGGTGCTTAAAATCGTGTTTTTATAACCTGGGTTGAGGTGGAAAAAGACCCAATTTCACCTCATTCATTTAAACCAAAAATTTATGACCCGGATTGTGGTTTGAAGGCTCATCGCGATGCGGTATAATTGCGGTAGCTTACTTCCTCACACAAAAAATGTCATAACTTTTCACTCGGTTATCGGATTAATGCGAAATTGGCATTGTTCAAAAGCTAATTCAATTATCTATAATTTGATAGGTCTTGAGCTGAAAAATTCTATATACATTAAAAGTTATACGCTTTCAAAGTTGACCCTTGTAGAATCGAATTCCAAACTTCGAACGAATCAAAGGATCTTATCTCAACATGGCTCTAAGTGATTCCTATGAACATTCTTCTCCTAATAAGCATTTCACACACTAGGATAAAGATCATGACACATGCATTCGAATTATGAATCAAGAACATGACAAATACACCTTCACCATGACGTACCAAGACTGCCACCGCGATGCGCCATAATCGAGGTGACTTGCTATTTTGGAAATCCAAATATGGTTCAAATCTCGTCCAAAAAATCTAAAATTTACCCGAGACATGCTACTGATACCTCTGAACATGCATCAACTCAAAAACTTACGCCTCAGGGTCGGGAAGGTCACTTTAAAAACCATCAAAGTTAAGAGGCCAAAACTTAAGCTAAGTCCCCAATACTTAGCTAAATTTTTAGGCTTTTAGCCTTTTATGAAGCACTAAGAGTTGAACTAAACTAAGAGAAGTACGGGGTATTACAGTCATGAATTTTTCCCAAGAGTTTAAATAGTTCAATTCAAAATATAAAATCTAGCAGAGATTCTTGAGTTTTTCTCGTGTTTTACTTATCACAATATATTTTCATATAGAAAAGCAACTAAATTTGTCTCACAAATGTCTTCAGTTTAGGGTGATCTCTAATTTCTGTGCGTTAAAATTGTTAGACTTTAATTTTTACCTCTCGAAGCTATAATTAACAAACAATGATCCAAAATGCGCTTGACAATCAACAATGAACTTGTAAGACAAAAAGGAAATGCAATACAAAAGAATTTTACAAGGCATAAGTTCAATGTCACAAATTATGCCCTAAAGCATAAGTTCGGTGACATAAATTATGCCAGAGGGCATAAGTTCAATGATAAAAGTTTTGCTAATCCAAAATTCTCTAAAAGTCATGCTAATCCAAAATTCTCTAAAAGTCTTACCATGCAAATCAAATACGATAGAATGTATGACATAGAGCAAGCATTCTATAAGTTTTACCCTGAAAAATTAGTTTTGTCAGTGAACATAGGTCATAGTTATCAATACTTTGACCTATAATTTTTTATTAAACGGAGAAGGGTCACGTATACCCCTATATTATCAAAAATAGTTTAAATATCTCTCTCTTTATACTTTTAAATAAAATTTACCTTTTATATTATACTTTCGGTCTAAATATACCCCTCTCATAATACTTTGGTACAAATTTGCCCACTCATCCTCAGATTTTGAAAACCCTATTCCAACCCAATTGTTATAAACATTAGGGATAAAAATTAAAGTCCATGATTTTTTAGAACAAATATTAATGACCAATCCGTAATTGAGGCAGTTCTATGCAAAAACTAGAAATTCAATTAGTTTAAAATGTTGATTAGCAGTGTGAAAGTGACCACTCATTCATTTTCCCCCACAAAATCAACTTTAAATACCATGAGTTTGAAAATGAAAGGCCAAGATGGAATTTACACAAAATTACATGTGCATTCAGATATTTTATTTGGATAAAAAACATAAATCCCTTAGTAAATGAAGTAATTACATAAAATTCCTTCAATCTTTCTCTCTCCCGATTTTGAAAAATATACTCATACATCTGGTCGACCCTCATACATTGTTGGAATGTATGATAAAACTGATTAGGCTATATTTAAGGAAAGATAAATCTGATAATATCAATCTATTCCATAATTCAAGCTATTAATTACCCAGCTATATTTAAGAAAAAATAAATCTGATAATAGCAATCTGTTTCTTAATTCACACCATTAATTACCCAATATTTAGTGGTGCGTGATTAAATATAGTAACTGAAATTTAAATTCAAAAAATATGTTAAACATCACATTAAACATTCTTCTTTGTTGAATTGCATTTTATGAAAAAAAATATCTTCTACTGCTTTCTTCAATTCTCAGAAACATCAATATGAACATCCCCATATTGTTACGACATTCGAACTTTTGGGAGTCGGAGATTATATAACAATCCTACAAAAGTTATGCAATTATTGTTTCGGAAAGTATAACTTTCTTGAAATTGATTGCTACGATCGCGATGGAATTGGATATTAATGAAGTTCTTAAAAAAATAGAAGTAAAATACATTATTGAGGGTAACTCTTCTCCAATTATCATAAAGAATGACAATGGAGTGAGGGTTTACATTGAGTTGAAGAAATAATTCTCGAGATTGATTAATTTTCCTCTGTGTATATCCATTTTCATAACAATGTTATACATTTTACATATATAATATTGTGTTGCCTTTATAACGTATTTACAAGATTGTAAATACTATCTAATTTGTCAACTATAGCAGTAAAGATTTGTTTAAATGTATTGTATATCAAATAGTTAAATATTAAATTGTCCTATCTATATGTATAACAACCACATGTACTATTTCATGTTTAAACAACAAAAGAAAAGGCACTCTCATGTATCGTATTTTATTTAAATCTAGGTTGACATTCTATAGTGTGATATGTGTATGATAATATATTATACTTAAGTGCATATGTACGATAAAGATTGTTTTGTTATTATGGACTCAGATTTCCGTACCAATCATATGGTTAATAGTGAAAATATTAAAAAGGTAATAAATGTAAAATACCCTAATAGTATGTTATAAATGTATGATAAAGTGTTGTACTTCAGTAATGTAACGCCCCGAGTTTGTACCCCGGACGTCACACGATGCTTACGATCCCGAAGGACCACAAGCTAACCCATGACTGGTACCTGCTGAAATCATTGAATAATAACATTGTAATAATGCGAAAATTGGGCTAAAACTTCCATAAGGTTCATAACTGAGATCAATTACTGAAAACTGAACAGCTGTCTGAAATAGTCTAGTCTGAAAGCCTCTAACTATCTGAATAGGGATTTGATGGACAAGCCCCCAACTAACTCCAACTACTGAAATAAACTGAGATACTGAAATAATAACTCTATCCTCGAAAGATAAGGACTCACCACTGTAATCACTAGCGATAACCTGAGCTGTTAAGTACAGTCTGGAGCCCGTGCATCTAAATCTATGATATAAGACATCATAGCACAAAGAAAGGGTATGTGTAAATACTTTTAATGTACTGGTATGCTAAGTGAGGTAGGCTAATACGCATGTGTTCATATGCATGAACAATAACTAACTGAATAGCATAAATGCAACTGGAAGAGAGTACATGCATAACTAGAACTCCTGTAAGTACTAATTTACTTAGCATTATTGATCGTATATATATATACATATATATATATATATATTATAAATGAGGTTACACTAAAACTGAATACTAAGTACTGACAATTGGTTAACTGATATCTAAGATTACTGAGAACTGAGTTACTAGTAACTGGGTTACTAATAACTGGGTGACTGTTTCTAACAGTCATGATTTTGTAGAACTGAACTGAGTTCTATACTGAGCTGGGTGGCTGTATCTGACAGTCCTGATTCTGTAGAACTGAACTGGGTTCTATACTGAGTCTGAAACTGAAACTGTGGGAGGTAATCATCTAACCAACATGCCCCTCTCTGAAAAGATTACGGTCTAACCTGCAACCCCAGTTGGAAGGGTGTCAGTACCGTGCCATGGGTACAAATAAGCTGAAGAGTCACCCTCATCTGGCAGGTGCCCTTAGTGAGAATGGTAGTACCCTCAACTGGCAGGTAAAACACATATCAACCCTCAACTGGTAGGTTAATATCTCAACCTATGCTGGCGACGTAGTTCTGGAATGCAAGGGATGCTACTAAGGATCATACCCTCAACTGCCAGGTGAGTCCGCATCATTGGGTTCACTTGGTGCTGAATCCTACTCCCAACTGAATAGACACAAAATTGATCACTAGACTGTACTAAGTTGGACTGAACTATTACTGATCGTGTTAACTGACTGAACTGGACTAAGTTCACTGAGTTTTGTGACTGACTAAGTACTACTGTTTGTGAAATTACTGAGACTATTCTGAAGTTACTGTAATTCTAGGTAAACAGCTAGATTTTTGGGTATTGAATACCCCCACGACTCGATAGCATTAAAAGTAAACATGGCACAATCATGAAAGCAAAACACTAGTTTCTTGTTCACAATGCATCTATTTAGGCATTTTGTCAACCACTTGGTATACATGAACTTGTACTTGAATGGGACCACATAATATCTTGTCATGAACTCATTATCCAATTCACTTGAGCATTTTATCAAACACTTGGGGAGTATGATCAATGTAGATGATAATAGTAAACACATAAGCATCATGAATACAACACCCAACCTGCAATTCATGGGTTTAACATAAAGATCACATAAATCAGCCCACATACTATCTAAATTTCACGAAACTCACAATCAATCATGGAACTAAACCCAAGCAACTTCATAAACGTGAATACAATTTTAATTCAAACATGTAAATCATGAATCAATAAACTTATAGTTTTAAAAAGGGGGGGTTCTTGGACTTCATGGGTGAAAGAAACCCATGAATGAATACCTAATATACCTTGATTGTTAATCCTCTAAAATTTGTGGTGAACTTCTTGGGACTTGAATCTTGAATTTGATGGGTTAGGGTTTGTTCTTGAGAGGATTTGTGAATAATAATTAAATTTTGCCTTTAGAATGGCTTACTCTCATATTTTTGGGCTGATATGAGGTAGGAAAATGACTTATTTACCCCTCTAGACACGGAACTAAAAGCTAAAAAATTTAGGAGCATGTGTCGCACACTCTGGAGCTACGAAATGGAGTGTGCGCCGGATGCTCTATCGCATACACCCTAGGGAGGTGGACTGGAGCGTGCACCGCATGCTAATCGCATGCAGCCACATGCTAATCGCGCCCATCCACTATTTTGGACTCCCAAACATACCTTTATGCTTGCCTAAAAATTTTGAAACTTACCTAAGGAGACCTATTGACACCTCTGATCATGAATCAACTTAAAAATCAATAGTCTAAGGTCGTACGGATCGAAAATAAGGTCATCCCATTATGAAGGCTAAAATGATTCTAAGTCTCAACACTTAGCTGAATTTGTCTTAAGTCTGGAACCCCTCATTACAAGCTATCTGGGACTGAATTGAACTAGGAATTTTTACGGGGTCTTACAAGTAATATGTATGATGTAAAAATTTTCATTATTTTCTATTAAGTCATAAACTTTTAGCAAATGTATGATGTTATGTTATACATTACTTCAACACGTATAAGACACATGTTCAATGTATTATTAACTTAACACAGATTTTACATACTGAAATAATAATACAATGTGTTAGATATACAATAACACATTAATGTGTAATTTATGTTTATACTTTATATATAATATAATGTATGATAAACGTGATATCTACCAAACTATATAGTAACAATACAATAAGGTGTACGTCATTACAATATATTTCTTCATAAAGATAAGTATGTATAAGAATATTTAGGACATCCATAAAATCTAAATTATAATCCAACACCACAAAATGAACACGTATTATAACTGTTTAACATCAACTACTAAAACAACAATTAGATGTTTCAAATGAAGACTAATATAAAGAAGTGCTACTCTAAAGTAATAATTGCACTTTCATCAGTTGAATGGAGATAGCTATTCCTTGGACGAGGAGGACCGTTATTATCACTAATGGTCCCTTCATTTGCCTTTGTTACTCCATAATGCCACAGTAATAAAGCCTAGCATGCACATTAACTTTCAGCATCAAAACCATATGAATGCACTTGTAGTCCCTTACTTAATATTTCAGCATATTCAGCCACAAAGACGCCATAGTCCCTAACTTGAAAAAAAATAATTCGGTAATAGTCTGTTCAATAATTATAACATGATTACCAACAGTTGCACATGTATGAGGGAAAATTATACATTTAAAAAGTAAACTGAATAATGTATAATGTCATACTACACATCTAAATTTTTCACCTTAAACATGTATGGCCTATAAGCTTGACAGAAGTTATAATGAAAACTTATACAGTAAAAAGGCTTTCTAACTGTATAATACCAGATAAAACATAAAATGCCTCTTATATATAATAAGAACTTCTAATGTATAACATATTGAAATATATATCAGAAGACTTATATTATACATTAGTCGTCCAAAATAAGTAATGTATAATGACTGACATATTGTAGCTTATACTTTCAAATAAAAACTTTAAGAATGAATATGACTGATATATTATAGCTTTATACATTATTCATCTATAAACTTATCAGAATGTATAAGGTAACCTTATACAAAATTCATAGATTCTAATTATATAATTTCACTAAATACAAAAACAGCCTCTTCTATGAATGTAAAAACTTATATTAGACATAAGTGTGCTAAATAAAGTAATGTAGAATGTACAAAATCTACACCTTTGAAAGACGTGGTTGGCCGAAATCATCAACCTTCTTACTTTTTGATTTTGAAGTTGACTTCTTTGAACTAGAATTGACCACTTCCTTCAATCTCTTCATGGTTACCGGGTCGTTTCGGTGCTTTGAACGATTCTATGCGAAATTAGGTTCTTCGAAATTGGGTCGTTCCGATGCTTTGAACCAAAAAAGCATTGAAATTTTTTTTGATTTTGTAAAGTTCAAAAAAAAATACAAAATTAATAAAGAAAATCATTATGTTCAATTAATGTTTGAAAACTTACAAATTGGTAACCTCTGAGTACATGATTGCTTGATTCTGGGTGTGAAAAGAGGGATTTGATAATGGTGGAAAAAACTAATTTGTAATTGGAGAGAAAAAGGGAGCAAAAGGCAGCCTTTTTGGATGTACAAGAGTAAGGAGAGAGAAAGTAAAAAATTAGGGAATTTAAGTAATTAATTTGAGATTTATGTAATTACTTTACCAACATGAGATTGATTGTAATAAGGTAAAGTTACCTTGTGTATATATGTAAATTTTAGATAAAAAAAAAAAAAGCAAAATAAAGGTCGTCAACATTGGGCTTAGACTTGTTGGGCCTTAAAATAATTAATAATATTTTAGTATTAATTATTAAAATATTATTTTTTAATTTTTTTTTTTTGAAAAACCAACCACAAGTGGTCGGTTTTATTAAAAAATTAATTAAAAAATTATAAAAAGCTACTACTTATTGTCGGTTTTTAATAATTTATTTTTAAAAAAAATTCCCAAAAACCCACCACTTGTAATTTTAATAAATTATTTATTTATTTTCCAAATAAAAATTTAAAAAGCAAATAAATTTTAGTAACACCTAATTATATATATGTAATCAAATATATATATTATTTTCATAAAGAGTAATTATATATATAATCTAATACATATATACTTTTTTGAAATTACACTGATCACACCTAGTCGATAACCAGTATAATAAATATAATACGTTAAGCATAATCTTTATCTTTTACTTATGTTTCAATATATAAAATAAATATTTTCCTTTCTATATACGTTAACTGATGTTAAACACGCATAATCTTTGTATAATGAATATGTGTATATATATATATTATACGTCCGTTGAGATAATGATATTATGTTTCTATTCCAGTCATAATGATATTACCATTGAGATATCTTTATATATATTTATTTTTATACTGATCGATTAATGAACGATGTAGTCAAAACATAATATATTAATGTAATCAAATATAATTAATCGATAATTAATCGATCAATAATAATCTTAGTATGTATAAGAAACACATCACATTATATTATTGGATAATATACTTGTGTACGCATGTGATGTATATAGTACGTACATTTGATCTTGATATAGTCGATAGTGTGTATATGTGTGTGTATGTATACGCATATATATAATATATACATATTATATAGCGACGGTATATTAATGACATAAGATAAACCAACTGATAATTTATCTGAGTATATGTGAAATACAATGGGATAGTAAAATCGGGTATGTGATGTATATAGTACGTATATGAAATACATCGCATTATATAATTGGATAAAATACTCGTGTACGTATGTGATGACGTATAGATATAGCACGTATTGATATAGTCGATAGTGTGTACGTATATGTGTGTGTATGTATAGGTATATATATAGTATATACATATTATATAGTGAAGGTATATTAATGACATAAGATAAACCAACCGAAATTCAACTAAGTATCTGTGAAATACGTTACGTTGTATATTATTATGGGGTATTTATAGTACATATTTGAAAGCTGATAGACAATTGAATATATATATATATACATATATCTCATAGTGACATATGCAGCAATCGAAAGCTCGATAACTGAATGTATATATCAAAATATTTTGAATAATGCAATGATTTCATACTATTGAAGGAATAGATATACTATTTTGTGTGAATGTAGATACACGTATATTGTTGAAGTTGTAATAATGTAAGACAAGTAATCGATAATTTATCTGATTAACACATTGTATTACGAGGTACATATATATCTAATTAAAATCGATAATTTATCTGATTAAGACATTGTATTATGAGGTATAAATTCGTAATTAAAATTTAATTAACCAAAAATTTATAATAATTTGCAAAATTCATTGATATTATTATACGATTGAGGAAATATACTACCCATGTTAATATGGTGGTAAAATAACTAAATATGTGATTTATATATATATATATATATAGATATAGATATATATATGCATTGTATTAAATTAATTGGATATTGTTATAAATATTATAAAATTATTTATTAAAAAAATAATTTTTATATAAGTATTTTATTTTAATATCGACATTTTTATTATTTATTCTTTCATCATTATTAAATTTCCTAAAATAGCAACACTAATTCAATTCAATTTTCCCAATTCATTTACTTTCTAGCCACATTTTATATATGTCTATGTCAATTTTAGCCTAAATTTATTTCCAATTTGACCTCAAATTAAAATATCCAATTTCAATTTCATTTGACTCCTCTCAATTTTAATCATAGCCATTGATCTCATCCAATCAACGGCAGGGATTAAATCCACCATTTATCACACTTTTAGTCAAAATAAACTCAAACCCTAACCCTTTTTCACAAAACAAAAGCTGCAGTATTCCTCTTATCTCCCTCTCATCGATCTCTCTCTGTCTCTCTCTCTGTCTCTATAAATGACGATGAACCCTGTGCCGCCAGCCATCTCTACCAACGCCGGTAGTCATCATCATTTCACGAGCTAGTGAATTGGAGGTCCACATAAGCTACAGAACTATATCAGGTGACCTTTGATTTTACATTCTACAGAAAGTTCTGCAAGCATTTCGAAGAATTTGTGTTTTAGTTAAGTTGATGCCTTCCTATTGTGTAACAAACCGTTATTTCAGACATACTACATTAACATGTATGTTTCATAATGTGAAAAAGGTGAACTTTATGGCATATCATACTATAATTGGACTAGGATAAAGAGAAATATCTAATCGATGAAGGGAGACATATGAACATTTTCCTTTTTTTTACTTACATAAGTACCTATTAAGTCCACAGGTAAAGAAAACAAGTTGACTAAGCAATGGAAACCTGGAAGGCTACAGCTACACCATTCATAAACAAAAAGAAGGTGTGAAAGGTTCACATGCTGTTTGTCTA
>NC_061113.1:259670012-259750319 GCF_002878395.1 Capsicum annuum
TTCATAAACAAAAAGAAGGTGTGAAAGGTTCACATGCTGTTTGTCTAATTGTCTAAGCAAAGACTTGTTTTTAGTGAAGGAAAAGATTGTCTCACATACTGTTCACAAACTATTGTATTTAAAAGCCTTGTTCTTGGGCTATATATGTACCTATGCAATAGTACTAGAAATAAAGTATTATCGCAATTTAGAAATGACTATTTCTTTGTTTTGAATGTCGTTTGTTAGGTCACTTAGTTGCTTGAAAAAGGTTAAGTCGAGGGACTTTGAAGTGGATTTTTTTGTGTTTTACATGTGGTTTGTTAGATCACTTAGACGCTCGAAAATGGTTAACTTAAGGGACTTTAAAAGAGATTTTTTTGTTTTGCTTGTGGTTATGGTAGGTGACATAGTTGGTTGAAAGTGATTAAGACTTAGTTTGAATGTTGTTTTTTTTTTAGTGTTAGTTGCTGAAAATGGTTAAGTTTAGGGACTTTAAAAGGGATTTTTTTATTTTGCTTGTGGTTATGGTAGGTGACATAGTTGGTTGAAAGTGGTTAAGACTTAGTTTGAATGTTGTTTTGTTTTGAGAGTTAGTTGCTCGAAAATGGTTAAGTTTAGGGACTTTAAAAGGGATTTTTTTATTTTTCTAATGGTTATGGTAGGTTACATAGTTGGTTGAAAGTGGTTAAGACTTAGTTTGAATGTTGTTTTGTTTTGAGAGTTGTTGCTCGAAAATGGTTATGTTTAGGGACTTTAAAAGGGGTTTTTTTTGTTTTGCTTGTGGTTATGGTAGGTGACATAGTTGGTTGAAAGTGGTTAAGACTTAGTTTGAATGTTGTTTTGTTTTGAGAGTTAATTACTCGAAAATGGTTAAGTTTAGGGACTTTAAAAGGGGTTTTTTTGTTTTGCTTGTGGTTATGGTAGGTGACATAGTTGGTTGAAAGTGGTTAAGACTTAGTTTGAATGTTGTTCTCGAAAATGGTTAAGTTTAGGGACTTTAAAAGGGGTTTTTATGTTTTGGTTGTGGTTATGGTAGGTGACATAGTTGGTTGAAAGTGGTTAAGACTTAGATTGAATATTGTTTTGTTTTGACACTTAGTTGCGTCTCAACTAATTTACTGAATACATGTTATCATTTCTAATTGAGATATAATGCTTTTTATTGCTGGTACTCTCGATATTGCAGGAAAAGGATTGCTTTGCTATTTTTTCAGTAACCGCTTGTCTCTTTGACATTAATTTAGGCGAAGTAAAGGTAAGTTTACTTCTCTCTGATTTGTTATAATAAAGTGTTGTTTTTTTCATATTGAAGTCTAGTGAAGCCGTATGTGGTTGGTGACTTTATTAGTTCAAAATGCTTAAGTTTTGGTGACTTTAAAAGTGAACTTTTGTTTAGGAGGTGATGTGGTTGGTGACTTTATTAGTTGAAAATGCTTAAGTGCCGGTGACTTTAAAAGTCAATTAGTGTTTACAAGGTGATGTTGTTGGTGCCTTTGTTAGTTGAAAATGCTTAAGTTCTGGTGACTTTAATAGTGAATTATTGTTTACAAGGTGATGTGGTTGGTGACTTTATTAGTTGAAAATGCTTAAGTGCCGGTGACTTTAATAGTGAACTAGTGTTTACAAGGTGATGTGGTTGGTGACTTTATTAGTTGAATTAAAAGTGAACTTTTGTTTAGGAGGTGATGTGGTTGGTAACTTTATTTGTTGAAAATGCTTAAGTGGCGGTGACTTTAATAGTGAATTAGTGTTTAGGAGGTGATGTGGTTGGTTACTTTATTAGTTGAAAATGCTTAAGTTTTGGTGACTTTAAAAGTGAACTTTCGTTTAGGAGGTGATGTGGTTGGTGACTTTATTAGTTGAAAATGCTTAAGTGCCGGTGACTTTAATTGTGAATTAGTGTTTACAAGGTGATGTTGTTCGTGCCTTTGTTAGTTGAAAATGCTTAAGTTTTCGTTAAGTATAGGAATTTTAAAGGTAATTTTTGTGTTTTGAATGTGAGTTGGTTAGTGACTTAGACACTTGAATATGGTTAAGTATGGGTGATTTTTGTGAATGTGACTTTATAGGGACTTTGTGTTTTGAATGTGAGTTGGTTAGTGACTTAGTCACTTAATTAGTTGTAACTTCATGTAATTATTTTAATCTGATTGATTGCGTAGATGGAACCTAATTATAGCTGGATATATCAACGGAACAATGATAATAAAGTGGGTATTAGGGAGGAATTTGTTGAAGGTGTCAAAAGATTTGTTGAACATGCTAAGACACTTGATATGTGGACACGTTATCGGTTTATTCGTTGTCTTTGTGTTAGATGTGATGGTATAAATCTTATAAGTGAAGAAGATGTGAAGGAACATCTTTATAGAAAGGGGTTTCACGAGGACTTTTTAAGATTGTGTGGTATTCATGGGGATGTAGCGCAAAATAACTTTATTGTTGGAGAAAGTAGTAGATCTACAGGGCATAATGAATATCAATAAATTAGGATGACAAAAATGATGCTCGATGCTTTTGGGATGCAACATGGGGTTGACATTAGGGAAAATATTGAAGATATTCCTAATAGCGAAACGGGCAATTTCTACAAAGAATTGCATGCTGCTAGTCATCTTTTATTTGACGGCTGTTCGTACTCTCGTTTGTCTGTTGCTATTACATTACTAAGTATTAAATCTGACTGGAATATTGCTGAATGAGGAATGGACTCAATGATAGACCTTATTAAAGAGTTAGTTGTCTCCGACTTGGAGGTTTCTAATTCTTTCTATAAGGCAAAAAGATTGGTGTCAAAGTTAGGTCTCTCCTCGATGAGAATTGATTGTTGTGAAAATGGCTGCATGTTATACTTTAAGGAAGATACTAACCTAGAGTTCTGTAAGTTTTGTCAGCACTCTCGGTTTGAAACTATTGTTGACTCTTAGGTTTTTGATTTTTGTATGTCTTGTACTTTGAAACTATTGTTGTAGTATTTTCATATTTTGTTGGACATTTTTTATGTCCTATACACTTTTGAAAGCATTTACATTTGTTTTTTGATTGTTATTGTTGTTGTATTTAATTTGGTTTTGTTGTATTTCATTGTTGTTATTGCATATGCTGTATTTGGGTTTACAATTTTATTTTTTTTAAAAATACCCAGAAAAATCGACCACAAGTGGTCGGTTTTTTTTTAAAAAAAATTGTAGAAAACCTACCTCTTGTGGTAGGTTTTTTAGTAAATTAATAAATTAATTTAATAAAAATCCTTCCACAAGTGGTCGGATTTTTAATAAATTAATTAATTAATTTAATTAAAAACCTTCCACTTGTGGTCGGTTTTTTAATAAATTAATTAACTAATTTTATAAAAAACCTTCCACAAGTGGTCGGATTTTTAATAAATTAATTAATTAATTTAATAAAAAACCTTCCACATGTGGCAGGTTTTTTTTCTCCAAAATTATTTTTTTCTAACTTTAATAAAATAATAATGAATTTTACATATATATATATATATATTTTTAAAAACCAACCACTTATGGTTGGTTTTGGAAAAACTACCATAACTTTTCCGACCACAGATTTTGATCGCTTTTGTGGTCGGTTTTTTAGAAAAACCTTCCACATGTGGAAGGTTTTTGTGGTCGGTTTTATCCCCTTTTTAGTAGTGTTTGAATTGATCCGATTTATGTACAATCCTACTTAGAAGGTTCAAATTATTTGAGCTATGGATAGGTTGGATCACTCATAATAACGATCTTGTATGAGATAAAATTATGTAAACATCAAAATTTGATTCAACATTAAAAAAGTAAATAAATTTGATTTAGGCCAAAAATGGAAATAACAAATTTCGTTACAATTAGGACTCAGCTGATTTTTAATTGTTTAATTCCTAAATTTTAGTAATTGAAGTTGCGATGAGAATCCTTTAATTTCCCTAATGTGTAAAAAACTTATACACTAACATGAATAAAAATTTAAACTCTTTTTTTTATATTGTAATTCTAAATTTTTTGAACCACGTGTTAATTCTCTTACTTCAAATATTCCAGTGGAATTCTTCTTCTAAATAAAAAAATATCTTTTAGAATGTTATGGTGGAAGAAATGATAGTTGAAGTTAGTTGGATTTATACACCTAAGTGTTGTTATCTGGCCTTTATTAGCTTAGTTTTGAGGACTTCTGAAGAATTAAGTTATCTAAATGGTAATCATCATGAACAACTAAACAAGAAAGCAGGAAAGTAAGAAAGAAGAGATGAGAAGAGAGAACATAGTTGATCATAGAGCATTAGCCAAAAATTGTAATTCACTATATTCAAGTTATTCATCAATAGTAAATTATACATATGTATATATAGGAAGTTAGTTATCTTTTAAGTGAGTTAAGACTACTAGTAGGTTAGTTGGTCGGTTAGAGTTGAGTGCAAAGTTAGTTAAAACTAACTTCGTTTTGTCATTGCATTAGTGAATTGATATAGTTGGAACACTCTTGACAACCTACTTCAATACCCCCCCCCCCCTCAAACTTGATACTTAAAGAGATTTATAAAACCAAGTTTGAACATCAGATATTCATGTTGGACCTTAGTTAGGCCTTTGGTAAAAGCATCTGCAGGTTGATCATATGTAGATAAATATTCAGTTTTGATCAGTCCTTGTTGAATCTTTTTCCTTACAAAGTGACAATCTATTTCTATATGTTTGGTCCTTTCATGGTAAATTGGGTTTATGGCTATCTGTAATGCTGTTTTTTTGTCACTAAAGACGGTAACTAGTAGTTGTACAGGTACTTGTAGGTCCTTGATTAAATCAATTAACTAGGTAAGCTCTACGTACAACTGTTGAGGCTAGATTTTTGTATTCTGATTCAGCTAAACTTCTTGAGATAGTTGATTGCTTCTTCGACTTCCAGGAAACTAATAAATCACCTAGTTTAATAGTAAAACCAGTAATAAATTTTCTAGAAAAGGCATAAGCTGCCTAGTCTGCATCACGATGAGCTGTAAGAACATCCTTCCATGCACTAGACATCAGAAGTCCTTGTCTTGGCTTTTCTTTATTGTATCCGATAACTCTGAGTGTTGCATTCATGTGAGATTGTTTTGGACTCTGCAAGAATTGACTATGAGTCTGAACACTATAAGATATGTCTGGTCTTGTTACTATAAGATGTAGCAGCTTCTCTATTATTCTTTAATACACTCCCTGGTCAGCTAGTTTTTCATCATTATGCCTTGCAACTCTTGGAACGTGTTGATCATAGTCACTGGTTGTCAGTTTTTTAGTAATGTGATAGAGTGTGGGAGCATGTATAGTAGCATTAAGACCAATTTTTTAAATCAACTCAAGGGTATTACTTCCTTTGGTGCCCTTGTTTGGACCTTGCAAACTCAATACCTAGGAAGTACTTCAATTCTCCCAAGTCTTTTATTTTGAAAGCTTTGTGAAGAGCTTCCTTTGTCTCAATTACCTGGTCTAGATTATCCCTTGTTACTAGTATGTCATCAATATATACTAGTACGATAATTATTCCTTCACTGGTTTCCTTGATGTATAATGATGATCATATTGGCTTTGCCTGAATTTGTATTTGATTAATGTTTGAGAGAACTTTTTATTTCACTGTCTTGGTGCTTGTTTCAATCCATATAAGTATTTAGTAAGTCTGTATACCTGTCTATTCTCCCCCGGACTTCTGAATTCTTATGGGAGCTCCATGTATATCTCATCATCCAAATTTGAACACATCCATTTGATGAATGTGCCAATGTCTAGCAGCTGTTATTTCCAAAACTGTTCTCAATATGACCATTTTCACCACTGGACTAAAGGTTTCTTGGTAGTCTATGCCTTCTTTCTGACTAAAATCTTTTGCAATTGGCCTTGTCTTAAATCTCTGTACTTCTTCTGAGGCTTTATACTTGATCTTATATATCCATTTGCACCTTATTACTTTGAAGTGAAACCACTTTAGTTTGTATAGTATCTACCCATCTTGGATCATTTACTGCTTCTGCATAAGAGGTAGACTCCACAAGATTAGAAAAATTAGATAGATAGCATTGATACTTAGTAAATATATTATCATAAGAAACATAATCATAGAGAGGGTATAAAATATCGTCATTAATAGTTAATGACACAAAATCTTCATCCATGCAGGTGGATTTGAACCCTGGTAGATTTTCTTTGGTCTTGTTGAGCATCTTCTTGTAATCTAGTTGTGATCCTTGTTGTGACAGAATATTTTGTTATCTAGTAAGTGATCTTGTTATTCTTCAGGTTGGAATAGGTTGTATATGGTGGTCCTACGTAGTGAGTTGTACAGGTTGATTTTGTGTAGTACTTGGTTGATCTGTAGTGATGTCACTTGTGGCTTGTGGTTAGAGATCAACATTAGGTTGAGTTCTAGTCACAACAGTGATATTAGATAATTCAACTTCTAGAGATTGATCAAGATTAGTTATGAATGGAAATTAGTCCTCTCTAAACACCACAACCCTGTTTACAAAGAAAATTTTGTTAGTAAGACCATAGAGAATATAGCCTTTCTTTGTTTTTGAATATCCCATATGAACTACTTTCCTAGATCCAGGCATTAACTTATTTGACTCATTGATAGATTTATCATAACACAAACAACTTAATACCTTTAAATGATCTAGGGAATGTTTTTTTATTATACAACCTCTCATAAGGTGTCATATATCCTAACACGAAAGATAAAAGCCTATTAATCAGGTATGTCCTTGTACACAATATCCCCAAAATTTTAAAGGTATATTAGCTTGAAACCTTAGGGATCTTGTCATGTCCAATAAGTGCCTATGCATTCTTTCGGCCACATCATTTTGTTGGGGTGTATAAGAGCAGAGGTCTGATGCTTTATCCCCAAGTTTGTAAACAAATCAATACATGCTTTGTTAACAAACTCAGTTCTATTATCTATCCTGATAACTTTTGCATATGTATCAAATGAGTATGAACATAAGATAAGAAATGCCTAAGAATAACAACAACATCAGATTTCAGTTTAAGCAAAAATATACATGTCATTCTAGAAAAGTCATCAACTATAGTAAAGAATAATTTGTGTCCATCACAAGTAGGAACTTTTTATGGTCCCCAAAAATCCATATGAAGAAGATCAAATGGTTTATGGCTAGTGATAGTACTAATAGGAAAAGCCAATCTAACTTGCTTCGCTAGTGGACAAATACTACATTTATTGATAAAACCATCCATAGAACCACATTTATTAGGAAACATTTGACACAGTATTCTATATGGAATATTTCTAAGCCTCTTATGCCATAGTTGAAGATCTGATTTATCTGTTATCTTAGCATTTAGCACACAGTCAGCCATTCCGCTATGTCCTGGTAGCTTTTGTCTCAGTAGAAGGTATAATTCATTCTTTTCTGTACCAGTCTCCTTCACCTTCCCATTCCAAAGATCTTAAAACAAACAGAAGTTAGTAAAAAGGTTGCAGAAATATTAAGTTGTTTTGTTGCCTATAAGACTAATAACAAGTTATATTTCAATTAGGGTAAATGGAACACATTTTGTATGGTGCGATTATTAGAAATACTACTAGAGCAGGAGTGTGTAACAAATGACATATCACTATTAGTTAATGTTACTTTTTGTGGATGCACTAACTCAGATATTAAACCTTTATTTAGAAGTTCAATGTGTGTGTCATGTGATTTATTGCACCTATATAAATAAACCACTCATGTAGTTTTGTAACGCCCTGATTTTCTAGAATCAAAATGCCACATGGTGCTCATGGTCCCAAAGGACCACAAGCTAACCCTTTTCTGATATCTGTACCTGAGCACTACATAATATACTGAAATAAATACGAAAAATTGGTGGAAACTTACCATAAGTTTCAAATATCTAAAAATACTCAATACTGAAAATTGAATACTAATACATCTGTCCGAAAAGCCTCTAAACTTTTTTGAACTGTGGAGTTGATGGGACATGTCCCCAACTAACTCCGTCTACTGAAAATAAACTGAGTCTAATTCCATAATAAAATAAGGATCATCCTTGAATGAAGAGGACTCACTACAACCTCTACTGCTGCTGACTGAGTCTGGACCGCTAAGGGTGCTTTGGATCTCGTGCTTTAGAACGTATGGTATAAGACACCATAGTGCAAGAGAAAAGTATGTGTCAGTACTTTTGAATGTACTGGTATGCTAGATGAGGTAAGGCTAAATGCAAGGGCTTATGCGTGAACATAGCTTAACTGAATAATATGAGAGTACTGAATGAGGACATATGCATGAATGTACAAACCAAAATTGGAATTGCAGTAACACTGAATACGAACTCTAAATACTGGTTTCTGAATACTGACTTACTGATGACTGAGTCTACTAGTACTGATGCCTGAGTTTACTAATTTTGAGAGATAGAATAACTGAGTCTATTGAGATTGATCTCTAATCTCGCCGATACTGATATTGATTTATTATATCTGAGATCAAGCTTATATAACGGGTGACCTCTGAGTTTACTGGTAATAATGCTAGATACTTGATATACTAAATCTGAGATCAAGCCTATATAACGGGTGACCTCTGAGTCTACTGATAATGAATATGATTGTTTGAATCTGATATCAACCGTGTATAATGGGTGACCTCTAAGTCTACTGATAATGAATATGATTGTTTGAATCTGAGATTATGCCTATAAAATGGGTGACCTCTGAAAGGTAGTCAATACTAGTATAACGGGTGACTCCTCAGTTGAATTCTATTACTGACACTGAATCTAAAATTGAGACTGTGGGAGGTAACTTCTAACTGACATGCCTCATCTAGCTTCTTTGGGGTCCAACCTGTAACCCCAGTTTGAAGGGTGTCAGTACTGTGCCACGGGTAATGATACTTCTCTCTGAACCCAGAATACCATGCCTAATATAATGGGTGACACCTGGTTAGAGCCAAGCCTAATAAAATGGGTGACTCTGGCAAGGTAGTCAATCCTAATATAAGGCTACATAGTTCTGGAGTACAGGGATTATTATTAACGACTCTGTCTAAAATAACGGGGAAGCCGTCATCCCTGACCACGCTTGGTGCTGAATCTTACGCCAAACTAAATAGACACTGAACTGATTCTTAACTGAACTAAGACTGATTCATAATTCTTGACTGATCTGACTGATCTCACTTAGATCCATTATCTGACGTAATACCTTTGAATTCTAATTTCTGTCGGAATGCTACTGAGTTATGTAACTTACTGGGCTTTACTGAAATTTGATCTGAATACTGAATACTACAGCGGTCCAAACTGAATACGAAACTGGGTTAGACTGATACAGAGACTGGATTGAACTAGTACTGAGATTACTGAATTTTTCTTAAGTTTGTACTGGTTGAATTCTACTGATCATAGCACGATTGAAATTATCTTGAGACTGACTAGGCTCTAGAAAAGCAGCTAAATTTTTGGATATAAATACCCCCAGGACTCGATAGCATAAATAAATAAATAAATAAGACAAGACCACACTTGAATATCATGACAATGGACTTTCATTCACAACATATTCAATACGATATCTTGTCAATCACTTGAATGTCATAAACATGTAAATGTATAAGGAATTCATACTAATACCTCATAGTTGTTCAATAAGGAATACACATGGATAAGAATGCATGCAACTTATCATAATACATTTACTAAGGCATTTGAAGAAACGCTTGTCATGTACTAGTTATCACATAATTGGGGATTTCATGGTTAACATACTAAAGAGGGCACTCTTCTCTTTACTTAAGCATTCTATCAAACATATGGGGAGCATGCTTTGGTTATACTACTGATTCTATACTTAATTATCATGAATACATCAATATCATAAAACTTGTAGAGGGTTTATCATGAACATCATACAATTCATCACATAGTAGAATCAACTCTTGAAATTTGTAGTCTAAATCATGAATTAAAACTCAATAATACAAGATCATGAACTCTAATACACATAAATCATGAAATCTCATAAATACATAAACCTCAAAATTTTGAAAAGGATTCTTGAGCTCCTTAGGTGGAAGAAACCCAAGAATCAACATCTAACATACCTTGTTATATGATTCTTGGAAGATTTACGGAGGAATCTTGATGACTTGGGTCTTGAGAAATGAACCCTAATGGTTGTTCTTGAAGAAAATTGAGAGAAAACTAGTATATTTGGGTGAAATAATGAGAAATCTCGTGTTAAAGAGTATATATAGGGGTAGCAAAATGATCGTCTTCCCCTTGGAATTAAAATCCAGAACTGGAAAAATCTCAATTTTACATGCTTGTGCGACGCGCCATAATCGCTCCATCTTATTGGAAATTGAACAATTGAGAAACTGAACCTTGGCATGACACGGTGGAAATAGTGGAGGCTTACTGGATTTTGACAATTGCCATTTTGGCTGGTTCCGTGATGCGCTAAAGTACCAGGTGGTACACTGTCTCACTAAAATGGCTCTAACTCTTCACCCGAGTGTCGGATTTGGCCAAATCTGGTATCGACGAAAAGCTTATTCAATTCTCTACATGAAAAAAATTTGATATTAGGGAAATTCTATACGGTTTAAAATGCTTATCACTTGGGAAGTCAGCCCTTACTCCCCCTTAAGGATGAAACTCGACTTAAAGAAAATTCAGGGTATTACAAGTTTATTGCTAACTAACAGGGCACCACCAATAAATGTTATGTTTTCTACAGTTATAGAGGGCTAGGTGCTGAAACTTGATTCTGCTCTTCCACCATTTTGTATATTTGATCATAGTGTCCAGGTGTAAGCCTTGGTGTAATCATCCCATCATTTGGTAAGTTTTGTGAAGTATGATATGCACCATATGATTCAGTCTATTGAGGTTGTAGCTTTCAGTCCTCAACCACAACACTATGAGTACTAGAAGTAATCTTTCTCTGCTTAACTTTGTTATCAAAGCCACCTCTGAAGTCATTTTTCATTCTTTGATCTCCATGTTTGGGGTGACCTGGTGGATATCCAACTAACTTGTAGCAATCCATCTTATGGTAACCTTTCATCTTGCAATGATCACAAATAACATTTGGGTTATAAGTTGAAACACAATTTCTTTTTCCTTTATGATAACCACCTTGATAGCAATTTTAGAGTACATTTCAAAAACATCAGTTGTAGTAGATGCAGCACCAAGAAGACCTGTTCCATGTACTGATTGAGCCATAGAATTTTGATTCTCATCACCCATGATATGGAATAGGCCATGTTAGCAGTAGGTAATGGTGCCATTAACAATATTTGACTTCTTGCTTATGGGTATGAATTATTCAAGCCCATTAGAAACTGATACAACTTTTGTCTTTGAAGATAAGACAAGAAATCTCTTGATTTTTCACAGTTGCGGGAAGGGGGTGGGACTAGATACTCAAATTTATCCCATAAATCCTTCAATTTATTAAAGTACACTGAAATAGATTGAACCCTCTGAGATATAATTGCAATTTCTTAATGCAGATTATAGGTTTGGGAACCATCTATTTTATCAAATCTATCTTTAAGATCTACCTATACATCATGAGCACTCGAGGCATGAACTACCCCTCCAAGAATATTACTATAAATTGAATTCATCAACCATGACAACACTATTGCATTAACTCTCTCCTACTGATTACCTAAATCAGCTGAGAAACTATATTTTTTCCAAGAACCATCAACCATTCCAAACTTATTTTGACTTAGAAATGCAATTATAACTACTTTACTCCATACAACATAGTTTTTACTTCCTTGTAACTGGAATGAAACAATGAAGTACCTAAGATATCGGCGGTAGAGAGATATAGGGTATGATTAATATCCAAAGTGATTGATGTAAACTGAAAGTCAAAACCACTATTACTAACATTTATAGAAGGTACAACTAAATTACCAACTCCATCTGAGCTTCTTTCCATTTCAATTGATTAGAGAAATATTACAGGAAGTTTCACTGGATATTTTATTTCTTGAATTCAAGAAACAATATAGACTCCACTATGAAATAGGATTGATGATGAGCACCGATTCAATTCAATATTCTTCTGATACCATGAAGAATTAAGTGATCTTAATGGTATTCACCATGAAAAACTAACCAAGAAATTAGGAAAGTAAGAAAGAAGAGAGGAGAAGTGAGAAGAGAGATTATCATAAAGCATTAGCCAAAAATTATAATTCTTTGCATTTAAGATATTCATCAATAGTACATGATACATATGTATATATAGGAAGTTAGTTATATCTTAAGTAACCTAAGACTATTAGTAGTTTAGTTGGTTGGTTAGAGGTGAGCTAGAAGTTAGTTATAACTAACTTTACTATGTCATTGCGTTCGTGAATTGATATAGTTGGAAAACTCTTGACAACCTACTTCAACAACTTTTCATGTGCGTAATGAGTAAATCTTTGTATAAATGATAATATATGTGTTAATACATTTGTTGATAGTGTTTAAGGTGTGTCCATAATAAGTTTGAAATTAAAATGTTATAGTAAAGTCCAAACGAGATAACTAGTACACTTAACTTGATGCTATGTTCTATTTTAGTTAATATTGCTTGATTCTAGCATGTTTAAAGCTCTAATCTGTGGTTTTTAATTATATAGGAATCTTTTGTGATGATTAATATAATATATGGATGATTTACAAGTTGTTTGTGAAGTGGAAACACAACCACGAAGCAAGGAGCAAAGAACCAAACACATGGAGTATTCAACGACCAAAGCTAGATTTTGTAGACTTAGGGGCATGCCACGCTAACCTAAAAACCACTATAAATTCACAAACCTGTGTGACTCTATGCTAGCAATGTTCCACAGCTGCCTAGGAGGCGCGATAAGGGCGCAATTTGGCTTCTACTATAAATAGGACACTTCACTTGTTTGGTATTCACCTTGGACGCCCTAGGGGCATTGAAACAGGTTGGAAAAGGATTCAATTAGGGTTTTAAATCTTTTAATTTAGTTTATTCTTGGATTATTACATGGGTATCAATACTTTGATTTTTTGTACGCCTATGAGTGTCTAAACATCCTCATCTAGGGTTAAGATCAAGAACATGATTACTATTGCTTATAATTGAGTTGGTTCTTGTTGATTATCATTATTGGTTGTTCATGTATACCTTTTTTTACTATATTATTGTTTCTCTACCCTTAATATAAATGCATAATTCTATCAGAAGTATAGAAGGAGGAATGCTAGAATAAAATGTGAGATGTATGGGATAGGATTATAATCTTTCAATGAATTGAAGTTATGATTTGCATTTAGGATTTGAATATACCTAATTTACCCTATTTGGTTAATATATGGGAATAAATATCAATGCATTTAGCTTAGTTATTGCATCCCCAATCAATGATGTAGTTGTAAGGCTAAGTTAGATAGTTGATTAGAGGTTCAGAAAATTGTAATCATATCATTATATGAACCAACAACCAAGATAATTAACAAACCAATGAAGTTATACAACTAAGTAGGATTGTTCGTAGTGCCTTAACCCTAAGTTTCTCCCTATATTTGTCCAAGAACCTTTACATTATAGTATTGTTAGTTTACTTTTAGTTTATAACTCTCAAATATTTTTGTGTTACATTTGCACTTGTTTAATCTTCATAGTAAAACTAAAATTGGATAAAATTGTTTAACACATGTCCTTATGGGATAGATACATGGTTTTTATAAGATCATTTTACACTTTCATGTGCGCTTGGACGCAACAATTTTTTAGTGCCGTTGTCAGGGACTTGTACACTGAAAACCGTCTTAGTTTTAGTTTTGATTTTTGATTTTGTGAGTGCTAATTACTTAATCTTAGCTTTTGAATTTGAAGGCACATGTTATATAAGCAAGTAAGCTGGAAAGGGACAGGGAGTTGGCTGAACCATATCTCGAATCTGAGCAACGCTTACACCTGTTGAGGAGAGAAGAAATACTTCTCTATCGAATCCCTCAAATTCATCAAGAAGAAGTTATTCCTGCTCTCATGGCTAGTGATCCACCAGCCCTCAGGACTGTTCACAAAGTAAAAATCCCACTTGCTTCTAATATGACTTATATTATCCGTAGACCAGCACCTGGAGGTAGATTTAAGCTGAAGCAGAACATGGTGTAGCTCTTGCACATCGGTGATCAGTTCATAGGCTTGTAAAATGATGATACACAGGTTCACTTGCAGATCCTTTTAGAGATCAGTGGCACGTTCATCCCTGCTGAAGTATCCACTGATTATATAAGGTTGCTACTCTTCCCCTTCTCACTTTTGGGAGAAGCAAAAGAGTGGTTGAATGCTAACCATTAGGTTCCATCACTACATGGGATGACATGGCCCAAAAATTCCTCATCCATTTCTTTACATCCAGCAATACTGGAAGGTTAAGCAATGAAATTTTGAGCTTCAAGCAGAAGCCATAAGGTAATCTTATCATGCTTAAGAGAGGTTCAAATCTCTTCTACAGGACTGTCCACATCACCAATCGTCTAATGAGGTATTAGATCAAACATTTGTAGAAGCTCTGGCCATAATGCAAAAATTTTGCTAGATTCAGCTTCAGGTAGTCGGGCTTTGGAGAAAATATATGATGAGCTCTATCCCTTGTTGAACCGTATTGCACAAGAAAATCTAGACTGGCATAGTGACATCTCCAGAAGTATAGTGAAAAGCCTACAACTAATTGAAGTTGATAGTGTCACAATCTTAGCCACCTAATTAGTTCCTATTAAAAACCAGATGATGACTTAATTTAGCAAGTTGGGTGTGAAAAATCTCAAGCACAGGTACATATGGTACAATAGGCTCCATTATGGTGTGCGATTTGTGGAAATAATGGCATTTTGTAGACTTACCTGGAGCAAATAAAAAATCTATAAAATTTGTAGGCAATGCATATAAGGGTTCGTATGATAATGCCTACAACCATAAGTAGCAAAGTCAACACAATTATTCTTGGAGTGCAAATCAACCTTAGCTCTTTCAGCAACAACACAGGACACATGACAGTAATATGGAGGTAACTTTGAAGAAGATCCTGACCAAGCAAGAATAAATGGTTGTTGAGATAAAAAAATCACCAAGTGGCTAAAAAGAAATTTGAGCAGCAGTTAGGGCAATTAGCTCAGGCACAAAGTACCAGGCCCCAAGGTGGATTGCCAATTAATACAAAGCATCTAAAGAAAGTTATGGAAATCACATTGAGGAATGGAAGAGAGCTTAGTAACAGGCCTCCAAAGATAAATTTGAAGGTACAGGTAGAGTTAGTTCCATAACAGGTTACAAGAAAAGATATTGAAAATTTAGGAAAGTCTGAATACCCGAAAGCAAAGGCTACTGAATAGGTGAATGAGATACCACCACCACCTTTCCCATAGAGGATTAAGAAGGCCAAAAAGAATGCTTTATTCAAGAAATTCTTTGACACGTTCAGAGAAATTCACATTAATTTTTCTCTCTTAGATGTTTTATAAGGTATGCCTAAGTACGCTAAGTACTTGAAGGATGTGATGACTAACAAGACAGCTACAGGATATTAAGACGGTATCACTTATTAAGAAATGCAATTCAGTGGTTATGAGGAAGATGCTTTAGAAACTGAAGGATCTAGAGAGTTCACCCTCTCTATACAAATTGGTGACAATGATATGGTTCATGCTAGATTTATTTAGGTATAAGTATGAAATTGATACCTCTATTAGTGTTTAATATTATTGGTTCAGGGAAGATGAGACCATGCTCTGTGGTATTATTGATGGCAGACTAAACCAGAGTCCAGCTCAAAGGAATTATTGACGATGTTCTCATTAAGGTTGGTAAGTTTATTATCCCTGTTGATTTTATTATTTTTGACTATAATGTAGATGATAGGGTACCAATAATATTGGGATGTCTATTCTTAGCGACGGGAGGAGCACTTATAGATGAGCACTTATAGATATGAGAAAGAGCATTCTTAAGATGAGATTAGATGATGAAGAGGTGGTATTCAAAGCCTACAAATAACTCAATCCACATTCCCATTATAATGATTTATGTATGATCATAACGATAGAACTAGATAAATGTGGGATGGAGTCTAAACTACCAATTACCTCTTTGGATACTCTCATAAAGTTTACCCAACCATCACCTAAGCCCAGAGTTCTGAAAAGTGAGAAGCCTAAAAAGGCTATTGCTAATAAATATGATGACCTTGAGAGTACACACTCTAGAGTTCAGAAAAGAGTGAGAAGGTCACCTCCAAGTAGGAAATAGAACATGAATAAAAATAGTTAAGTAGTGCATACAACGATACTAAATTAGGCACTACTTGGAAGGTAACCCAAGTTAAGGTAGGTATTTTATTTTTGAACCTTTAGTTTTTACTTCACGTATTTTTTGTTTCTGTTGAGTCACAGGTTGAAGAAAAGTCTGAGTACCGGAGACTTGAGCTAAGGAGCATGGCAAAGACTAGGTGTGGGGTCCTCGGACCCTCTTGATATTTGAAGATGCTAGTATCTAGGCCTAGAGTCCTCAGGGAATATTTCTATACTTACTTTTGAGTATACTTTGAGGAAAAAGTATGTCTTTAAGTGTGGATATGGAAATTTTCATGATTTCAGGTAAAGTGATGTTATAGGGCCTGTGTTTGTTTTTGTATTCTAGCTTTTAGTTAAACTTGAAAAATTTACAAAAATAATTTCTTTGTTGTTTATTTCTTAGTTGTTTTGAGTCATTCTAGTAGGAGAACACTTTATCCACCCCGTGGTTGTTCTTTTTGGTTCTTTTCCATAGGGCCACCCTTCGAACCAAGTATTCATTTTTTTTTATTTTAGGAGTAAATTTTAAAAATTTGTGCTAGAAATAAGCGAAATGTTCTTGTTAGTGTTGTACATGATTGAATGATGCAAGTTAGTTTTGTTTGTAAAAGCACGTGATTATGTTGAATGTCTACTTTTGAGACTCCTAGGCTTGTGTTTATGACTCTTAAGCATTGTTGTCTGTATTCTGAATTCATGTGATTGCTTGATTGAGAGTCTATAGTGATCTTACTTGAGTTGAGCATGTGTCATATGTGAGTGAGGTTTTATTGTACTCCCTGTTGCATTCTGATGTCTAGAACTTACTTGGTATGTACACAAAGCAAAATAAAGAGTGTGGGTTTAGGAGATGATATAGGCATTTCTTTGATAGCCTTGTTTCATACCCTCTTTTACCTACTCTTAAGCATAATATTAATTATCCCCGTTGAGCCATTATGCATAATTCTTTGGTAGACTTATATGGAGCCTATTTCCCTTCTTTGATTGACCATAATTTGATCAAAGCCCATAAGCGCTTTAGCTAAAAAAATTAAGATGGTTAAGGAGTAAGAAAATAGAAGAAAAGGTGAATATTAAGCCCCAAAATGTTATCCATTGGTTTTGAGAACTTTGATGTGTTGTAGTTGGGAGTTATGTAATTAAAAGAAAGAAAAATTGTTCAAATTTGATTCATGTGTGATAGAGCATACTCCCTACTTTGTATATATGAACTAACTTAATGATATAGGACAAAACAAAAGAGATGTGTGAAGGTAGAGGTGGTGAAATTTGGTTGTTAGAGCTAATTTTAATTGATAAGTATGATGTATTAAAGTGCTTAGGGAAGATAATGATTATTCCTGGAAAAAATAGTTCCTACCCATCCCTTAGACTATATTACAACCCTTAATGTCCTATTTTAATCTTTAACATTCTGATATTAGTGGAGAACTACATTAAGGGAAAGCCTATGGTTCATCTTTTGTAACTTGTGAATTCTTTGTGAGAGTGAGCCTAATTTGATTTTTGTACCCATTCGTGTGATAAACTGCATCTTTGTGAGTAAATATGGGTAATAATCTTGGGCGTATTTATATGTCCAAAGTCCAATGTTTACCCATAGTAGGACTTATTTTGTGAGTTAAAATGTGTTATTCTTATTGTTCTTGAGTTGTAATTGCATGATTTAGCTAATGGACATGATTAGTGATGCAGGGTTGATTTTTTATGAAATTGGATGCAAATGGATGCATTACGGGAAGAAAATAATGGTTGAAGCTTTGGGAGTGATTTTATGGACATGAGAAGAATTGGATTGAGCTCGAAAAGT
Organism: Capsicum annuum; assembly: GCF_002878395.1. Lineage (NCBI taxonomy): Eukaryota > Viridiplantae > Streptophyta > Magnoliopsida > Solanales > Solanaceae > Capsicum > Capsicum annuum. Next base: position 259,688,157 of record NC_061113.1, read on the forward strand.
ATGCATTTAGAGATGGAAACAAGTAATAAAGCAATGAGAAGAGAGGGAATGAGTTGTGCAGCATAGAAGTTATTCCCCGCATTGAGATCCACGCCGCTCTTACTATTTTTGTTTCAATTCTAGTGAGCCTCCATGATAGACCCACGACGCAGAGGCTAAATCAAGTCCCAACAACAAATTTTGGTGAGGTCCCGCAATAGCCTCATGGCGTGAAATGTGTTTCTTTGCTCTGGCTTCCATAGCGCGGACTCTGTTTCCTGGGAATGAGTCATGTGATGCGTTTGTGGGTATTTAATAGGCCAAATTTGTCCTACTAAAAAAGGAGCACTTCAACATAATTGAGGATACTTTTGTATGCTACATCAGAGGCTAAAAACACTATGATACTACCTAAGGGTTCTTGGAACTTCATTCTTTCACCATGACTTTTTGGTATGATTAATTATTCATTTCTGATGTTGAATTCAAACATGAGTGGCTAAAAACCATTGGTCTGGGGTTGAGGCCAAAACATGATTACACTATCATATTCTTATAGTAGTTTATTGTTGAATTATCATGTGTTATTCTTAATCTCTTGTGATTACTATTTTGATGATTGCCCGCAATTAAAATACACCTATACTCCATTGTGAATTCGAGAGGAGAATCATAGGATAGAATGGAGTGGTAAAGGATCAAGGATATTATTATTTTATAAAATAAGGGATTTGAATTAGCGTCTAGGATAGAGATATACCTAGATGCCTTGTTCGGTTTACTTGCAGGATGAAATCTTAATGTATCTAAATGGATTATTGCATCTCCTCTCAATGATGTATTGTAATGTCCAGTTAGGTAGAAGATTAGAGGATCAAGAGAGCATGATCATACTCTAAGACCTTTGAATCAATAACTCGATAATCAACTAAACTACGATAAGGATAGAGACTTGTAAGATTGCTAAAAGTGTCTCAACCCTATTATTCTCACTAGTATTGTTTACAAACCATCTTACGTTGCTATTGTCACACATTGTTATTTCTTTATTAACTAGATTATTACTAAAATCTTTGTGATCGTCTTGTTACTCTGAAACACTTAATTCATTCTTGTCGAAACTAAAGTTAGTTTAATTGCTAGCTAAGTAGTCCTCGCGGGAACGATATCTGACTATTTTAGTCACTATATTACATGCACAATCATGTGCACTTGCGTGTGCATTTGACACAAACAAGTTTTTGGCACCGTTGTCAGGGACTAAAATAATTATTAATTTTCTAAACTTTTTATTTTTGATAGTAATTTTAAGTGTTAACAACTTGATTTTAGTGGCTGACTTTTGCAGGACCAGTGAAGTACCAGACTGGCAAGATATTGAGAGTTAGTAGAGCCCTATTCAGAACCAGAACAGGAATTTCATCACAGGGTCATTATCCAATTCAGCATGTTCAAATGGCGGAGCAAAGAGATCCTAATCTTATTGATCCAATTGATCCAAATGTTGCACGTACTCCAACTCTGGCGATTCCAGCTACTCCTGCTTGAGCAGAAGCCATACTTATTTGTGAAGTGGCAATCCCACTTACGAACCATGCTACTAGTTATATCCGCAAGCCAGAGATGGGTGGTCAGTTTGAATTGAAGCAAAATATGGTACAACTGTTTTGTTTGATTGGACAATTTTCAGGGTTCTCACTTGAAGACCCACTACAGCACATACAAATTTTTTTGAAATTCAGTGATACCCATATTCCTACTAGGGTATCTACTGATTATGTCAGACTGATGCTCTTCCTCTTTTTTGTAATTGGGGATGCAAAGAAATGGTTATATGTTGAGCCACTAAACTCCATCACTTCTTGGGATGATATGGCTTAGAAACTCCTCATGTGATTCTTTCCATCTGGGAAGACAACATATTTGAGAAGTGAGATTTTGAGTTTCAGGCAGAAAGAAAGGCAAAATCTTTGCCAAGCTTTAGAAAATTTCAGGGTATGCTTAGAAATTTCCCTCACCATCATCAGTCTAATGATGTACTATTTTATACTTTAATAGAGGTTCTTGAGCCCAACACCAAGATTCTCTTGGATTCAGCAATAGGTGAGCAAGCTCTTGAGAAGACATACGATGAATTATACACACTGCTGAATTGGATTTCACAAAGGAATCTTGAGTGGCATGCTGATTCAAGAAGTGCTCAAAAAAATATTGTGGGAGTGTTGGAGGTAGACCAGTTGATTACTTTATTAGCTCAGCTTACTGCACTATAAAATCAATTGACTACTCAGTTCAGCAATATGAAGTTGGGGGTTACACAGCCTGTAACAATAGATAATGCAGTTCATCAGGATATTACTTGGTGTGAGATTTGTGGAAGCAGTGAGAATATGATAAATTCTTGTGTGGTTAATCCAGATTCTGCTAATTATATGAGGAATGCTAATCGTCAAGTGCAGAAGAACTATAACACTTACAATCCGAATTAGAGAAATCATCCTAATTTCTCATAGGATGGAAATTAGGCACAAAATAATAATCAGTATAGGGGGTCTGTACAACATAATCAACAATAATAGGTTCAGATTAATCAGGCCATGACTCAAACTAGCAATATAGAAGAGATGTTGAAATAACTTATAGCTACTCAAGAACAGTTGGTAGCAGATGTGAAGATTCAACAGTTGATTACAAAGAAATTAGAGATGAAATTGGTCAGATTGCAAGAGTGTAAAACACTAGGCCTCATGGAGGTCTACCTAGTGATACTGAGGCAAATCTAAAATAGGTAAATGCAGCCACTACTAGAAGTGGTTTGCAGCTAAAGGAGTTGGAACCTGATCAAGTAAATCCTAAGTCTACTGATGGTGACACTGAGAAGAATGAGGAGAAAGTGGTTGAAGAAAAAGTTGTAAGCAAGGAAACCAAAATGGATAAAGCTACATTACCTCTACCTTTCCTTTAAAGGCTTCAAAAGTACCAAAAGAACACTAGTTACAAGAACTTTTTAGAGATTTTAAAGCAGGTTCATGTCAATCTCCCTCTTGTTGATATTTTGTAGAATGTTCTGAAGTATGTGAATTATCTAAAAGACATAGTGGTAAACAAGAACCATTTGACTGAGGATGTTACCGCAGCACTTACTGAGGAGTGCACATCTAAGATTCAAAATAAATTGCCCATAAAGCTAAAAGATCCAGGATACTTTACCTTGCAGATTACCATAAAATAAGCCATCAGTGCTTGAGGGTTATGATATTTAGGGGAAAGCATCAATCTTATACCTACATCTTGGTTTAGAAAGATTGGTCTTAGGATTCCCAAACCAACGACCATTATTTTACACTTAGCCGATAGGTCTCTTGCTAGGCCTAACGGGATCATTGAAGACGTATTGGTGTAAGTGGGATCATTTATTTTCCCAATGGATTTTATTATTCATGGTTTTGATGCTGATTCAGCCATTCTATTTATTTTGAGATGTCAATTCTTAGTAACTAGGAAATTTCATATTGATGTAGCTGCAGGGAAGATGACCATGAGAGCTCATAACAACGTTGAGGTTTTTGTTATGTATAAGGAAATGAAGTTGCCTACTATATATGAAGAATTGTCTGCTATAAAATTTGTTGACCTTGAGTCTAAGCTCCGCCTTCTATTGTCTAATGACCCACTTGAACGAGCTTTGATTGGGTATGATCTCTATGATAATGTTGAAGAACTTGAAATTGTTCAAAGTATGGATTTGGCTTTGATTGACACCAGATTTACTAAATTTGATCTGTTGAATAGACTGATTGGACTATCTCCAAAGGCATTCAATAATGAAGCATAGGAACTAGAGCTCAATGATCATCTTTTTCATTTAATATATACTTTCCTTGGTAAGGATAATACTTTGCCTGTGATTTTGTCTGCAGATTTTTTTGATGGGCAGGTGAAAGAGTCATTGACTGTGTTGAAAAGAATTAAGAAAGCAATTGGATGATAGATGTCAGACATTGCAGGAATCAATCTTGCTTTCTATATACACAAAATATATATAGAAGAGGGATATAAAGCCAGTGTACAACACCCATAAAGACTGAATTTGGTGATGAAAGAAGTATTTATAAAAGAAGTTATTGAGTGTCTTGATATTGGGATTGTCTATCCCATATCTGACAGCAAATGGGCCAGCCCTGTACACTATGTCCCGAGAAAAGATGGGATAACTGTTGTTACTAATAAAGATAATGATCTAATTATAATTCACAAAGTGACTGGGTGGAGGATCTGTATAGATTATAGAAAGTTGAATGATGCCACGAGAAAGAATCACTATCCCATTCTATTTATTGATTAGATGTTGGACATATTGCGAGACAGGAATACTACTATTTTCTAGATGGTTATTCAGGGTATAACCAGATAACTATAGCACCTAAAGACCAGGTGAAGACCACCTTCACCTGTCTTTATGATACATATGCATTCAGACTCATGCTCTTTGGTCTTTGTAATGCCCCAGCGACTTTCTAGAGATGCATGATGGTTGTCTTCTATGATTTGGTGGAATACTTTATCGATGTATTTATGGATAATTTTTCCATTTTGGTAATTCATTTGATATATGCTTGCAGAACTTAGACAAAGTCTTGGCACGCTGTGAAGAAACCAACCTTGTTTTAAACTAGGAGAAGTTCTACTTTTTGGTTAAGAAAGGTATCATCCTTGGTTATAAGGTGTCACACAGAGGACTTGAAGTAGATAGAGCTAAGGTAGAGGTCGTTAAAAAGCTCCCGTATCCGGTGTCGATGAAAGGGGTAAGAAGCTTTCTTGGGCATGCTGGATTTTACAAATATTTTATCAAAGACTTTTCAAAGATATCTAGTCTTATATGCAAGTTGTTGGATAAAAAGGCTAAGTTCAAATTAAAGGCTGAATGCCAAATAACATTTGATTGTCTGAAGAAGAAATTAACAGAGGCACCCATTCTAATTCCTCCTAATTGGGTATTACCATTTGAGTTAATGTGCAATACCAATGATATGGCTGTTGGAATGGTATGGGGCAGCGCAAAGATAAGTTATTTCACTCTATCTATTATGTTAGTAAAATCATAAATGCAGCCCAGGCTAATTATATAGTCACAGAGAAAGAAATGCTAGCCCTTGTGTACGCATTTAATAAATACAAATCATACTTGGTTGGTACAAAGGTTATTATTATACTGGATATGCCGTTATTCGATATTTTTTTAACAAGAAGGATGTTAAGCCAAGGTTGATTAGGTGGATTCTTCTATTCCAAGAGTTTGATATAAAAGTTTATGATAGAAAGGGAGCTGAAAATCAAGTTGTGGATCATCTTTCAAAACTTGAGAGTCATGATCACGTATCCGATGATATGCTTTGAATTTGAGAGTAGTTTCCAGATGAGAAGCTATTATCATTGGATGTAGCTGAAGTTCCATGGTATGCTGACATAGTAAATTTATTAGTAGCTGGTATCTATCCTCCAGAGGCCACTAGTCAATAGAAGAAAAAGTTGCTCCATAATTCCTATGCTTATGTATGGGATAAGTCGTTTCTCTTTAAGTAGGGTGTTGATCTAATAATGAGAAGATATGTTTCAGAAGCTGAATCTAAAAAGATACTTGAAAGTTGTCATTCGATACCTTATGGAGGTCATCATAGTGGAGAGAGGACAGTTCGAAAGATATTGCAAGCTGGTTTTTACTGGCCAATACTATTTAAGGATGTTGTAAGTTACATCAAAGTTGTGACTAGTGCTAGAGAATGGGCACAATATCAAGGCGGTATGAAATTCTCTTGAATAATATTCTGGAAGTGGAAATCTTTGACGTGTGGGGTATAGACTTCATGGGGCCATTTACACCATGTCATGGCAATATGTATATTCTGGTGGCTGATGATTACGTGTCTAAATAGGTAAAAGTTTCTGCTCTCCCCACAAATAATGTAAGAGTTGTGATGAAGTTTGTCAAGAAGCAGATTTTCTCTCATTTTGGCACACCCAAAGTGATCATCACTGATGGAGGTATGCACTTTATTAACACTTGGTTGAAAATTTTATTGGAAAAATATGGTTTTAGACACAAGGTGGCCACAATGTATTACCCACAAACAAGTGGCCAAGTAAAGGTGTCTAATCATGAGATAAAGTAGATATTCCAGAAGACAGTCAATGGTCAGCGTAAGGATTGGTCGGAGAAGCTGGATGATGCACATGGTCATATAGGAAAACCTATAAAATTCCCATTGGGACCTCTATTTATCGTGTGGTATATGGAAAAGCTTTCCACTTTCCTATGGAGTGTGTGCGTCAAGCTTATTGGGCTATAAAGAAATTGAATCTTAATTTAAGGCTACTAGAGAATAGAGATTATTACAACTGAATGAGCTTGATGAGTTTCACTTACATGCCATGAGAATACGAAATTGTATAAATAAAGGACCAAAAAATGGCATGATAAGCATATTTTGAATCGAGATTTTAAGCCTGGACAACTTGTATTGCTATTCAATGCTAGATTGAGGTTGTTTCTAGGTAAGCTGGGGTCTAAGTGGTTTGGGCCATTTGAAGTTGTGAGAATGACTCCACATGGAGCTTTTGAACTTTGGAGCAAGGACAAGAGTGAAAAATTCCATGGACAGAGAGTTAAATATTATTGGGCTGAGCATGGTGATCAGCACAAGACGTCCATCACCTTTGAAGATGATTGAGGCTGAGTTAGGTCATGCCACGATGTTAGCTAAAGTGATGCATAAGAGGCAACCCATGGATGTAATATAATAGTTTTGTTTAATTTGTAGTAGTTTAAAGAAAAAGAAAAAGAAAAAAAGATAAGAAATAAAAAAAAATACAAAAAGATGTGTCGTGTGATGGCCAAAACTAAGGGGTTAAGTGGGAGGCAATCCACTTTATCTTATATCATTTTGCTGTTTTTTGTTTAGTGTGTAGGAATGAGAAACGCAGTAGCATGAGGGAGAATGAGAAATAAGTGATATTTTTCTAAAGGTAAGTCTCAGGTACGTAAAATATGCATTAAAGTGAGGTACAAAGATGGAAAGAAAAGAGGGATAAAATATCCCTCGAAGTGCAAATTCTAGTATGTGTGCATGATATGGCTGCGATGCGAACTCCAAATCAGTGAACTAAGATCAGAGACGCGGAGGTTATCCCATGCATTAATCCCCGCGATGCGGAGGATTTCACGCGTGCTAAGCCACGCATCATGAAACCATCTCTAAATTGGGTTAAAACCTAAAACCGGTCCCCTTACCGTCCTTTCCCTTTAAATACTCCCTTATTTCCTAATTCCCCTCTCCATAGCTAACCTAGCCACGCCGTTTTCTAATTTCTAAAGCTAAATACACTTTTCTATTTTATGGTAATTTCAACCAAATAAAAAGAGCTTTTCTTTCTCTTCTTCAAGACAACTAAGGTATAATGTCAAGCCGACAGCAAAAGGGTACGACAGTGGTTGGACCTTCTGAACAGTCATGCAAGAAGAACAGACCACATTGTTGTGTACCATGACCTCTGGCAATTCTACAAGGGCGGGCTAGAAAGTACGAACTAGGTGGATCATAGAGGCTGGCAAGAAGTGGTATGCCAAACACAATAAAACTAAATATGTTGCAGACCACTTCATTGACTAGGCGAGCTTGTTGAGAGAGTTTCTGAGCATTGTACGTAGAATAAAAGAGCTACACATGAACTTCTTTTTTGAGCAGCCACATAAGTGCAACCTGTACCTTGTCAGGGATTTTTACGTGAATTGGGACCCCAGAATGCGAGACTTGAGGTAAAAATAAGAGGCCAGGTGGTTACCTTTGCTCCTCATACATTGAATGTACTTCTAGGTGCACCAGAGGTGGATGTTGACCCATTGAAGTAGATAAACATCACACCACCTTATATAGGCATTCGTCATTTATTGTATGGGAAAATTTCTACAACTAGGTGGAAATATCACAAAGATAGCAGCCTCCATCTCATATTTCTCTATGCTTATATGAATAGGGAGGCTCACATGTGGGCAAACATCATCTACCACTATCTCATACAAGGAACACACATGACTGATATGACACGCGATAGGGTATGTCTTATTTTTTTCCTTAAGTCATTATGATGTTGATATAAATATAGGTGCTGTGATTTTTTTGGCTATGAGGAAGGCATGCTTCCATTAGGGGAACAGGTATGGCTTTGGTGGTTTGATGACAAATTCCTGAGGGATCAGGGTATTAAAAAAAAGGCACTCGACTATAGGCTGGCGGTGGATACTCACCCTATGGATGTGTCTCATACTAAGAGGATTATTGTGTCTCATGGTCCTGTATTGCCTATACCCAAGTGTCAGGCTCAAAATAATGAGATCACAACCCAGATATATGGGCTACAATGGCTAGAATTGCGGATAGGGGGACGCCCAGCTACACAAGAGGAGATTCAAGTTATAGAGCTGGATCATCCTCTTGATCATCATGCGAGAACTATGTTGTGGATTGGCCTGGATTTTATTCAGCCTATTGAGGATGATGAGCCTATGGATAAAGAGCATCAGCTGCATAATTCAGATATGGATTCATATGAGGAAGAAGATGTAGATGACCCAGACTTAGGAGTGGATGGATATGATCCTTAGACTGATAATGATGATATGGATCATAAGTGACCAGAGAGTTGTTTCTCCCTACCCCATACTTGGTTTAATTTATAAGAATTGGGATAATGCTTCATTTTAAGTGTGGGGTGGTGGTTTCTCATTTCTCATTCCTTGTACTTATATTTGTTATGCTTTGTTGGATAATTTTATTTTATTCTGTTGGATTTTCATTTCATTATGATTAGGATTTCGATATTCATTCTAACTATTAGAAACTATTCTGTTTGTAATAGTTAGTATTGATAATATTTTCTTAGTGGCAATTTGGTTTTTAGTTATGTTTCTTAGTAGTTACTTTTTGGTTAAAAAATAGGAGTAAGATTTTTGTTTTTGCCCTCAAGGAAATTTTTAATAAGTATTCATAGTTAGGTGCCTTCCCCTATGATGGATGGATGACGACTGTCTTAAGGGGAGCTAGTCGTAAAAAATAAAGAAGCAAAAAGAACCCCACCACAATTTTAAGGAGAGATACTTTGTGTTGGGCTATGTAGTTATTGCTTGACCTGGAAAATACTTGTGGTAAATAGAAGCATATCTTAAATGAAAAGGGAGCTAGTTTTTTACACTTAATCTCAATAGGTGTAATTTTTGGTTTGTTGGCTTAAATCTAAACTTAACAAGTGCTAGGTTTGAAGCCAGAGGGATCCAGCTTGAATCTAGCATGCACCAAGAGTGAGAGAGATTTTCTAGCTATTCTACATGCATAGTGATGTCTAAAACTTTCCTGGTGTGTTTACAAAGCAAAATAAGGATGCTGGGGTTAGGAAATGATGTAGGCATTTTTATTGATAGCCATATTCTTAGACCTTGTTTACCTATCCTTGGCATATTCTTAGTTAGCCCTATTAAGCCTATAGCTTAAGCCTTATGAGTATCCTAATCCCTTTTGTTCTTTAACTGTAATTTGATCCAGAACTCCTAAGAACTTGAGTTAAAATCTATTAGAGTTGAGGAATAGAAATTTCAGTAATGATGGTGGTGAAATTGAAGCCTTTGGGAAATTGATATTGAGATAGGAAATTGAAATATGTGGTGGGTAAGAAAGTGAAATAAGAGAAGAGAAGCGGAAAATAAAGAAAATCTGAATGGTAAAAAGAGAGGTGAATAGATGACACTCCCACCATAGTATGTGCAGCGAGCTTAAAAAGCTAGGGCTAAAGTAAAGGAAGAAAGAAAGGTAGTGAGGAAAGAATTCGATTGTTAATTTGATGTTCTGAATGTTAATGTGATGTACTAAAGTGCTTAGGGAGATTAGTCACTATTTTACCAAGTAGTTCCTACTCGTCCCTTAGCTTACATTACAAAAAGGCCTAAATGATCCTTATTCTCAACATTCGACGATTAGTGGAGTAGTACACGAAGGGAAAGCTTATGGTTAATTGTCTATTGTGCATGAATTCATTTTGAGAGTGAGCGAATTAGTTTATGATATACCCATTCTGTTATATATATATTGCAAGATTGCAGAGAGAATATGGGAATTTTCTTGTAGTAAAGGTACATGTGGATAATATTCGGGTGACCTATGGTGTTATTGGTTGAGTAACTTGATTGAGTTTTCCAACAAATCAAAAGTTAAATTTTGAGGTAAGAATGTTGAATAGGATAATCCCATGTTCACAGAATTAAATTGACATGTTTGGCTAAGGTCAGGTTTGGTTTATGTGTACCCAACACAAGTATTTTGCTTAGATTATGGTGTTACGCTTAATTGTGTATATTATCTACCTAAGGTTGTTCGAGGACGAACAAGATTCTAAGTGTGGGGTGGTGATATTGGGACAATTTATATGTCTAAACGCCAATATTTACCCATAGTAGGACTTGTTCTGTGAGCTAAAATGTGTTATTATTATTGTGTTTGAGTTGTAATTACATGATTTAGCTAATGGACATGATTAGTAATATAGGGTTGATTTTTAATGAAATTGGATGCAAATGGATGCATTACGAGAAGCAAATAATGGTTGAAGAATTAGGAGTGATTTTTTGGAAATTAGAAGAACTGGATTGAGCTCAGAAAGCATGCATTTGCACACGGAAACAAGTAATGAAGCAATGAGCAGAGAAGGAATGAGTTGTGCGGCACAAAATCTATTCCCCGCATTGAGCTCTGCATCGCCCTTTCCATTTGGTGTCAATTCCAAGCCTCCGTAATAGCCCCATAATGCGGAGGCTAAATCAAGTCCCAACGATGAATTCTAGGGAGGGTCCTTAATAGTGCGGACCTTCATCCCTTGCTCTAGCTTTTGAGGTGCGGAATCTATTCCCCCAGAATGAGACGCGATGCATTGTATCACGACCCAAGGCTACTCCCTAGTCATAAAATGGTGCTTATGGCCACAAGTGAGCCCGAGCTAACCCATGGTCTGGTACCAACTATGAGCAATGGATAAAATAATAATAACATAACATATGTGGAAGATAAACCCATAAGGTAATGTCAATCTAAAAACCAAATTATGCAAAACGACATGTATGAAGTATCTGATAAACACTAGAAAACTAGACCGTCTGTCTGAATTAATTGATAATAACAGAAAATTAAACGACTGTCGAACTGTCTTAAAGCCTCTAAGACTCATAAGGATTTGAAGGGACAAAGCCCCAACTGACTCCAACTAACTGAATCATAATGAAATACTGAAATGAATGAAATAACTTATCATACCCTCGATGGATGAGCACTCACCACTACTGTGGTGAAGAACTGCTGAGTTACTTAGGATGGTCGGGAAACTTTGTGTCCTAACCTATGTTATAAGACAATATAGCGCAAGAGAAAGGCATATGATCAGTATTTGAATGTACTGGTACGTGAGTTAAGGACTAACTGAAATACATGCGAAAACTAAAGGTAATTACATGAACATGTAAACTAAATTTACAAGACCAAGTATTTTATCATACTGACATTATCTGAATAACTGATGCAGTTTGTATAACTGACTAAATAAATGCGAAAAACTGACTACTTGGTCTAGAAAAACTAAACTGAAATAGAATGCCAAAACTAGCTGAAACTGTGGGAACTATCATGTAACCGACATAAACCATGGATATTACCATAGAGTCCAACGTATGAACCAAGTTGAGAAGGGTTGTTCCATCCTCGCCATCTGAGTGGAACCTAAAATGGAGTGATTACTAAACTAAGCCCAATTCGGGCAAAAGGGGAAGCGCTCTTTGACGAGTCCCTAAATTATATGGGGCATATAGTTTCTAGGGAGTAGGATGTGTTAAACCCACACTTCCCTTTCGATGCTAAATCCTACTCCCAACTGAATGACACTGTGTTATTCATGGTTCAACATAACATGGTACTGTACTGACAAGGATAAACTTGAACTTGAACATAGTAATAAAATCATGGTCTAACTAACTTGTAATTTGAAAAGTCTGAACTAGCAAGTAAACACATAAGTATTAGGTGTTCATAACTCGCCATCACTGAATGATTACAAAAATTCAATAACAACTCTTAAAATAGTAATATGAGGCCATAGTTTAGGGACTCAAAACATTGGAAAATTCAATACATGAGTATAATACATGAATTTAATCATGGAAACATATTAAACATAGGAGAATAGAAATTTCTTATCAAAATAATGAAATCCAAAATAGAACATCAAACTTGTAGTTTGAAACATGAATAAGTACAACTCTTATGCTCTTTAGTCCCTTAAATCACATGATAATGCTATGCTTTGAACACAAGAGAATTTGGTAATGAACCATAACTTAAAACATGTAAATTCAACTTTAAAACCATACATTTGGACACAAGGATGAAAGATTAACCTTTTTCAAAACCCCACATACCTCAATTTGGACGAATTTGTGAAGAAATCTTGAACTTGAAAGCTTGAAACCTTGGATTCTTGGGGAAAAGAGCTTAGATTTTGTTTTTAGAAACGGGGAGAGTTTATAATGAGTAATTTTGAGAGAAAGGGGCAAATAATTCCCTATAAATGTCCCCAATCGTGTTATGGACAACTTGGGTTGAGGGAAAAAAACTCAATTGCCCCTTGATCTCTTTAATCAAGAAGTTGGATGCACTATAATGCGCCGCGTCCCTTACTCTAGGGAGTGGCCCCCATGTTGCCTCTCTTACTCCGGTGGATTTATCTCTATGTTGTGCATCCCATTTTGGGGGAGAAAGCAGTGCATCATGCGCCTATCACGAGGGCTCTCTGTCTCTACTATCCAAACACGCCTCAAACCCCATCCGAAAATCCCAAAACTCTCTCCAGACATACCCTTAACTACCTTAAGCATTTTTCAACTAAACAACCAATGTCTCGGGGTTGGGAAGGCTAAAAATAAAGTCTATAAAGTTTTGGGGTCTTGAAATGACTAAGTACTGAACACTTAGTGAAAATTTCAAGCCTTGAACCCCCTTAAAGCGTGCAACTAAGAGCTAAATCAAGCTTAGAATCTTATGGGGTATTACAATATCTCCCGCTTGGGACCATTTGTCCTCGAATGAGATTGGTCAAGCTGAGATACTATAGAGACTGAGAATCTATACTGAAAACTGATAAACTAAAACATGATCACATAACTAGGTTTGAAACATGACACATACTACATGGGCTGAACTAACTTCATGAATGCATGCTTTTATAAGAGAATAGTTGCATAGCTGAAATAGAGAATAAAAAAAGTCAACCTAAGAAAACCATTACCTCAAGACGTGTATGAATTTAAGGAGAAAAGATGAGGATACCAAGATCACATATCTGCTTCTGCTTCCCAAGTAGCTCCCTTTACGGACTAATTCCTCCATAAAACCTTAACTAAAGAAATTTCTTTATTCCTTAGCCTATGAATCTGACGATCAAGGATTTTAACTAGGACTTCTTCGTAGAAAAGGCTATCCTTAATATCCACATTTTCTAAAGGAACAACAAAATCTAAATCACCAATGAATTTCTTTAACAAAGAAACATGGAACACAGATGTACTGAAGCCAAATCAGCAGGCAACTTAAGCTCATAAGCTATCTTTCCAAAACGGTTCAAGATTCTGTATAGGCCAACATAGAGGGAATGATCTTCCATTTCTTTCCAAACCTCCTCACTCTACTCATAGTCAAAATTTTCAAATATACCAAGTCACCAACCTCAAACTCAATATCCTTTTTCCTCACATCTGCATAAGATTTATGACAGCTTTATGCTGTCTTCAGACTCTCTCAAATTAACTTAACTTTCTCCATAGCCTCAAACACTGAATCTGGCCCTATTAAAGTAGCCTCACCTGCTTCAAACCAACCAATAGAGAGCCTCTAATGGCGCCATCTGAATACTAGAGTGATAACTATTGTTAGAGGCAAACTCGATCAAAGGTAAGTGGTCATCCCAACTACCTTTAAAGTCAATAACACACATCCTAAACATGTTCTCCAAGGTCTAAATGGAAAATTTTGCCTTACCATCTATCGGGGGATGGAAAGTTGTACTAAGGTAAACTTCGGTACTAAGACTCTTCTGAAAAGGTTTCAAAAAGTGAGAGGTAAACTAAGTACCTCTATCTAAAATGATAGATAATGGAAACCCATGCAACTTCACCAACTCCCTAAGATAGATTCTAGCATAATCCTCAACCAAATATGAAGTATAAATTGGCAAGAAATTTGTTGACTTGGTCATTCCATCAACAATGACCCAAATTAAATCGTGCTGACGACGTGTATAAGGTTATCATATCACAAAATCCATATTCACCATCTCCCACTTCCAAGTGGGGATGCTAAACTCCTGAAGTATACTACTAGGTCTTTGGTGCTCAACCTTAAACTATTGACAATTTGAACACTTAGCCACAATCTCTGTAATATCTTTCTTCATACCACTCCACCAATAGATTTGCCGCAAGTCATGGGACATCTTAGTGGATCTGGGGTGAATAGAATACCGCGCACCATGCGTTTCTACTAATATTTGTTATCTCAAACCATCAACTCACAGAACACATAATCTGCCCTAACATTGAAGTACACCATCCCTCCTTGGGAGAAAACCTCCACATTTTGATCTCTAACCACCTCCTTTAACTTAACCAAACTAGGATCCTTGTCTTGCTTTTCTTTTACTTTGGCAACCAACAAAGATTCTAAACTATTCTGAACCCATACAGTACCTTTGGATGAATCAACAACTAAACTCCTAACCTAGAAAGTTGATGAACCTTATGGGCTAACTCCTTCTTATCATTATAAGTATGAGCAACACTACCCAAACATAATCTATTAAGGGCATCTTTCACTATATTGGCCTTTCCTGGATGATACAACATACTCTTATCATAATCTTCCAATAATTCAAGCGACCTTTTTTGACAAAGATTTAGGTCTTTCTATGGTAACATGTACTATAAACTCTTGTGATTCATGAACACATCAACATGAACCCCAAAAAGGTAGTGCCTTTAAATTTTCAAGGCAAAAACAATAGTTGCCAACTCAAGACCAAGGGTAGGATAATTCTTTTCATGGGGTTTAAGCTGTCTAGAGGCGTAGGTTATGACCTTACCTATCTGCATCAATACACAACCTAGACCAACTCTAGAAGCATCACAATAAACTACGAACCCATTTAAGCCATCTGGCAATGTCAAGACTAGGGCAGAAGTGAGTCAAGTGTTTAACTCTTGAAAACTATTCTCACAGGAATCTGACCACTAAAATTTAACCTTTTTCTGGGTTAGTCTAGACATGGTAGAAGAAATAGAAAAAAACCTTTCAACAAACCATTTGTAATAGCCAGTTAAACCCAAGAAACTCCTGATATCTAATAGAGAGATGGGTCTAGGCCATTTCCTTACTGCTTTGGTCTTTTGTGAATCAAATTGAATACCATCACTGGAAACTATATGACTAAGGAAAGCTATTGATTTCAACCCAAATTTTCACTTACTAAACTTAGTGAATAACTAATGATCTCTAAGGGTCTGCAACACAACTCTCATATGGTCTGCATGATCATTCTTACTACAGGAATAGACAAGGATGTCATCAATGAAGACTATGAAAATCATGTCCAAGTACTACTTGAACTCCCTGTTTATCAAATCCATGAAAGTTGCAGGGGCATTTGTGAGTCAAAAAGGCATAACTAGGAATTTAAAGTAACCACACCAATTCAGAAGGTTGTCTTTGGAATGTCACATTCTCTAACTCTAAGCTGATGATAGCCGGATCTGAGGTCTATCTTAGAGAAATAACTCGCACCCTAAAGTTGGTTGAACAAGTCATTAATTCTAGAGAGAGGATACTTATTCTTGATGGTGACTTTGTTCAACTGACGATCGATGCATATTTTGAGAGAACAGTCTTTCATACATACAAATAGGGCTAGAGCACCCCATGGGGAAATACTAGGCTTGATGAAACCCTTATCTAAGAGTTCCTTCAACTGCCCCTTCAATTTCTTAAGTTTAGCTGAAGCCATTCTATAAGGTGGAATAGAGATAGGTTGGTATCTAGAAGGATATCTTTCTGAGGTCTATCTCTCTTTATGGAGGAACTTTGGGAAAATCCTTTAAGAAAACATCTGGAAATTCCCTTACTACTAAAACTGACTCAAGACTTGGGGTCTTAAAATTTGAGTCCTTGACTTGGACGAGATGCTAAACACACCCCTTATATATCATCTTTCTTGCCTTAAGATACGAAACAAACTGACCCTTAAGCACTAAAGTACTACCCCTCCATTCGAGGACTGGCTCATTAGGAAACTAAAATTGGACAATTTAAATTCTACAATCTACTGAGGCATAAAATGAGTGGATCCAATCCATGCTGAGAATGACATCAAAATCCATCATCTCTAACTCCACAAGATCAGCTAAAGTAACTTTTTGAGACACTATAATAGGGAAATTTTTGTATACCCGTCTGGCTATAATGGACTTACCCACTGGGGTAGATAGTGAAAAAGCTCTACTAATGTTTCGGGATTGACACCAAAGTCTACAGCTATGTAAGGAGTCACAAAGAAAAGTATAGCTCCAAGATCTAATAATGCATAAACATGAAGATGGAATACTTGTAACAAACCCGTAACCACATCAGGGGAACTTTCCTGATCCTAGAGAGTATGGAGAGCATAAAATCTATTCTGGTGCTACCCACTAGTGGCACTTCAAATGGCACCCTACTGAGTCGGGTGACTTATTGGTGCTGCTGAAGAATTAGACTGGCTCTATTGGCACGAATCACCTCCCTTCTGAGCTAGCACTTTACATTCCTTAATCCAGTGGCTTGGCTTTCCAGATCCAAAGCACACATTACTGCCTGTCTGACATTCAACCTAATGGTTCCTACCACACTTCCTGCACAGCGGGTTAGTACGACTACTGTTTACACTACCCTGGGTCTTAGAGCCTCGTACTCTATCCTAACTATCCTACCTAAATTTAAGCACTGGCACACTAGCTGAAGATGGAGCTGGGGATGAAAATTTATGGCAGAGCTGAGAACGGTTACCACAGGCTGGGAAAAGTTAAAACTACAGTTCTGTCCCTCTTATTCTCTCTCTTTTTCTCCTTAATATTCTTCTCCTCAATCTAATGAGAATGAACCATAAGTTGAGATAGTTCATCTCCTAAATCAACATGGCAATCCTACACTCCTTTACCATACTATCAGCTACACCAGGCACAAACTTACTCATTCTAGACCTATGCCAGCCACCATCGTAGGAGTATATCGCCAACTGAGTGAACTTGAGTGAGTACTCATTCACGCTTATACTTTCTTACTTCAAGTTTATAACTCCTAAAGCTTAGATTCCCTTAACTCTAGTAGGAAGAACCTATCTAGGAAAGCCATGGCAAACTCCTCCCACTCCATAGGCTCTGCTTCCACTCCCATGTCTTCCTTCCACTACTTAAACTAGGTGTGAGATACTCTATATAAATAATATATAGTCAACTCTATACTCTTATTCAAAGTGACACCATGATGTCATTTACCTTCAACACTCCATCCAGAAACTCCTATGGATCCTCCTCAAACTTAGATCCAGAAAATAAAGGGGGATTCACCTGAGTGAAATCTAGAATCCTAACTGTAGTTGTATTTTCCACTGGATTGGCTAGGGTAATAACCTACTGGTTGTTCTAAGTAGCTATAGAATGGGATAAGGTTGTGAAAGCAACCCTAAACTCAGCATAAGAAACATGGTCATTTAAAATATCTTCCTAAATATGTAGTGGTATGGGTTGGTCCCTATTTTCTCTCCTATTATTTCTTCTAGGAGGCATTATCTATAAACGAAATAAAGAATGAGTTAGAAAGAGGAATTAAGTAGTGCTCATGCTCTTTCGCATGATATGAACACTAAAAGAAGGGAAACTTTCCTAAAATATTTTGTAGCCTCTTGCTCATAAATGTGGAATGCTTTACACCCATGCACAAGACTCTACTCAATATGGATTTAGATTCCCTAGGACACTTTAAAACCTTAGGCTCTAATACCAAGTTTTGTCACGACTCGAGGCTACCCCTAGTCGTGATGAGATGCTTAAAGCCACAAGTTACCCTAAGCTAACCTATAGTTTGGTACTTGCTGTGAGCACTGAATAAAATGATAATAAATAATATGTGTGGAAGATAAACACATAAGGTAATGTCAATCTGAATAATGAGTTATGTAAAACAATATGTCTGAAGTATGTGATAAATACAGGAAAACTAGACTGTCTGTCAGAAATAACTGATAATAACTAAAAACTAAATGATTGTCTAACTGTCTGAAAGTCTCTTAGACTCATAAGGAGTTAATGGTACAAAACCCCAACTAACTAAGTCATAATGAAATACTGAAATGAATGAAATAACATATCATGTCCTCGATGGATGAGGACTCACCATTACTGCTATGGAGAACTATTGAATAGCCTAAGGATGGTCGGGAAACTATGTGTCTGAACCTATGTTATAAGACAACATAGCCCAAGATAAAGGTATGTGATAAGTACTTTGAATATACTGGTACGTGAGGTAAGGACTAACGGAAATACATGCGAAAAATAAAAGTGATTACATGAACATGTAAACTGAATATTCAAGATCAAGTATTTTAATACACTGACATTATCCAAATAACTAACGCAGTTTGTATAATTGATTAAATAAATGCTAAAAACTGACTACTTAGTCTAGAAAAATTGGACTAAAATAGACTGCCAAAACTGACTGAATTTATGGGAGCTATCATGTAACTGACATAAACCATGGATATTAATATGGAGTCCAACATTTGACCCATATTGAGGGGGGTTGTTCCATCCTGGCCATTGGAGTGGAACCTGAACTAGAGTGATGGGGAAATACTCTTTGGCGAGTCCCTAAATCCTATAGGGGCATGTAGTTCTAGGAAATAGGATGTGCTAAACCCATACTTCACTCTCGGTGCTAAATCCTACTCCCAACTGAATGACACTAGTGTTATTCATAGTTCAATATAACATGATACTGTACTGACAAGGATCAACTTGAACTTGAACACAGTAATGAAATCATGGTCTAACTAACTTATAATTTGAAAAGTCTGAAATAGCAAGTAAACACATAGGTATCAAGTGTTCATAACCCGCCAATGCTAAATGATTACAAAAATTTGATAACAACTCATAAAACAGTAATATAAGGCCATAGTTCAGGGACTCAAGACATTGGACAATTTAATACATGAGTATAATACATAAATTTAAGCATGGGAACATATTAAACTTAGGAGAATAAGAATTTCTCATAAAAATAATGAAATTCAAAATAAAATACCAAACTTGTAGCTTAAAACATGAATAAGTAGTCCCTTAAATCACATGTTAATGATATGCTTTCAACACATGAGGATTTACAAATGAACCCTAACTTAAAACATGTAAAATCAACTTAAAAATCATAAATTTGGACCCAAGTATACAAGATTAACCTTGTTCAAAACCCCACATACCTCAATTTGGACGAATTCGTGAAGAAATCTTCAACTTGAAAGCTTCAAACCTTGGATTCTTGGGGAAAGGAGCTTGGATTTTGTTCTTGGGAAATAAGAGGGTTTCTAATGAGTAATTTTGAGATAAAGGGGTAAATTAATCCCCTATGAATGTCCTCAATCGTGTTATAAGTGACTTGGGTTGAGGGAAAAAGACTCAAATACCCCTTTATCTCTTTAGGAGTAGGATTTAGCACCAAGAGAGTGTAGGGATGGAGGCTTCCCTATCAGATAGGTAGAGTCATTAGTAATAGTACCTATACTCCAGAACTATGTAGCCAATGTAGGATATGAGTAGTCAGCCATCAGATTAAGCTTGACTATCTCGTTGGGATCACCCGTCAGTTCAGGCTTAACACCCTTAGTCCTTTGGACATTATATCAGTTTAATGGATCCACACAGCCATTGTTACCCATGGCATGGTATTAACACCCTTCTAGCTGGGGTTATAGGTTGGACCCTGATTAGCTCAAATTGGGAAATTTTGGTTCAATGATACCTCCCACAGTCTCAGATATAATCTCAATTACAGTCCCAGCTCAGTTATTCAGTCTTAATGTTGTTTGACCAAAGCATACAGATTTTAGTTATTTTAGTATTTTAGTATTTATAGATTTTACTCAATTCACGTTATATGCTTGGTCATACATCTTCAGTATTTACAGATTTTTATATATTTTCAGTATCTACAGATTCCAGGCTCTCTACTTAGTACTTTATGCTTTACATGCATATCCAGTTAATTATTAGTTCTATTCATGAAGCCATGCATACCAGCCTACCTCATTTAGCATACTAGTACATTCAAAGTACTGATCGCATACCTTTCTTTTGCACTAAGATGTATCATATCATAGGTGCTGAAGCTCAGATCCTCGATCGCACTTAGTCCCTCAGATTATTAGCAGTGCAGTAGTAGTGGTGAGTCCTTATCATCTAAGGATAGTTGGGGCATGTCCCATCAACTCACAATATTCAGTTTAGAGGTTTTTCAGACACTACAGTTAGGTATTCAGACTATTCAGATTTTAATATTTTTATCAAATTCATAATTCAGTAGTTATTTCATTATTAAAACCTTATGGCATTTTAGTTATTCTTCTACATTCATGATTATATTATTCAGTGCTCTCAGCAGGTACAAGCTCATAGGTTAGCTTGTGGTCCCTCGGGACCATAAGCATTGTGTAACGATTAGGGGGTAGTACCTGGTCGTTACAAACTTAGTATCAGAGCTTAAGTTTTAAAGTATCCTAGGAAGTCTGAAAACCACGTCAAGTAGAGTCTTGTTCATGGGTGTGTAGTGCGCCACACTTATGTATGAGAGGCTACAAGGTGTTTATGAAAAGTTTTCCTTCTTTCAGTATTTATGTCATGCAATTGAGCATGAGCTCAAGTTAAACTCTCAATCTAATCTGTTTCCTTCTTCCATTTATAAAACATGCCTCCCAAGAAGAACAGGAACTCAGCTAGCCCCTCAGCCCATCCAGGCAAATTTTATGGACGAGCATATCTCTCATACAGAATTCAGGGCTATGTTCACTACACTAGCAAACTTTGTAGCAACACAGAATGAATGTCTAACCACTATTTCGGCCAAACTAGTGGCCAATACTATTGTAACTAGAACTCGGGACTTCACCCAAATGAATTCTCCTTTCTTTACGGGATCCAATTCAAAAGAGAATCCACTAGAATTCTTAGATATTGTTTAGAAGGTCACGGATACTATAGGGGTGATGTCTAGTTAGAGTGTCGAGTTGGCTCATATCAATTATAGGATGTAGCCCATACTTGGTTTAAGCAGTGGAAAGTGAATAGAGGTATTGATGCAGGGCCTATAGAATGGGAAGAGTTTGCCATGGATTTTTTGGACAGATTCTTTCCATTAGGGTTGAGGGAGGCCAAGGTGTTAGAATTTATTAATTTGAGGCAAGGCAGCATGAGTGTGAGAAAGTATTCTCTCAAGTTCACTCAGTTAGATGCTCCTCATGTAGTAGCTAATAGTAGGTCCAAGATGAGTAAGTTTGTGTTTGGTATATCTGATAGTGTGGTCAAGAAGTGTAGGACTGCAATGTTAATTAGTGAGATAGATTTGTCTAGGCTGATGGTCCATTCTTAATAGATAGAAGAGCAAAAGATTAAGGAGAGGGAGAGAGAAAATAAGAGATCTAGGATGGGTAGTTTTAATTTCAATCAGTCAAAATCAGAAGGTGGTAACCTTCCTTAGTTTTATCAGAGGTCTTCAGCCCTAGTACCTTTTTCAGCCAGTGCCCCAGTACCTAAATTTAGAAATGACAATACGGATAGGGAACTAAGCTCTAAATCCTGGGTCAGTGTTAGCGGTGCTCGTACCAATCCTTTATGTTAGAAGTATGGTAGACACCATCAGGGTGAGTGTAGAGTGGGTAGTGATGTGTTCTTTGGGTGTGGTAAGCTAGGCTATTGGATTCGAGAGTGTTGGGTAGTTGCTCAGAACGGTAAAGATGTGCGCTAACAAGGCCAATCCTATCAGTCGTCTGTTTCATTCGGCCGCCTAACTCAGCAGGGTGCCGCTTCCAGTGTTACCAGTGGTCAGCGTCCGAATAGATTATATGCTCTTCAGTCCCACCAACATTAAGAAAATTCTCCTGACGTAGTTACTGTAACGTTGTAGGTCTTACATATTTATGCTTTACTAGACCCTGGAGCTTCTCTTTCTTTTGTAACTCTATATATAGCTGTCAATTTCAGAGTCAGTCCAAAAAATCTAGCAGAGCCCTTAGCAGTGTCTACCCCAGTAGGTATTTCCATTATAGCCAAATAGGTATACAGGAACTGTCCAATCACAAAATCTCACAAAGTTACTTCAGTTGATCTCGTGAAGTTAGAGATGACAGATTTTGATGTCATTCTCAGCATAGATTGGTTCCACTCATGCTATGCCTCAGTTGATTATAGAAATAGAACAATTCATTTTCAGTTCCCAAATGAACCAGTCCTTGAAAGTAGGGATAGTACTACAGCTCTTAGGGGTTAATTGATTTAATACCTTAAAGACAGAAAGATGATATCCAAGGGGTGTGTCTACCATCTTGTGCAAGTCAAAGACTCTAGCTCAGAAAATCCTGCTCTTGAGTCAGTCCCAGTAGTAAATGAATTCTCAGATGTATTTTTTAAAGATCTTCGTGGAGTTCCTCCCAAAAGGAAAATCGACTTCAGAATAGACCTTCTCCCAGATACTCAGCCTATATCTATTTCACCATACAGAATGGCTCCAGCTAAACTCAAAGAACTAAAAGAACAGTTGAAAGATCTCTTATGTAAGGGTTTCATCAGGTCCAGCATCTCCTCGTGGGGCACACCTATTCTATTCATGCATAAGAAAGACGGTTCTCTCAGAATGTACATAGACTACCATTAGTTAAACAAGGTCACAGTCAAGAATAAATACCCACTTCCTAGAATCGATGACTTCTTTGACCAAATTCAAGGTACCAGTTACTTTTCTAAGATAGATCTCAGATCAGGCTATCATTAGCTTAGATTCAGAGAATAAGATATTCCGAAAATAGCTTTCCGAACTTGGTATGATCACTTCAAATTTCTAGTCATGTCCTTTGGTATTACGAATGCCCCAGCAGCCTTCATGGACTTGATGAATTGAGTGTTTAAGAAGTACTTAAATATGTTTATCATAGTCTTCATTGATGATATTCTTGTCTATTCACGTAGAAAAATCGATCATGCAGACCATCTCAGCATAGTACTTCAAAATTTTAGAGCTAACCAGTTGTTCGGTAAATTCAATAAGTGTGAATTTTGGATAAGATTAGTAGCATTCCTTGGTCATATTATTTTTGGTGATGGCATTAGAGTTGATCCTTAAAAGACTAAAGCGGTGAGAAACTAGCCTAGACCTATCTCTTCATCAGATATTAGGAGTTTCTTGGGTTTAGCTGGCTATTACCATCAGTTTGTTAAAGGATTTTCATCTATTGCATCTCCTATGTCCAGATTGATACAAAATAAAGTTAAGTTTTAGTGGTCAGATTCCTGCGAAAAGAGTTTTCAGGAGTTGAAGACTCGACTTACCTCATCCCCAGTCTTGACTCTACCAGATGGTTTTCTTGTGTACTATGATGTATCCAAAGTAAGTTTGGATTTTGTCCTCATGCAGAGAGATAAGGTCATAGCCTATAACTTCAGACATCTTAAGCCTCATGAGAAGAATTATCTAACTCATGATCTTGAGCTAGCAACAGTACTATTTCCCTTACAGATTTGGAGGCATTACTTGTATGGGGTGCATGTAGATGTGTTCACAGATCACAAAAGCCTTCAGTATGTATTCTATTAGAAATATTTGAATTTGCTCAGAGAAGGTGGTTAGAGTTATTGAAAGATTATGACATGAGTATTCTGTATCATCTGGGCAAGGCCAATGTAGTGGTTGATGCTCTCAGTAGAATGTCTATGGGTAGTGTATCTCATGTTGAGGATGGTAAGAATAAGTTAGCTTAGGAAGTTCATCAGCTTACCCGACTAGGTATCCATTTACTCGATTCAGCAGAAGGTAGTGTATGGGTACAGAGTAGCCCAGAGTCATCTCTAGTTTCTGAAATAAGGGAAAAGAAGGACAGAGATCCCAGTCTAGTTAAGTTGAAAGAATCTATCAAAAATCAGAAAGTGGAGGTTTTCTCCCAAGGGGGAGATGGTGTTTTGCATTGTCAGGGTAGATTGTGTGTGCCTGGTGTAGATGATTTAAGGCAAAAAATTCTTACAGTAGCGCATAGTGTGCATTACTCTATTCATCTAGGGGCCACTAAGATGATTTACGGGAGATCTAGTGGTGGAGTGGGATGAAGAGAGATACTGCAGAGGTGTAGCTAAGTGCTCTATATGTCAGCAAGTTAATATTGAGAAATAGAAGCCTAGTGGATCCATGCAGGAGTTTAATATTCCCATATGGAAATAGGAGGAAGTAAACATGGATTTTGTGACAGTTTTGCCTCATACCCATCATCTGCATAATTCCATTTGGGTTATCGTAGATAGGATGACCAAATCAGCTCATTTCTTGCCAATCCATACCTCTTATTCAGTCGAGGACTATGCCAATATCTATCTTATAGAGTTGGTTAAGTTGTATGGTGTTCCCTTATCTATCATCTCAAATAGAGGTTCCCAGTTTACCTCTCATTTCTGGAAAGCATTCCAAAAGGGTCTTGGTACCCAAGTCCATCTCAGTACCGACTTCCACCCTCAGAAAGACGGCCAAGAAGAAAGGACCATTCAAACTCTTAAGGATATGCTGAGAGCATGTGTTGTTGATTTCAAGGGTAGTTGGGATGACCATTTGCCTTTTATTGAATTCGCATACAATAATAGCAATCATTCTAGTACCCGTATGGCTCCGTTTGAGGCTCTCTATGGTAGGAAATATAGATCTCTAATTAGTTGGTTTGAAGTAGGAGAGGTTGTAGTAGTAGGGCCTGACTTGGCATTTAATACGTTAGAGAAGGTTCAGTTGATCAAAGAAAGGCTTAGGGTTGCCCAGAGCTGACAGAAATCATATACAGATATTAGGAGAAAGGATCTCGAGTTTGAGGTCGGTGACTTTGTGTACTTGAAAATCTCTCCTATGAAGGGATTGAGGAGATTCGGCAAGAAAGGGAAACTCAGTCCTCGATATTTTGATCCCTTCAAAATTCTCAGTTGTTTTGGAAAGATAGCTTACGAGCTTGAGTTTCTTTCAGATTTAGCCTCAGTACACCCGGTATTCCATGTCTCATTATTGAAAAATTGTATTGGTGATCCATCTGTAGTTGTTCCCTTAGAAAGTATAGATATTTAGAACAGTCTTTCCTTTGAGGAAGTTCCAGTCGAAATTCTTGATTATCAAGTTCGTAGACTAAGGAACAAAGAAGTTCCACTAGTCAAAGTTCTTTGCCAGAATCAGTCCATTGAGGGAGCCACTTAGGAAGTAGAAGCAGATATACGGACCAAGTACCCCCATCTTTTCTTCGCAAATTAAGATTCAGTATAAGGTACAAATCTTCTTAAGATTTTCTTTTCTCTGTCATGCTCAGTTTCAGCCGCACATCATGTTCATGTCAGTCGTCCATTCATGAATCTGTTCAGTCATGCATTCCATGCATCAGACATGCATATTCAGTGTGTAAGCTCAGTTTATCGACTCCCTCGGGTTAACCAGTTTCATTCGAGGATGAATGATCCCAAGGGGGAGATATTGTAACACCCCATATTTCCCTAGCATAATCTAAGTCCCAATACATGATTATTCATATATAAAATTTTTGAACACTCATTATTTTCATTTTAGATCCTGCCATTGCGTAGGAAATTCAATTAGCTTTCCAACAATATAAAATTTGTCCAAATTCAATAATCGAGAAAAAGTTATGGCAATTTTAAGTTTCAGTCGCAAAACACCGTTATTTTAACCCTTACGCATCCCGTAGGTAGACCAAATGACAAATGACAATTGTCGACTTCCAGTGTGACTCCACGGTCATGGAGCGTAGCGGAACAGGCTAATTGTATATATGTCAATTTCCAGTGGGCCTCCGTGATCGTGGCACATCACAGAGATGGCCAAATTGGCATCCACAGGCTTACCATAATGGTGGCGTGTCGCGGCGTTTGTCCAGATCCTAGTTGTCCCTTTTCCAGTGGCTTGGCGTGATAGTAGCACGTCGCTCCAAGGCCAAAAATTGGGATTTCAGTTTCCAACTTGTGTTTTTAAATTCATTTAAGGGTATTTGGATCTTTTTCCTAAGCCCTAAACTTGTCCTAAACACAAAATTTAACCCCTAGTTGACCTAAATACTCATCATTATTCACTTTCTCTCAAATTAAAAATCCCCTCTTTCAAGAACGAGAAATCCTAGCTCTCAAGAATCAAGGTCAGATCTCAAGAACTCTCTATCAATCCTTCCAAATTCATCATCCCAGGTATGTTAGATGTTCATCCATGGATCCCTTTCATCCATGAGTCCAAGAAACCCTTTTAAATTATAAAATTGTGATCTTTTCTAGTTATTATGTCTTGAATTGTTATTTAAAACTATGAATCTCCATGAACTTCCATGAATATTGATTTTTATACCATACTTCAATGGAATTATCATTGTTATCAAATCCCCCATGATTTTTATACCATGCTTTAATGTAGTTAGTAGAGTTAGTTGGGGCATGTCCCATCAACTCACAGTATTCAGTTTAGAGGCTTTTCAGACACTACAGTTAGCTATTCAGACTATTCTGATTTCAGTATTTTTATCAAATTCATAATTCGATAGTTATTTCATTATTAAAACCTTATGACATTTCAGTTATTCTTCCGCATTCATGATTATATTATTCAGTGCTCCCATCCGGTACCAGCGCATGGGTTAGCTTGTGGTTTCTCAGGACCGTAAGTACAATGTAACGACTAGGGGGTAGTCTTGGGTTGTTACAATCCAAAAATCCCAAAACTCTCTTAGCATGTTTCAACTCAAAAACTAATGTCTCGGGGTCAGGATAGCCAAAAATAAAATCCGTAAACTTTTGGGGTCTTGAAATGACTAAGTCCTCAACACTTAGTGAAAATTTCATTTCAAGCCTTCAGCCTCCTTAAAGCATGCAACTAAGAGCTGAATTGAGCTTATAATCTTACAGGGTATTACACGTTGGTGGGTATTTAGTGGGCCAAATTTTTTCTACTATAAAAGGAACACTTAAACATAATAGAGGATACTTTTGCATATGTAAGTAGAGGCTAAAATACTATGATATTTCTTTTAGGGTTCTTGGAACTTTATTCTTTGAACATTACTTTTTGGTATGATTAATTATTAGTTTCTGATATTGAATTTATACATAAGTGGCTAAACACCCTTGTTCTAGGATTGAAGCCAAAAACATGATTACACTTTGATATTCTTAGAGTAGTTTATTGTTGAATTATCATATTGGTTATTCTTAATCTCGTATGCTTACTATTTTGATAATTTGTCACCATTAAAAAACACTTTTATTTCTTTGTGAATTCGAGAGGAGAATCATAGGATAGAACGATGAGATTAAGGAGCAAGATTTTTATTCTTTTATAAAATAAGAAATTTGAATTAGCATCTAGGATAGAGATATACCTAGAAGCTTGGTTCGGTTCTCTTGCAGGATGAAATCTTAATGCATCTAAATGGATTATTGCATCTCCGCTCAATAATGTAATGGTAATGTCCACTTAGGTAGAAGATTAGAGGATCGAGAGACCATGATCATACTCTAAACCCTGTGAATCAATAACCCAATAATCAACTAAACTAAGATAAGAGTAGAGACTTGTAAGAGTATTAAAAGCATCTCAACCCTAGAATTCTCACTAGTATTATTTATAACCCTACTTACGTTATTATAGTCACACATTGTTATTTTTTTATTAACTAGATTATTATTAAAATCTTCGCAATCATCTTGTTATTCTGAAACACTTAATACATTCCTGTCAAAACTAAAGTTAGTTAAATTGCTAGTTATGTAGTCCTCGTAGGAAAGATATTCAACTATCTTAGTCACTATATTACTTGTATGATCGCGTACACTTTCATGTGCATTAGACACCAACGGGTAACTCTCTAGTAGTGAGGGCACATGTTTGATGATATTTAGGTGAATTATATGATCTATTTAGTTGAGTAATATGCATGGCTTTGCAATGAGGTGAGTTAATTCTTGAAGATAGGATGTTTTATAGTAGTGTTCATGAGTTTTTAAGTGTATATAACATGCTTAGTGTAAAACTTGCTATCTTTGTGGTCATAGTAGTGCTACCTTGAGTGTCTTGCTTGTAGTAGTAATATTAAAGTCTTCCTTTTATATGATGCTTATAGTAAAGATTTGTTTGAGGATGAACAAGGCTTTAAGTGTAGGGTGATGATCTTAGGTGGATTTATGCGCCTAAGTGTTGTTATCCAGCCTTTATTAGCTTAGTTTGAGGACTTCTCATGTGCATAATGAGTAAAACTTTGTATAAATGAGCATCTAAGTGTTAATGAATGTGTTGATAATGTTTAAGCTGTATCCATAATAAGTTTGAAATCAAAATGTTCAATTAAAGTTCAAATGAAGTAGCTAGTACTCTTAGATTGATGTTATGTTCTGTTCTAGTTCATCTTGCTTGATTCTAGTGTGTTTAAAGCTCTAATTCATGGTGCTTAATGAAATAGGAATGTTGGTGTGCTGATTAATATGATGACGTAAAGATATTTTTAAAGTGGAAACACAACCACGAAGTAAGGAGCAAAGAACCAAATGCATGGAGTATTCAATGTCCAAAGCTGAATTTTGTGGACTTAGGGTCGTGCCACACTGCCTAAGCACCACTATAAGGGTGTTCCATGCCCTTGGATGCAAATTAAAATGGAAAAACCAGCATGGCTCCATGATAGCAGCGTGCCATTCTTCCTAGGAGGCACGATAAGGGCGTGGCACGCTAGCTAAGTTTAAATCGGCAATTTGGCTTCTATTATAATAGGACACTTTACTTATTTGGTATTCACCTTTGGACGACCTTGGGGAACTAAAACACGCTGGAAAAGACTTCAATTAAGTTTTTTACTCTTTTACTTTAGTTATTCTTGACTTATTACATGGATTTCAAAACATTGATTCTCTGTACGTCCATGATTGGTTAAAGACCTTTATCTAGGATTAAGGCCAAGAACATGATTACTATTACTTATAATTGAGTTGGTTATTGTTGATTATCATTATTGGTTGTTCATGTATCCTTGTTTTTACTATCTTATGGATTTGCGACCCTTAGGATAAATGCATAATTCTATTGGGAGTCCGGAAGGAGAAAGACAGAATAGAATATTGGATATATGGGATAGGATTGTAATCTTTCAATGAATTAAAGTTATGATCTGTGTTTAGGATAGAAATATACCTAATTCTCCCTATTTGGTTCATATATGGGAAGAAATACAAATGCGTTTAGCTTAGTTCTTGCATACACAGGCTAGGTTATATAGTTGATTAAAGGTTCGAAAGACCGTATTCATGTTATCAACCCCGTGAACTTACAACCAAGGTAATTAACTAAACCAATGAAGCTATACAACTAGTTAGGATTGTTCGTAGTGCCTTAACCCTGGCTTTCTCCCCATATTTGTCCAAGAAACTGTACATTACAGTATTGTTAAGTTTACTTTTAGTTTGTAACTCTCAAATACTTTTGGGTTATGTTTGCATTTGCTTAATCTTTATAGTAGAACTAGAATTGAATAGTTGTTTAACACAAGTTTCTGTGGGATCGATACTTAGATTTTATAAGACCATTTTACTTCTTGGTGGACCACGTACACTTCCATGTGTGCTTGGACACAACAATAGTTATGATACTATTTTATGATGAGTATGGTGGCTTTTCTAGAAGTGCAAGGATGTTATCGATCGTACCTTATTTGCAAGTCCAAATGTATCATGAACATAAAGTGACATACACAATATATAATAATATAACCATAATATTACACTTATATATAAGTTGGTTTGTACTACCAAGGGTAGTTTTACGTAAATAGGATCAATAGTGGGGGTAAATTTATCATTATCTTGTTCACATGTTATTGAAGTAAATATAGACTTATACACGTGTATTTATACATGTAAAGCATTTTCTTATTTTTGTACATTATTATTATAAACATATTACAATGCATTTCCACTTAATTATCCATTGTCTTCTCCACTTTACAATGTTTTTTACCCTTCCATTTTTACAGAATACAGACATCAACTAATGTTATTCCAAAAAAGTTTCTTCTCCATCATTGCAGGTACCACTACTTCATTTTATTATTATTCTAACTCTTTTATTTTTGTTCATTTTCATTTTTGGATGATTTTTTGGGTGTCCTCGTATGAGGAATTTTATCCAACCCGAGAATCATTCTGAGTCGATTTCTGATAAGCGAAATTTTTAAAAAAGCGAAACACAAGTGTTAAAATTTCATGACTTTTCAATTTCTAGGTACTTCTAAATAAAGTTGGAATCTTGAACTTTTGGATAGTTTTGGGTTGTATTTCACATGCATCTAGATAATTTCGTGTTTTCTCTCAAAATTAATCGATTTTATTTGCATCCTCAAATTATTTTTGAACTGGGTTTCTCTTATTTTTCTTCTTTTTGTTATTTTGTTGACTTTTTGATTTCTTGATGCTTCTGAATAAAGTTGGAATCTTGAACTTTTGAATAGTTGTGGGATGAATTTCACATGCATCTAGATAGTAATTTAGGTGTCTTGCTATAGCCATCTTTTCAGCAACATTTTTTAGGTAACAAGTATTTCATGGCTTAGCACTTATAAAAGTGTTAAAATTGTGAATACTTTGAGAGAGTGTATTGGGCATGTATTTTTCTCATGTTTTGTTATTCAATATATTTTGAAAAATTTTCTCTAACAAAATAGTTACAAGGAAAATAAGATTATAACTTAATTCCAAAGTTGTAGAAGTGACATTTCATGTTGGCTGTCCTCCCCCACCCCCCCCCAACCCCCCCAACCCCATAGTGTTTGCGTAAGATTATATATAAATGTTCTTAGAACGATATTTTTCTTATTCACCAAACACTATTAAGTAAGAAAATTATTAGTTTCGAAAGAAAATATTTTTCATGAAAAATATTTTCTTCGAACCAAACATTCCTGATAATAAGTGCTTTTCAAGAACCTGAGACTATCCGAGTTTATATGCTTTTCTTTAGTGGGATAGCATTGCTTGATGCTGAATTTCCCCCTCGAAGCACTGGGAAACCTAGCATTGACTATGATCCCCTATAAAGTAAAGTAACTGATGCCCGATAATGCACTTAGTGTTTGTAAGAAGATAAAACTTGTGCGTAAAATCAGTATTCTTTTATTGTACTTGGGTTCTGGTTACTTTGTCTAAATATTCTAGCTTTTTTGGCCACTGCTTTACTACAATTTTCATGTTGGATGTCGCAGGTGAACAAAAATATATTTCTGGATCTTGAAGTGCTGTGTGGAATGATGCATCATTAACGGGCTATTTTCGTTCCATGAGATCTAGACGTCCACCTAGTTTTGAGAACCATGACATACTAGCTTTTGAGACTTCTTGTGAGTTAAAGAATGCCACTTTTTCCCTAAATATCTAAAATTGTGAAATGTTAAGTAAAAGGGATTTGAGGCTCTTATTTGATTTTTCTTTTCCTTCTTTTGCTTGTAATATTTGATAATTGTAATTAGTACTATTCTTTAAAATGTTTGACCAGTAGTGTTTGTTGAACATTCAGTCACAAGAAGTTTGTAATCACTGTTCTAGCAATCCAATGATTTAGAATTCATAGATATATACTGATCACAGTGTTCCATCCGGCAAGTGAGACTATCCTTTGAGTTCAGTTGCTATTCATTATTTTTGTACTTCGATTATCGCATTATTTTATTGAAGTTACTGTTCGGATTGATTTGTCTTGTTTTCCATAGTATTTATGACATGGCTTTTTCCACTTCCATTATTTCCTTTTCCCCTACTGCTTTAGACTGTTCTTTCCTTGAGCTGAAGGTATTCGGAAACTACCTCTCTACCTCCAAATTAGAGGTAAGGTCTATGAATGCTCCACCCTCCCTGGACCCGACTTTGTAGGATTAAACTGCGTATGTTGTTGTTGCCTTCAGCAAATTGAAATCTTTCCTCTAAATAATTGGTAATATATATTTCCTGGACACTGAAGTTTGAAGTTATTGATGTCTACTTGGTTATCTTCCAGCAGAGTAGGTGTGTCCAACAAAAAACTGTTAGTATGATATAAAGTATCTATTCCATGACCATTTTTTTTGTTAAGCTATCATCTTAGAGTACTCTAGTTATCTATTGCAGTTTTTGTTAATGAAGTGGATGTATTGCATGTTCTATACGAAAAACTAAGCTGCTCCATAATTGATGATGGACCTCCATTTCAGATTCTATTTCAGTTATGGAAACAAGCCCCTGTTCCTATCTGTTGAGTAGTCGATGGGCCATTATGTTCCCTTGTCTTTCTCCGCTCCTTCTTTTTTGACATATGCGGCAGCTGGTAGTAGATGGCCCTTTACTTTCGTCTGTCTTTATCGTATTAAGCCCTCTAATCTAGCATTCCTATAATTAAGCTGAGCATCATATCACTTATTCATACATAGACTTTAGACTTTTGGACTTACAAGAGATAAAAGTATAGTTTTTTGGGTTTCTTCTTCTGATTCTTTTCTTTTCCCCATAATCTGGTGAGTAATAGTCTCTCTACACTTTATTTCTGCAAAGTTTTTATTCCAATTCATTTTCTGTTTTCTCCTCATCAGAATAATCTTGATCCTCATGATCTGGATCACCTTAGTCCTCATGTTCTGTTTCTAAATTATGTTCAATGAGGCCATGAAGAATTCAAAAACTGTCTTCTTTGAAAGATGAATCAGACATATATCTATTGAGCTAGAAAAAAATTGTATCTTCGCTTGGTTGGTCAGATAAGTCTGTGAGAAGTGGAGAAGAAAGTTTCATTTTGGAACTTCTTGTCTGTCTTATAAAGCAACATTATCAAAAACATGAACAGCAAAACACCCAGTATATTCTGAGCCTAATCTATCACCTTGGTTTAATTAAAAAGAATGAAACTTCTGCCATAATCATGAAGTTTTGCTTTTGACATTACATTACACTTTAATATAAGTGAAGATTTTTTTTGTACTATCAAGGGTAGTTTGCGTAAATAAGATCAATAGTGATGGTAAATCTATAATGAGCCCGTTTGGATAGGATTAAAAAAATAGTTTTTTAGCTTAAGTGATTAAAAACTTAAAATAAGTGCTTATAAATTAACCAGATAAGTGTTTGGATAGAAGTGTTGAAACTGAAAAAAAATTATTGATGTGTTTAGTAAACAAGTGATGTTAAGCATTTTTTTGTTGTTAAAATGACTTAAATATCCTTAAAGTTGTTAATATCATAAATAAGGTGAATTATTTATAATTTTTAATTCTAAAATAATGTTTTTGAACAAACCTCTGATGTAATGATAGATTCGATAAAAACAAAGAAGAAAGATGAAGAAGAAATTGGAGGGAAGAGATAAGCATAGCGGCAAAGAGAAAAAAATAGTTTATATTTAAGGACTACAAGTTTAGGATATTGTTGGAATTTGAGGAAAATATAAGGGATAAGAAGGTAAATATTTTGGTCAAACCTAAAAGAATTTTAATCTAAAAAGCAAAAAGCTAGGTACCCAGATTCTCACTTTTTGATTTTTTTAATCAGTTTTTAGCTTTTTTTAAGCACTTTTTAATTTTATCAAATACCTTAAAAAGCTAAAAAAAAAGAGATTAAAAGTTGGTTTGATCAGATTTTAATTCTATTCAAACGGGCTCAATATATTAAAAGTGTGAAGACCCTTAGAAAAGTGATTTGGACTTTTTGTCCTTTATTAAAAAACTCCACAATAGATAAAATCATCTTTTTACTATTATGCTTAAATTATTATTTAATTATCTTACAAGTATTAACTATAATATTAAATTCTAAAATACATATAAGAAGAAAAAATTAAGAGTTCTAAAATATATGGTAATAAGAAAATAGTAAGGTAACAAGAAGTCAAAAAGAATTACTAAGCTCCTAAGTTTTAGGAATGTGTGCGTGGTTTTTCTATTTTTTGTTTTTAAATAGGACAATGAAGTTTATTTTATATTAAATAAAATGCAATGAAAAAGTCTTCAAATAACTAAAAAACGTACAACAAAGGATAAGGAAAAAATATTTGTATTAGCTTAGCGTTATGGAATTCATATTCTTCAAAAAAAAAATAGATATTTATGGAATTTTTTTTTATCATATTTAAATAGTTTCTTTGTTGAAGGAAAAGGTTTAGACTTTTATAAATTGAGAATCCTTCTTCAATAATATAATAACATAGTCATGGAACATATGAAAGAAGATTATTTATTTTTGATCTTATATCATAGCTTAAGAATTATTTTTTACGCCAAGAAATATTTTTATAATATTTAATTTACGTTGAGATGCTTTGATTTTGTAGATATCCTGAAGATGCATGATGATGATAATATATATAGAGACATTTGATGATTCAAATTTTGAAAGCTAATTAATTTCGCGTGACAATTTTTAGCTTTGAATGTTCATTCTTATTTTTTCAGGTACGATCTTTTTTTTTGTCTTCTTTTATAATATGTAGTTTATCAAACTTTATGACAAAGAAAAAAATAGTATGATGAAAGACCTAACTAAATTTGGCTTCTTGATTTTTCTTAAGATTTTTAATCAATGGTTTTGTAGGTTTCTTACTGTTAAAAAATATAACGATGTGACAAAGAAACACAACAAGAGACAAAGAAGAGAACACTGAAAAGTATTATTTTTGACTAAATTCTGATGCAAAAGCTAAACACTACTTGTGTTGCATGTTAAAATATCGTTAATCTTCAGCTATTACGCATGTACTTGCTGAAACTAAAATAAAACACGACAAGTTTTTCAATATTTTCAATGAAACTATAAATCTAAAGTATACGGTTAAGTTAAAAATTTAACATACATATGAGTATAAAATTATTTTTAAAATAAAATTTACTGACAAATATAAGGGAATGTCAATGTATTCCACATTTTCACTATCTTATTTGTATCTTAGCTATTACAAATGTTATATAATTAATTAATAAAGTATTCATCTTTACATATTCAAAATTTACTTTTATTATTTAAACAAATATCATTTGGTATAGCATTTAAACTCATTAAAGTGAAATACATGCGCGAAGTGCGTACACCTAAACTAGTAATAATAATAAAGAAGGAACATAGACAAAGTGATGTTACACCTCTCTATGGCCTCCATTTCTATTTTTCTTTTTTCTTTTTTTTCTAAGATTTTTTGTTTATTTTTTTCCTATATTCTTTTCATGAGTCAATTAATTTGTTTAACAATTAAAATGAATATATCAATTACTATTTCATTTATTCATATTCTTTAATATACAAACTTAATGGTCTTTAATTCCATTACTTTCATGACTTCTAATGATCTTAACTCCTAAATTATATTAAGTAATATTCATGATATCCTTTGGTATTTCATATTTTTGTCCTATAAATAGAGGCATTATGAGTATTTTTTTTCCCTCCATCATCAAAACTAAGGCTATTTCTTTCATTATATATTGTTTAAAATTTTCATTCTTTAAACTTTCATATATTTTTTATCAAAAAAAAAAAATAAAAGTCATTTGCGTATCTTCAAAAAAAGTGTGAATTTGTTGAAGAAGAGACATTCGACATGGTCGATAAGTTAGCGTATTTGATCATTGTAATTCTTTATGGTGTTTGCTTCTAACTTGAACATTGTGGATGCCTTCATAGTTTTTGGTGCCCTTTTGCTTTTCATGTTGTGATCTTTCTATTCACTTTACATTGACGTTTGATTCATTTACTTGAAGTTGCTTAATTTGTTTTGACCACAATGACATCATACTATAAATACATGTTTTACAATGTAAATGAAGGATTTATATCAGGCAATGCTTGAGAAATCTTCCAGTTGCATCGTTTTAGTATTATAGAATTACTTTTTAATTATTGAAGTGTTTCTAAGCCAAAATCACTTTTAAACACTTTCACAATGCAAGTGCGAGTATATAAATATCAAATTAAATATTTATTTGTTTGTCAATTTCAATAATAGATAGAACTAATATGGAGATGAAAATTCTGAAACTCATCACAATATAACTTGAGTAAAAATATAAATCATTATCTATAATCTTAGATCTAAATCGATTAGTTATAATCATATAGAGGAACTAAAATTTCTTAGTCACTTAGAAAATAAAGAGAAGAAATATATTTATTTTCAAATCTCTTAATTATGTGTAAGAATACGATGTACAAAAGTAATAATTGCATATAAAAGATCATAAAACTAAACAAATTATAACGAATATTCGAATATACGTTGACAATCTTAACTCAAGATTAATGCACGTTGCATCATGGATAATTATTTAAGTACTTTTAAAATCTAATTAATGTGAAAAAAACTTTTCAACATGAAACAAATAATTTTAAAAAAATATATAAAAAAGGTGAAATTTAAATACAAATCCTAACATGTGCCTAATAATAAAATTTTTTGATATGTGTAATGAAATCATTTCAACTATTATTTTTTTAATTTCTCTTAATTCTCTTTCTCTACTTTTTCACTTTATTTTTGTGAATTTAATATATATTGAATGTGGTATTCTTTTGAAAATTTTAATGTAATCTTTAATTTTTGTATATATATAAATTAAGAGATTTTATTCAGTAAACTTCAACTTGATTATCTTTTTTTGGTTAAAGATGGTGATATGGCACCTCTCTATTGCCTCCATTTCTATTTTTTTTCCTCATTTTTTGAGGCTTTTTTTCTTCATTTTTTGAGATATTTTTTTAAATTTTTATTCATAACCTATTTAATAAGTTACTATAAAAACCTCACTAAATACATGCAAGAGTTAAAGCCCACATTTGACAGTCAATTTAAATTCTTAAGGAGACCTCTTTCTCTTGTCATCTTATATCATGTTAATTACAATGGCTTTTCATATAATTTCTATGTAGTTTTCATCTAATCAAAAGTAAAAATATCTTTAAAAAATACCTTTCTTTGTTTTTCATTCATGAAAATAAAGTTTCTCCAAATTCTATTTCTTTAATAAAAATATTTATTTTTTTAATAAAATCAACATACATAATTAAGTTTCGTATGTGCATATAAAAATTTATCTTCATTTTTATCTAAATTTATTAAATAGATCATTCATAAATAGTTTTTATAATCGCGCAAAGCGTGAATAATTTTACTAGTATATAAAATAACACCAACAATGAAGATAAATAGATAACTCTCTTGTTCACATGCTACTAGTGTATATTAATGTTATTACACGTGTTTACGCAAGTACCATTTTTAAATTTGTGCATACATGTTCCAATCCATCGATGGATTGCCTTTTTCACTTCACAAATCTTTCTTTGCCTTTCATTTTTACAAAACGGAGATATTCAGTCTATATTGCTTTCACTCAAGTATACTTGGGTGAATAATTTCTGATTATACTTTGGATTAACCTATCATCTCTCTTTTTCATTTTTTTTTCATTATTCTCTCACTTTGTAAACTAAGTTCAATAAGGCGATGAAGAATTCAAAACATGTCTTCTTTGGAAGATGAATCAGACATAGATTCATTGTTCTAGAAATAGACTGTATCTTGACTTGGTTGTTCAGATGAGGCTATGGGAAATGGAGAAGAAAGTTTTATTTATGGCATTTCTTTTCTGTCTCATGAGACTAATCGATTCTTACAACCATGTCAGTTTCTCTGGAAAGTGCTTTGGCTTTGTTTGAGAAAAATCGAATCTGAGGAAACTCCAAAATCAAAATCAACAACGAACATAAACAACAAAATACCCAATAATGAATATTCCACTTAGATGAGTGTGTTTTACTGCTTAACTCTGTGGTTCTTCTTAACTTTATATAAAATCACAAAGTCTAAAACAAAATGTTTTAACCTTTGTCTAGAGGCCCCATCTTGGTTGTATTCAGTCTAATCGGCCATCTGAGGAACGGAGAAATGTTGTTGCTGATTATGTTCAAGGGCTCATCATGAAGTGCTTTCCTTGTCAGGTTGTCTTGAAATTTTCTGTTGTTGCTAGTGTTGCCACATTTTGATAATAATAGTTGTACATAAGTTTCATATGTAATGTTTGGCTGCTCTATTGTGATAACGTAAAAATGAATTCTCAATGACTTTCACGCTTCAGTATACACTGGTTGAAACTATGGCCACGGTATGAATTAATATCTTGTTCAAATTATAGAGTGAAGTAGTCTGCTTTGCGTTGCAAATTATATGAGTAAAGGCCCAAAATCATACATTATCTTTTGCTTTAGATACAAAATAATACATTTGTTTTAAAAGTGGTGCATTTTTAGACACAATCTTAACATCGTTAATTTTTTTTAACAGCAGCCTCCTCACCTTTATATCTGGTAAATATGGGCACCATTAGACAATAGGAATCAATGCAAAAACACATCAAATAAGCCTTGAGGCATCAACGCTGCCTCAACAATTCAGATTTCTCTGTATCACTGCATCAACAATTGTTTCAATCTGTTGATTTCGTGGTCTAATAAGACTCATGACGATCAAAGATTACGTCAACTTTTACGCTAGATGATGCCAGATTCTTCAGCAGGTCAGTAGAGGTTGGTTAGAATTTTCATTAGCATCGAAGATTTTGGCTAAGATAAACTTTATATGCTTCAACTCAGGCTCTTAGACTACAAAACCTTCCGAGTTAACTTCTTTGAGGTGATTAAATGTCACATTTGTGAAACGTTCCACTTGAAGTGATTCTGGGATAGGAACATCATCGTAAAAGGTTGCCACCTAAAACATTAACAAAGCACAACGTTTCGACTTTATTAAATATAAAAATGAGTAAGACATACAAAGTCCACTAATAAACTTCACAAAATGTTTTGTCTAACAAGAAAACGGTGATGATCTCCTATGCCTAAACAATAAACATTATACTAACAGAAAGTTGCAATTTAGTTTGAGCATTTTCTTGTCTCCGCTAAGAAAACCACAAATAACTTTAACAATAGAGAAAGAAAAGAGTCAAATCACTAAGAACTTGAATATCCATATACAACAAATTTAGGGAGCTTCTTATCAAGCAAAGAGCAGATGGAATCAACTCGAATGGATCAAAATACATACCAGATATGCAAAGACGTTTGACAGAATGAAAAGCAATAGAACTCGTTTCTAAAGATGAGGACGTTTGACAGAATTAAGAGTAAAAGGACTAGGAATAGAGAATAACAGAAGTCAGGACTTGTATAAATCAAAAGATATTGAGCACAGGTTGGTGGGAAGGTCGCACACCAATAAATCCAGTTGTTGTTGTTGCGATTTGAGTTTTATGTTATTGCTTGATAGATGACTTTATTTACATTAACAGGTGTTTACTGATAGATTAGTCAATGATATTTCACTTTTGTTTCAGTTGCTTGCTCTATCGTTAACGTGTTATTTTTGAGTCGCAACTATCTTGTAGAGTGAAGCCGCTGAAACTGCTCAAGTTACGAGTTATCAACTCTGTCAAGCTGATGTTGGTAATTGCTTCCTTATATTGCTTATGGTGTACAACCCAAATATACTTGGTTCATCCTCGTCGGCCAGCTGTTGGTGAAGAGGTGAAGAGGCTGAGCTCGGAGTTCTTGTGTTTATTGGAATACATTTTTTCCTCCCTCATTGGCTGTGCATTCAGTCCATGAACACAAGAGATCCCCAAGAACTTATGTCCTTATGACTAAATGAAAATCATAGTGATTAGCGACAGAAAATCTCAAGGCTCAAATTGATTCAAGCCCTTGTCAGCAACATTTTGCAGGTGAGGTTTTTTTGGAGGGAAAAAAATAGCGTGATAGAAAGGTGATTGATTCTGTTAAAAAAGTTAACGGTGTTAGGGTTATAACTAAAAATGCACTACTTTACTAAATAAAAAGGACTATTAGTGCTCTAGTTGAAAGAATATGCATTATTTTGTGTTTAAAGCAAAGATAATGGATGATTTTGGGTTTTTACTCCAAATTATATTGTCTGAAACCGGGAGAGTAAATACAAGTTATGTTAAGTGTCAACTGGGAGAGTAAATACAAGTTATTTTAAGTGTTAACTACGAGAGTAAATACATGATTTCAGTGGACTAGATGATTTTTCATTTTTCTTTCTTTTTTGATCTAAGGAATTAAGGAAGTGGAATAGATATAAGAACAACAACTTGTTGATGAAGCTCAATGAATTTTGAAGTGGGAAAATGAAAATGTATGTACTATGTAGTGGAGGTGCTTGAAAAGAAGTGTTAAGTGGACTGCTGGTTTGGAGTGGTTAAAAATGTAGCAATGCAATCAATAAAAACATGGAGTCATCATGAATGATTGACACAGTATGGCATGAGACGTCGTTCCATGGTGTCCTCCCTCAGTTTCTTGAATTGCCAAAGATGGATGGCAGCAACAATCATCTAGGTACTCATCTTTTCTCTTTGTTAAAATAAATAGTCGACGGTTAGCATATTTTTACTTAATTATATTTTCAATAATATAATCATCGGTTAAGCATGTAAAACTCTTTTTAATAATGATAGTTGCGGCTTAAACTCAAGATACTAATGCCTACTGTGATTCATGTATATATATTGAAGCCTGGTCTTCCCATATCTAAAAGAACATATATACTTTTATTTGTTTAATTATATTTTCAACAAGCTTTTTTACTTGGAGGGCTTGATTAATTATCTCTTTAATCGTGAGCCAAGCACGTTAAATTCTCTTTTTAATAAATGGCAGTTGCTTACTTGAATACAAGTAATGATTACTTCATCTATAAAATCTTAAACTGTTAAAGTTAATCGAAATACATACTTTTATTTACTTAATTACGTGTCTTTAACGTCATGTTCAACTTGCAGGTAGCACACAGATTTCAGCTCTGGAGCTGCTTAGGACTGGAATTGCTTCAAGAGGATTAACTTCATTCATCTCCTCGC
This sequence comes from Capsicum annuum, assembly GCF_002878395.1. NCBI lineage: Eukaryota > Viridiplantae > Streptophyta > Magnoliopsida > Solanales > Solanaceae > Capsicum > Capsicum annuum. Next base: position 259,729,509 of record NC_061113.1, read on the forward strand.
CGTCAACACCAGATTTGAATGCTTTATACACTACATCAGGGTTTCATTTCAAGAATTCAAGTTTAGTGGTGGTAGTACTCATGATCATGCTTCTTTGTATTTTATATTCTATTGATGTCTAAACCTCCCATATTTTTCATTTTTTGTCCTTCAACTTGTGTTCCTTACACCTTTAATTTGCTTTTTCGTGTTTTATGTTAGCTTTAATTTGAAATACATGATAAAGTTTGGTTACTTCATTGATTATTTATCTTGAAAATTAATCCTGTTTTTATCCTTCCTAGCATATTTAGATGGTTGCCTTTTGAAATTCAGGACATAGCTGCATCGGATGCAACTTCAATACCAACTACAGCTATATGAATTCACATTTTCAGCTTTGACACTTTTGATATCAAAAAATATCATAACAATATAATACTTTTAGGGAAAGCCTTATCAATGTAGCAATGTACTCTTTGTTTCACATAATATGAAGCATAATATTATACATGTAACTATAACGTAATATGACTTACTATTTCTCTTACTAATACTATTTTCCTCGCCATTAAAAATTCGCCCGTGCATCGCAAGCTCGGGCCATCTTGTAGTGTTAGATTTGAAGGTAGTAGTAGCTCATCGGCATCCATGGTGGATTCTAATCCCCACACTCACTCTCAACAAAGGCAAAAGGCTGATTCAAGCTCCCAAGTCGTCTCTAGAGCTTGTCAAAGCATTGTTTCATCACACACAAAGAAAGGCCACGTCATCTGATAAAAAAGAAAGGCCACTTCAACATGGGTCAATACTTCGGCCCAATCGACAAGGAATACATAAATGGCCCAACAACAATTCAATAGGCAAGAGAATGGCCCAACAAAATACAGTAGAATATTCCAAGGAACAAATATATAGTATACCTAGTGTATGATCTGTCCATTTTCTTAATTCTTTTGCATTGTAAGAGCACATAATTAGTTTGAGCATAGTCAATTGTAAATAGAACAATTGTCTAGTTAGTTAGCATAGAAGATTCCTTTTCTTTCCACTAACGTATATAAATAAACGTGAATGGCAAGGAATAATATACAGAAGAAAAAAATTCTCAAATACTCTTGTTTTCTACATATATACAATAACATAATTGTATATTTTGTGTATGAAGCAGAGTGCTAGCTAGTTAAGAATTTTCATATTCAGAAAATATAATTTGCGGAAATGGGAATGTTGAGATGGATGTGAGGGTATACTGGATCGATAAGATTAGGAATGAGGATATTCGAGATAAGGTGAAACGACCTCCGTTGTGGACAAGATGAGGGAGTGAGGATGAGATGGTTTGAATATGTGAAGAGGAGATGTCTCAGTAAGGAGGTCTAAGAGGTTGTATATGGCGAGTACGAAGAGAAATAAAGGTTGGCCGAGAAAGTATCAGAAGGTGATTAAATAAGACATAACATCATTTCAACTTACTGAATACATGACCTTAAATAGAAGAGTGTAGGTCGTGAATTAAGGTAGAAAGTCATAGTAGGCAGTGGAGAGTTGTCTTGCTTTTCGACGGGTTTAGGCTATGTGGTGTCCCCATGGTATTAATCCTTTTCTTGTACCTTTATTGCTTTTGATATCTGTTGTCATTTGTTGTTTATTATGTTTCAGATATCTCACTGCTCTCAATTGCTTTCCTACATTTTCTTCATTGTTATTTTCTCTTTTTGTGACTACTTTTATTTGTTGTACTTGAGTCGAGGATTCTTCATAAACGATTTCTTTACCTCCTTAAATAAGGATAAAATTTGCGTACACTCTAACCTTCTTCAAATTCACATGTGAGATTTCATTGGGGCAAAATTATGGAGGGACTATCTATTTATTTGGCCAAGTATGATATTAACTATCATCAGTGACTGACTCGGGATTTAAGGGTCGTGCAAGTTCGAGAGGTCCAAACACACGTATTGACGTCGAAAGTTTTACAGTTCCGTTTGAAAACTAAAGTACTCATCTATCTTGTTGGTTTACTGAGTGTTTTTCTAATTCTTATACCAATTTTAATATATTTTTTATATAATTATTCCTACTCTGTATCGAATTTAACGAGTGCCGGAGCACCCAAAAATTAGCCTTATGTCCGCCGCTGACTATCATGCCAAACATTGGTGTAGAAAGTATGTATACTGAACGTAATGCTTGCAGCTGGAAAAGAAAATATGCAAGTAGAAATTCATGGAACAATAATTCCTAAAATCTCCATGTGTGAACTAATAATTAATATCAAAACGAGAAAACATGATAACATTAATAATTTTACCACAAAAGTGGAAAAGATACCTTTTAAGATTTGCAAAAGTTTTTTGTGCAAATTAAGGCAAAAACTTCATTAGCAATATTACAAAAAGAGTAAATACATAATTACTATGACGTGGACATTTTCAAAAAGACACCTAAACTTTGAATTCAATCTATTGTTCCATGATTCTTCTTTATTTTGTTACAAATACATCATTTTTCACTAAATCTCAGTCATAACATAGAGAGTAAACACACGCACCAATCAAGTACTGCCATGTATTAAATACGTTTAATTTCATATTTTTTTATTTTTTTTAATAAAATTTTTCTTTTTATTTAATTTAACACCCTACCCCACCCCCTCTTCCCCCATCTCACACCCATCCAGCAACTGCCCTCCCCCTAGGGGTGTGCATCGGTTGGTTCGGTTCGATTTTACGTTTTATTGGTTTGGTTTATCAGTTTTCGATTTTTAAATATGTAAAACCAATAATCAACCAATAAGATATTTTCTTATCAGTTTCGATTTATTGATTTTTGATCCTTAACGGTTCGGTTTTCGGTTTAACCAATAAGAAAATACTTATAAAATAGATATAGTAACAACTAACATAAAAAAAATAAAATCTTAATTACTGCCAAAACTTACGCAATGCATTTTAGTTTACAAGAATCTTCAAACTTTAACTGAATGTTAGTTAGGAAAAAAATTAAATTCTAATTGTTGGAAGCTATAAATGCTTCAAGCTTTTTATTACGATAATAGACGAACTTTATATTGTTCCTTTGTTGCCCTAAATAGGTTAATACTTTGTTAATCACTGAATTATGAATTAGTAGTGCATATAATCTATATACATATACACACATGTATAGATAGAGAGAGAGATTTAAATATATAACATAAATAGGGATAAAATAATAACTTAGTGTATCCTTATTGGGTTATCGATTTAACCGATAACCCAATAAGCTAAAACCGATACCGAACCATTTACCCAATAATTTTTTTTATAAAATCAATAAAAAATCGTTAACCCTATAACCCAATAACTCAATACAAATAACCCAATAACATTTTTATCGGTTCGATTTATCGGTCGATTCGATTTTTACACAGCCCTAGCTCCCCCCTCCCCCTCGCGTCCAACAGCTCCCCTCTACCCCTACCCCCATTCAGCACCCCCACACCCCGTACAATACCCTCACCCCATCAGCATCTCCCCCTAACCCCCAACTCCATCAGCATTTCCGTCCATTTTTTTTTTCAAATCACTTTAAAAAATAGTTTTATGATTGAATTGAGTTTTAAAGATAGTTAAATGATATGATTTAACTGAAATTGGAGCTTTAATGATATGATTTTTTTTTAAAAAAAAAGCTTCAATGGAGGAGTTTTAATGGTGACATTGTGTTGAAGAGTTTTAATGGTGTTGAAGAAGACATTGTGTTGAAGAAAAAATGGTGGGTAGTTAAATGATATGATTTAATTGTAAAATGGAGCTTTGATGAATGATTTTTTTTTTTTTTTTTAAAAAAAAGCTTCAACGGAGGAGTTTTAATGGTGAATTGAGTTGAAGAAGAAAGGGTGGGTGGATTGAAGGGGGAGAGGGGATAGGGATAATTTTAAAAAATAAATATTAATTTTTTTTAAAAAAATATAAATTATATATCAATTATTTTACACGTGACAGCTTTTAATTGGTTAAAAAAGTCAAATTAAGCCCTTTCACGTGTCTGCGGCACGTGTATGCACGCAGAGAGTTAAAATGATGTATTTACAATGAAATAAAAAAAAATCATAGAGTAATAGATCGAAATAAAAGTTTAGATGTCTTTTTATAAATTTTAAACAAGATTAGGGGTAATTATGTATTTAGAAAAATTCCAAAGTAAACCACAATAATGATCAATTATATCATGATAAATTCATGTTTTTTTTTTTATAGAAACATCCAAAAAGTGACTCAAGAAAGTTGGACAGTAGATTGACCCAATACAGAAAGATGTCATTGTCAAAGAAAACTAACATTGCTTTGAGCATTTTTGTTTGGACTCTATGAGGTTAGAAAGTAATTTGGTTGTTTTCTTATTTTTACTTTTATCCAACCAAAATGAAAGTGACATCTTGAAAGAAAGAAAAAGCTATTAACAATTTGGTAACTTGTTCCTTTTTCTTCAACAGAAATGGTCCATCATATAGTTTGTACATTTTACATAAAGACATGCCATTTTGGTGAAAAATAAAGTATCAGCATCATGTGATCCTAAGAAAGGACTAAAAGATTGGAAAAAAGTGGTTCGATTTAGAGCTCGTTTGGATAGAATTAAAAAAAATAATTTTTTTAACTTAAGTGATTAAAAGTTTAAAATAAGTGCTTATAAATTAATCAAATGACTGTTTGGATAAAAGTGCTGAAACTGAAAAAAAGTGTTGATATGTTTGGTAAATAAATGATGTTCAACATTTTTTTTGTTGTTAAAATTAATTAAATGTCCTTAAAGTTGTTAACACCATAAATAAGATAAATTATATATAATTTTTAAATTTAAAATGATTTTTTTTTAACAAACCTCTGATGTAATGATGAATTCGATAAAAACAAAGAAGAAAAATGAAGAGGAAATTAGAGGGAAGAGATGAAGTAAAGCGGCAAAGGGAAAAAAGAATTATATATTAAGGGTTACAAGTTTAGGATATTGTTGGAATTTGAGAAAAATATAAGGGATAAAAAGGTAAATATTTTGATCAAAACCTAAAAGAATTTTTATCTAAAAAACAAATAGTTGGGGTACCCAGCTTCTCACTTTTTGATCTTTTTAATCAGTTTTTAGCTTTTTTTTAAGCACTGATTTATTTTACCAAATAACTTAAAAAGTTAAAAAAGAAATTAAAAGTTAATTTAATCAGATTTTAATTCTATCCAAACGGGGCCTTAATTAATCAGGGGTAAAGAGAAACTGATGGTTACTCATCGACAAAGGATGGTTTGGTCAGGTATTGAGTCGGTTTTGGTTTGAATTAGATCTAAATTCATCCAGATTCCTCATTAGTATTTTATCAAAAAAATTAACGTAAAGTTGGATGTTATTAATCTCTCTGGAAAAAACATAAAATTCGGTGAAGAGCAAAAGCTAATTAGGTAAGTACACTGACTTCTAAAAGACAAAAAAATGATATATAATCTTGATGGATAATTATTCACAATTGAGTGACGATTTGAATAATCAACTCAATCAACGGACACTCAATTTGCTCTTATATTATTCGAATTGACTAGCTTTACCTTCCGTTGAGTTGATCTAATATTAGTCCTACCATTAGATAGAAAAACACAATTTTGCCTTTGCTGATCCCTAACATAATTCATATTTGAAACCATAAATAAGAGTTAAGGGGTAAATTCAGACTTTCTTTTTCGAAGACTTTGGACACGAGAAATCTAAGCATTTCGTGCTGGAGCTATGTCAATGACAATGAAAATATAAAACAAAGTAAAAAATTACATTAATATGAAAAGAAATTACATTTTCACGACATAAAATTTATATTTGAAATAGGAGCCGAAGGTCAGCAAATAGTAAGGTGAAAGCTAGCCTTCTTGGTTTGTACTTTTTCTTTTGAATTTTAATTTTATTGTTAGTAAAACTAACCTAGTCATTCTGTCTAATGGATTTGCTAAAAAAAAAAAGAAGAGAAAATTTCATAAATCACGCTACTTTGGGGCCTAATAACTAGATCCAATAATTATTTTGACATTTACTGAATCTAGCGATACTTTCTCTCCTTCCTCTCTCACTCGTCTCTCTGCATCTCTTGTCCCTCTTCCTTTATGTATCTATTTTTCTCTCATCACTCTCCCTTTGTGTATGTGCGTATCTATCTTTCTATTGTCCATCTCTCTCTATATGTACATATATACATATGCACATGTGTATTTGTATTTGGTTGATGATTGATACATACATTTCTTTTCTTTTCTATTTATTAGAAACATTGATTTCAACATGTAGGTTAAAGGCATTATTAAAAAGCTTGAGGGTATAATAGTCTTTGTGTAGAATTAGTTTGTTGATCAAAGTTGTCTTAATGCTTTAATTTGTTGAACCTTAGCAATACTTTTACAGAAAAGTTCAGCCTTTTCCATTTAATTACAATCATGACCTTCAAAAAAAGATCTCCCTTTTCTATTTAATTACAATAATGCTTGGAGTGCTATTAAATATGGTGGGGCCATACTTATTAAAATGTATAATTAGATATTTCATATATTTTTTCCTTTACTCTATTAAAGGTAAATAAGTTTTTACTATATTTTGCATTTAAATGTTTTGAAGTTAAAAAGAATTATTGAGATTTTTTTTCTTCTTCTTATTTTTTTAAGTGATATTCTTAACTAATTTATATCTTTTAGAAGAAAAATTTGAAAATAATTTAAAGATAATATTGAAAAGTAGCTTTTAATATTTTTCTTAAGGAATATTGCATATTTCAACAATTCACTTAATATGAATTAGAGGAAGTACTATCTATATATAATTACGTATTTTAAAAAATAATAATTTATACTAATTACTTCTAATTAAATATTAAAATTAAATAAATTTCATATATTTCTTCTTTTATTTTTTTGCTCTTATACTGAATATAATTTTTTATTATCTATGTTAACAAATTAAAAGGAATTTATTATTTGATTCTAATACTGATTTTGTGATAAATAACTATGTAAAATATTAGTATTTAGATTTAGAATTTCAAAACATACAAATAAATTAATTTAGTAAGATAAATTCCTAATAAAAAATATCTTAGGATCAAGTTACAAAAAAATGAAGAAATGTCTATTATGTCGAAATATACACCCCAATAAAACTAAGTATTACCATACAAATTTTTCGCTCTTTCATATACTAGAAAAGTTTATTTGGAAAAAAAAAGTTATTTAACATATTTGGGTCCATAATTTTGTTATTTAACGTAGAGTTTCTATGGAGGTTCTGTGGAGGTGTTTGGAGGCTAGAGGTGTTCCTATAGTGTATGTTAGGGCGATTAAGGATATGTAAGACGGAGCCAAGACTCGGGTTAGGATTGGGGGAGGGGACTCGGAGCACTTTCCTATCTTGATTGAGTTACATCAAGGATCAACGCTTAGTCCATTTGTTTTTGTCTTGGTGATGGGTGTTTTGACGCGACACATTCAGGACAAGGTGCCTTATTTTTTGCTTTTTGCGGATGATGTAGTCTTGATTGATGAGCCACGTAGTGGAGTTCATGCTAAATTGGAGGTTTGGAGGCAAACTCTTGAGTCTAAAGGGTTTAGGTTGAGTAGGTTCAAGACAGAATATTTGGAGTATAAGTTCAGCGAGGTGTCTCATGAGTCTGATATGGTTGTTAAGTGTGACACTCATTCTATAAGTAAGATAGTTTCAAGTATCTTGAGTCGATGATTCAGGAGAATGGAGAGATTGACGATAATGTTACTCATCGGATTAGGGTAGGGTGGATCAAATAGAGGCTCGTTTTTGGTATCTTGTGTGATAAAAAGGTACCTTCTGAATTTAAAGGCAAGTTCTACAAAGTGGTAGTTAGAACGACTTTGTTGTATAGGACAGAGTGTTGGCCTGTTAAGAAGACCCACATCTAGAAGATGAAGGTGACGGAGATGAAAATGCTTCAGTGAATGTGGGTGTATTAGAAAAGATAGGATTGGAAATGAGGTTATTCGATATAAGGTGGAGGTGGCTTCGGTGGAAGCCAAGATGAGAGAAGCGAGGTTAAGATGGTTCAATCATGTGACGAGGAAGAGCACGAATGCCCTAGTGCGGAGGTGTGAGTGAGAGGTTGGTTAGGGATGATTTCAAGTGAGGTAGAGGTAAACTGAAGAAATGTTGGAGGAAGGTGATTAGACATGACATGGAGCAACTTCAGCTTACTGAGGACATGGCCCTAGATAGAAAGTCGTGGAGGAGGCGAAGTAGAGGTAGAAGGTTAGTCTGAGTTAGGATGTTGTATGTTTTGGTATGTACTTGGAGTATCTTGCTTTTGGTGTTATTGAATATGTTCTATTGTATCTTGTTCTATTACTATTCCTTATATTATCTTAGATTGCTTTATTTTGAGTCGGGGGTCTATCAGAAACAACCTCTCTATCTCACATTGAGGTAGTAGTATGGACTGCATACACTTACCCTCCTAAGACCCCACTTGGTAGGAATATATTGGGTATATTATTGTTGTTGTTGTACAAAATATTGGTAAAACAAGATTTTTAAAGTTAAATTATTTTTAAATATAAATAATCATCTTTCTAATTTTTTTTAATGAATCATTTTTAAATATAAATAATCGTCTTTCTAATTTTTTTTTAAAATATTAACCTGACACGTTGCTTAAGAAAACTTAAATTAAGAATGTATTTTACCACATTAACCTTATTGATGCTGGATTGGGACTCTAAAATTGACTATTATTGATATTCTCTTAGAATTCTAAATTTACCAAATTAACTTAAGAAAACTCTAACCGTATTTACTATTATTGATGTTGTTTTGGAGTATTACTTTATGTAGTTATTAAACACTAAGGATAAAAAGAAAAAAATATAACAAAATTAGAGACTATTTCGACATGCCTGCTTCACTAGGCTACTTGCTTTGTGATTTTACTATATCATCCCTAATTAATTATTATAAGTCATTTACATATTAAAAAATTAATAATATTTAATACAAAAAGTAAAATAGACATTTATGACATGTCTGCTTCATCTGCTTCAATCGTAATTTTATTAAATATCAGCCCTCAATTATTATAATTCATCTAAGTATTAAAAAATAACAATTTAATAAAAAAGGTAAAATAAATATAAAATGATGAATTAACTCTTGATGTTTTAAGTTAACTTGACGTCTTATATGAGACTCACTTAGTTTTTTTTACAAATACCTTTTATAGCCACTTTGCTATATCACTTTTTACTAAATATCTCTCCTAATTAATTATTATAATTCTTCTAAGGATCACAAAATTAATAATATTTAATAAAAAATAATATAGACATAAAATGATAAATTAACTTTTGATGTGTTAAATTAACTTGATGTCCTATGTGACTCCCATAAATTTTTTTTTGCAAATACTTGTTATAGTAACTTTATTATATCAGTTTTTACTAAATATCTCTCCTAATTAATTATTATAAGTTATATAATATTAAAAAATTAATAATATTTGTCACACCCCTTTTTCGTACTCCAAAAGATTCGTTTTAAGTTCAAAAGGGTTTTTATTATCAAAGTGACAAAAATGAAGATTTGTTTCGAAAAGGACTTTTTATATTCAAATTCAGAGTCGCCACTTGGCATAATCTGGTGTTCCAAGTCACCTTTGCAAATCCTTTTCAAAACGGGTTTGACTCTATAACTGATCCACGAATAGAGATTCCAACAAAGGAATTCTGTTGACCGAGGGGAAGGTGTTAGGCACCCCTCAATCCCGTGGTTCGACCGCGGTCGTTTGATGGAGTGTATCGACTAATTTGACATTACAAATGTATAAACCACACAAAAACACATAAAACAATCAATCAAACACACAAAACAAAACAAATTCAAAATTTAGTGTTCAATCCAATTATACAGTCCAAATAAATAAAAATGCAAAAATAAATCCTATCTAACCTGCACCATCAAAAGCCCTGACACATACATTGTTGGGCCTGATCCTCTCAGCACCAATATTCAACTTTTGCAAAGTAGAAATAAGGCAGATATTTGCACCTGAACCTTCATCAATCATAACATGAGTGACGTAGAAATCTTTGCATTTCACTGTAATGTAAAGGTCCCGGTTATGCCATGTACCTTCAATAGGTAATTCATCATAAAAAAATCTGATCCGATTGACCTCAAAGATTTTTTCGACCATTTTCTCAAGATGATTTATTGTAATCTCCCTAGGAACATATGCTACATTTAATACCTTCAGTAAAATATCATAATGCTCCTTGGAGTGCAACAACAAAGATAAGAGGGAAATTTGAGCAAGGGTTTTCTTCAACTGGTCTATTATTGAATACTCTAGCAATTTCATCTTTTTCAAAAATTCCTCGGCTTCTTCTTTGGTGATAGGATTTTTGATAGATAATGGTCCACTCACAATTGGCTTGGACTTTCTTAAACTTTCAGGCAAGAAGAATCTTCCTGACCTAGTCAAACCCCCTACCTCATCTACATCTTACACTACTTCTTTCCCGTGATAGGTCATCACAGTCTGCCCATAATTCCAGGGAACCCTTTTCGTATCAACTATCGGAGGTTGGGTCATCAGTTTGAGGATAATAGGCGCTGCCAGTGCTCCTTTCACCATCAAGATGGGCTTACTCGGAGCTCCTACCACTGTCAACTTAGGTTTATACTGACTTAAATCAACATACCTTCTAGCACCTTGCATCATGATCAGGGGTTTCTTTGTGCTTTCTTGGGCTTTATCTTCTCTCATTCCTTCCTAGCTCAATGACATTGCTTTCAAAGACTCTGCTACATTCACCGATTTCTCCTCAATGGTCTGTATCTTGATGATAGGCTTATAACACCTTGACGACTCTTTCCCGTCATATATCAATTCTAACATATTGGTTTCAGCATGGGTTGGCAGTGGATTCTGGTTAATGTTTGGACCCTTCGGGGCCTGGACCAGCATCTGATTTATGTCAATTAAATCTTGGATAGCTTTCTTTAAATGCCAGTATTTCTCGATATCATGGCCTGGTATGTCAGAACAGTACGCACACCTTAAAGAATAATCAAGATTTCTCGGCGGTGGATTTAAAAGCCTTCCTTGAATTGGGCTTAAGACCTTCAACTTTCTCAACCTATCAAACAAGCTAGCATATGAATCCCTAAGAGGTGTGAATTAATTTTTGACCGCCTTATCTTTCTTATACTTGGGCCTAGGTTGAAAACTGGGTCTGGAGAGGTTTTGGTAATTCAGTGGAGCGGATGGGCAATTTTGTGGAGCTTGCACGCGCCATTGCGGGTAAGAAGGGGTTTGGGCATATGGTTGCGCACTATATATTGGGTACGGGGGTGGTGGAATGGAATATAAAGGGTTTTGTAGAGGGAAGTAATGGTAGGGAAGAATATATAGAGCTTGGGCATAAACTTGGGCTTGGGATTGGGGATAGGGGTGAGTTGGTCTTTTAGGATAGGAATGGGTTCCAGCTACGACAGTTGCCACGTCCTCTTTCTTATTTTTACCTCTGAATGTGCCAGATCCATCTTGAATCGCTTGTGTGGTGGCTTTCAATGCGGCAAAACTCACTATTTGGCGGTCTTAATTCCATCCTCTATCATCTCCCTCATTTTGAGGACTTCAATAAAAGACTTCCCCATTGCCGAAAGTAAATGTTAAAAATAGGTCTCATCCTGTGCCTGAATGAAAACCTCTACCAACTTACTTTCTTTCATTGAAGGCTTTACCCTGGCGGCCTGTTCACGCCACCTTATCGCGTATTCCCTAAAACCTTCAGTGCTTTTCTTCTTCATGTTGATCAAGGATTTTTCGTCCGAAATTAGGTCGATGTTATACTGAAAATATTGCACAAACTCAGAAGCTAAGTCATCCCAGTTGTTCCACTTGTCTATATCTTGATCGATAAACCATTCTGAAGTCAGATCAGAAAGACTCTCGCCAAAAAAAGCCATGAGCAGTTCTTTTCTTCCTCCTGCAGCCCTCAATTGGTTGCAATAATGTCTCAAGTATGCCACGAGATCACCTTGCCCTGCATACTTCTTAAACTTGGGCATTTTAAAACTGAGGGGAAGGTTGATGTCTGGGAACATGCAAAGATCTTTATAGGAAACACTCTTATAACCTTCGATTCCCTGCAAATTCCTCATGGCCTGTTCTAAACTTTTCAACTTCCGTGCTATGACTTCCTTTTCTCTGTTGCAACAGGTTTATCTGTATCAAATGAAAATGCAGGTGGCTGAGTGTACCCATAGGGTTCATTCATTCTCAAAGTAGGCTCTGGGGCATAATACTGACTATCTGGAACCTTCAATACTGGCTCACTAGCAGACCTAGGAAGCCTCATTATCGGACGCACAACATATGTAAGAGCTTCAGGTGGTGGCGGAGCCACGAATACCGGTGTGATCGGTGGCGTCGGCTGAGCAGCGAGTCTTGATTGGGGAGCTGCCAAGGGCACACCAGAACTGTCAGGATAATAATGTCGCAGAGTGAATTCTGGCTCGTGCTCTGGTGACTCAGTAGGAGTAGAGAATTAGGCTTGAGAGAGCGGTAGGCAATTAGAGATATCCTAAGACCTTTAGGGAGAGGGGGAAGATGCATTCCGCTGGCCCATGCCTGGTGCAAATCTATCAATTGTTGCCTGAGCCTTACTACCTCATCATTGTGTTCTGAAATTTCTTCCCTGTGATCCTGATTCGGGTCAATGAGCGAATTTTCAATCTCCCTGCTAGCCATGGCGAGCTTTGCTTTGGATCTAGTGAAGTATGGGTGACTAGCCAGAGTGCTGCAAACCTACCACAGTTATCTGAAAGAACATGCTCATCAAAGACGACATCCGTTAGGATTAGGGCACACAACAAGCATGGGAATCACATTGGTAAAATTATCCTAAATTCATGTTCATTTCTACCAGCTTTTGAGGGTAGCGAGGTCATTTTAACACCATCTCGATTTTTATCTACACTTATTTTTATCTACACTTATTATTATTATTTTCGCCCTCCTTTCCCTCTCTCTTTTTTTTTTGGTATCAATCTCTATTCTTTTCTTTTTTGTCTCATCATTCTTTCTTTCTTTTCTTCTCTCGCTATCTACCTTCATTTTATCATTCTTTATGGCTTTTGTTTTTTTTTTCTTTAAAAGAGGAAAAATAATGAAAAAGAACAAAACAAAATTATTAGATCGAACCCAAAAGTAGGTTGCCTACGTATCATGTTGTACATGAATCAGATCTTGCATAGTTCGGGCCAAATATGCACAAACATCACATAATTGATGTTTTTTTTTTTCGAAAAATGAAAACAAACAAACAAAAGAAAGACGTAACATCATAACATTTTGATGAAAGAAACAACAAAAACATACAAAGAATTTAGGACCACTTTAAAACTAAACAACAAATACAAAACAATATTCTAGACCCATAAGACGACATACGTGAAATTACTAATAAAGATCCTAATATAAAAAACAACTTAACTTCGACTTAAAACAGACACCACCTTACAATGACAGAAACATAAAATACTTAAATTGAATAAAGATAAGAAATACTCTTTCAGACTGGTGCTCTGCGTGATGACCCTGGCTGAGATGGAGCTGCTTGTGAAGTTCTCTTTCTCCCATTCAAACTTTGTAGCATATCCTATAAAGACACCCTAATATTAGGGAAGAAGCTTCGGGCCCGTATTCCTGCCTCATGAGGAGTGCACTTGGAAAGATTATTCTGACACCTTTCTACCATTTTGAACAAATCTGCTAACTGAACTCTCAGTGTCTCCACTTTGGACCCTGCACTTTCATCCTGATGATCGTCAACTATGCATTATTCCTGTATTCTTCCCCTAAGCCGCGCTGGTAAGGGTTGGCTGATACCCCGAGGGATAGATTGAAGTCAGACCCTATATCCCTGAGTGTACCCCAGATTATCCAAACTTTTTTTGAGAGTATCCACACCTAGCTTTGTTGCATGCTTCCAGAACTACTCGTATTTGCTTTCACCTAAGGCTTGGTCCTTGAAGTACTCAACATCCTTTAGAAGATCCACTACTGGTGGCACGTCCTGCGGCCTACCCAACTGGCGCATTACCCTAGAAGGACTGTATGGTCTAGTGCAATTGAGCCCTCACATAACTAGAAGGAGATGCATTTGACAACCAAACAAGATTATCTTTGGTAGAAGCCACAGACAAGTCCACAAAATGTTATCTCTGGTTCTTGACTTATGAAATTCAATCCAAGCGTCGGCTTCTACGGGTAGCGAGAATTTATCCAAATGCAACTGGAGGTCCATGTCTTTCACTCGATTGGGAATACAACGATCAACCACGTCTGGTCTAACTAAAGAAGGCGCATGTAAATGATCCATCATCCATAACTGCATATCAGGTTACTGCCCTAAAAAAATCTCATCCCCCCCTTCACTTCGGTTAATGCCTTATATATTTCTATTAAGATCATGGGTATGAGAGTGAACCTGCCCTTTTGATTATTGACCTTGCCCTTTTGATTAGTGCCCTTGTCATTTTGATCCTTGTGAAATAGATTCATCACCACAGATTGTAAACGTGTATTAATACTTCTTTCTTCTAGCGGAAACACTAAAGTACCGAACAAAGCGAGGGTGAAGACTTCAAGACGCTTTCTCTCCCACTTCTCCTTAGTCACGTGAAATTCATCCCAAAAGCAATCAAAATCTTTCGAGGGCCCGAATCTAGCTAACAAAAAATCTAAGAAAACCCACAAATCACTTAAACAACCCAAATGCGTACCCTTACTTTTTAAACCACAAGACTGTAAAAACCTCATGCCAGTATGATTTCATGCTCGAATCATATCCTTCTCGATATAGGGCAAATGCAACAAACCGTATATTTCTGCCAAAGTAGGAGTCATTTCACATTCCCTGAACCTGAACACCAAACTACTTGGATCCCAAAAGGTCAACAAAGCCTCTATTAAATCTAGACGAGGGGTAACATGCAGAAGTTCCGTAAGATCACCTAATATTTTAATCAGTTTCTGCTGATCAACATAGTAAAATATTTCCCACCACTTGATTAACTTTTTGGGCACTTTGACAACCATCAGGACTCTAGAATTGGTGGACAAATCCATCCTATAATAACACATAAGACGTTATCTCAAAAATTTGACAGGAGTAGGAAATTCCCAACCCTTGGGATTTTTGATGCAAACATATGTCGATGGGACAGACCACTTCATGACTCCAATTTGACGAACAGAAGTACTGAGCAAAATTAGTCTACTTGGCTAATAACTCTAGATTACGGGGCGAGAGACCTAGGCTAATAATAAGACAAAGACCAACACAAAGATTACCGAACCCACCGAGGGTTGCCTAAGTATCCCAACCCGAGGGAAGGGAATCAGGTATGCATAGTTCATCCAGATTGGACAATTAACGATTAACTAATAAATTGACCCTAACTTAAGAGACACAATAAAAAACAAACGAATAAAAACTTTTTGGATTTTCACCTAGACACTTCAACTAAAACTGATACCAAAAAATCTTTTTGGTATTTTTGCTTTTGACAAATAAGTATAAAAGGCAAACAAAACCCTCTTTTTTTCCTTTTTTTTTGTTGTTGAACTTACAGTACTTTGAGAAGATAAATGTAAAACGTAAAAAAAAAAATATTTTTTGAGTTTTTGGATCGTGAAGAACAAAAGTCATAAAGAACTCTAAAATAAACTACGACATTCCTTTTGATTCATTCTTTTCGACTCACTTTTTTTTCTATATTTTTTTATATCAGTCCGTCAAATGACCACGTTACCCTTAAAGATGAAACAGTTAGCATGTAGGGATGCTTTAGAGGTGAGTCTCCTACAAAGGGCCATGTGGGTCCCACTAGGTCTCAGTAGGATGTACATAAGCATGACCTAAAGGATGACCTACATTGTGGTTCACTAACAAGGCTATTCGGGGGAGCGTATGGTCGATAGTGGCTGCTTTGCTTTCCACCTACTCCATAACACCGACGGATCCCCCCCTAAAATAAGGGTGACTCAACTAGAGGTTGTGTACAATACGTGTACTACGGACTTGTTACAGAAAGAAGGCCGGGGGTAGACACATGATGCCAGATATAAAAGCGGTAACACATAGGATAAATACTGTACACAAAAAGCACGAAAACATTCCATAATGATAAAACAATAACACAAAACAACACAAATAAAATGTTTATACACCTATAGTGCCAAACAAAGCCAATATGACTCCAAAATAAGCTAGAATTCTGAACAATTCCCCAGCAGAGTCGCCAGAGCTGTCACACCCCTTTTTCATACTCCAAAAGATTCGTTTTAAGTTCAAAAGGGTTTTTATTATCAAAGTGACAAAAGTGAAGATTTGTTTCGAAAGGACTTCTTATATTCAAAATTCAGAGTTGCCACTTGGCATAATCCGGTGTGCCAAGTCACCTTTGCAAATCCTTTTCAAAACGGGTTTGACTCTATAACTGATCCACGAACAGAGATTTCAACAAAGGAATTCTGTTGACCGAGGGGAAGGTGTTAGCCACCCCTCAATACCGTGGTTCGACCGCGGTCGCTTGATGGAGTGTATTGGCTAATTTGACATTACAAATGTATAAACCACACAAAAACACATAAAACAACCAATCAAACACACAAAATAAAACAAATCTAAAATTTAGTGTTCAGACCAATTATACAGTCCAAATAAATAAAAATGCAAAAATAAATCCTATCTAACCTACACTAATCCTAACTACGCTCTCGTGCTTTACCCGATGCCTCGGGCCTTGATCACGAACCTCCTTTGCACACATGATCCATCGGAGCATTTCTCGGTGAATAAATACAATGTGTCTTGGGGCATTTCCTGACTAAATGAATACATTTGAATTAAATACGATAAACTAAAAAGAAACATTCACACATACATTCCACATTCAACGAAACACCCAGGTTCTAAATTTTCTTACCCAACTTACGTTTGCCTATCAATTGTCGGCCTAAACATGAAACTATCACTATTAACAACATCGATGAATCAAAAAAATAATATTCACTTTATCAACTTTTAATCTCAATCCCACCCCAAATTCATTTACAGCCACATGATTAACTGATTTCAATAGAGAACCAACCGATCAAGTCACGACAATTATAGAAGCTCAAACACATAATCTGAATCATATCATCAAACATATTCAACTTACGTAATTAACATCAACACACCACATCAAAATAAAAATGAAAGAAGAACAGAGTTAAATAAATGGACCTCAAATGATGTTTTGCAATTATAATGATATCAGCATCAACAATAGACGAAAGGAGCGACTTCGAACACGAAACCTCGAACAAAAACCAAATTCACAAATCTCGACCCTAAAATCTGTTTTTGCCAAACCCGTTTTCTTTCTGTATTTTTATTTGTAACATTGGAGAGGGAGCTAGACAGAGCTGCTGTGTGTTACCGATTGGCCATGGAGTTCACCGATAATTCGGATCTGACCGGAGTGATGGAGAACGGGATTTTATAAATAGATTTCGCCGATGGTGATGGAGTTTTTGTATTCTGCGGGGTTTTTGGTCACTGGTTTTTCTGCCAGTGGGGTGCTCTGGTGAAAGAATAGTAACAATAGGGTGATTCCGGTCAAATACCAACAAGTTTCTTGCCGGAATAATCAACCTCCGCTTATTCTCTCTCTTCGATCTCTCTATATCTCTTCCTAATTCCTTATCTTTCCCTTCAATCTCTCTCTCTCCTTTCTTTCTGCGTGTCTATAGTGCGTGTGACTGTTGTTGAGAGTGATGGTGAGTGTGAATTCGTGGTGTAGAGAAGAAACTTTTTTTTTGTGAGCTTTCTTTGTAAAGAAGATAATGGAGAACATCCCCCCCAAAAAAAATCCCTGTGTATGTGGTGTATATGCTCCCCCAAAGGGAGTGTGATCCCTGTATGTATAAAAATGAAAAAAATAAAAGGGTTCTTGGCAGCTTCCTGGAAGGTTCCCTCGTGGGACCCCCTTTTTAGTGTATGTTTATCCTTTTTGCCTTTGTGGACAAGAAATGGAGGGATGGTGAGGTGTCGTTTTTTAATTGGAGAGATAAGGGTTAGGTATCTTATTTTAATTGAAAGGGTTGTTAGGATGTTAAAGAAGAATAAAAGTTTGTTAGGGATTTTGTTGAGAGTTGTTTTTTTATATTTTTTGTGGGATGTAATTACATGGGCGAGGGTATACGGTAGGATAAGGTAAAAATGGGTAAAAAGTGCTATCGAAAAGGGACAAAATTACGTGTCTACAATATTTAATACAAAGGTAATATAGACATAAAATGATAAATTAACTCTTGATATCTTAAATTAACTTGACGTCTTATATGAGGTTCGCTTAAATTTCTTTCACTAATATTTTTTATATTAATTTTGCTACATCACTTCTAATTAATTGTTGTAAGTGATTTAAGACATGTTTGCTTCGATGCTTCAATCGTGATTTTACTGCATCACATGTAATTAATTATTATGGTTATCCAAGTATTATGCCACTTAAATTGACATTTGTAATTTATTACCTCACTTATCAAGGATGATAAACAGATAACAGATCGACATGTTTTTTTGTGTTGCCTGATTAAATATTTTTTTTATATTTATTTATTTTATTTTTTAATCCGTTATATACTTGAGAATTACGCTAAAGAATAATAAATCATAATAATTAGCAAAATAAAATAATTAAAAAGGCATAAAAAATTTTATTGACTCTCTAAATTTTATTACTTCCACATAAATTAGGACATAAGAAAAAAATACTATAAATCAAAATAATTAATAATTTAAAATATTTTAAAAATATATGTAAAAAAATTTAGTTAACTCTCAAAATTGTATCAATACCATATAAAATTAGACAGAGGGTGTAATATATATTATTTAATGGTTATGTAAAAATATTATAAATCATAATAATTAAAATAAAAATATTTTTCATGTTGGGTCCGTGCTAACATGGGCCATATCAACCCTATATATATGTGTGTGTGTGTGTGTGTAAATATATTTCAAATTTCAAAACTATTATGTGTGTGTGTTTTCAGAGTATGTATCTATGCATAGATGTACATACTAGGAAGAAAGAATTATCCAAATACATGCATTTAGTAATAAAATACATGTTTCTGATATTAAATATGCATTGATACATTCATCAAATAAAGAGGGATACAATTCAGATACATGTAGCTAGCATTGATTACAGAAACTAGCATAGTCAAGATGTTAATTACAATAAATGACAAACACTTTCTCAAAATTACAAGTTATAGCAAAAGTAGCAACATTATAACCATTTTATTGAAAAGCACGTGGGTTTTACCCACTTTTTTACCTTTTCCTATTTTCAGTCCACTTTTTTCAATTTCCTCCCAGATTTCACTCCACTTTTTTCAATTCCCTCCTATATTTCACTCCACTTTTTTCACTTCCTTTCACTTTTTTTAAAATTTTGATCCATCAAATAAGGTAAATTGATATTTACAGTATTTGCATGTTGTTTTTTCATATAATTTATATTTTTTTATTTTTTGTATTTTTTTCTTCATCCGTCTTCTTCATTTTTGGGGAGGGAGGGGAGGGGGCCTGTGATTTTTTTTTTGTTGAAAGATTGTGGAGGTCTGCTATAATGGAGTGATACGTTATTTGATGGAGGTTAACTTTTTCGACGTTATTTGATGGGTTTTTATGATTTTTTTTGTTGAAAGATTGTGGGGTTTTGTGTTAAGTTGATTTCAACTCCTATTCAGTTGAACAGAGAAGTTGGCATAGAAGAGGTAAGAGCGAAGCATTGTGATGAGTCAAAAAGTATTGGAGAAATCATGAAACGAAAAACATTGAGAAAACCTTCTTCTCCAAAATCTCAAAAAATGCAAAAATATGTGAAAAAGAGGAAGTCAAACGAAAAGAAAGAATATGTATTTTTTCAGTTGTGCATATGTATTTATATGTAATGCATATGTATTTTTCAATTATGCATATTTATTTATAAATAATACATATGTATTTTACCAGATTGTATATGTATTTATGACTAATGCATATGTACTTTTCTAGATATGCATATGTATTTTCTAGTTATTCATAAGTTTTTATAGGCTGCATGCTATATTTATTGATTTGAAAGTATATTTTTAGTTCTCTCGAGCATCTTTTGGGCCCAAAATTGACCGAGGCGTGTCAGGGAGATTTGGGGCGGCCTAGTGTGGGCCGTTTGTGTGGATCAGGCCAATTTGGGCCCGCTAAGCAGTAGATTGGATTGTTCAAAGGCAAATATGAGTAAGATGGTGTGTTTGAATGGTAGTAGCTATCACACTTGGAAAGGTAAGATGAAAGATCTTCTATTTGTCAAGAAAATGCATCTACCTGTGTTTGCGTCTGCTTAGATTTTTATAGATACATATTTATTTATGAATAATATATATGTACTTTTTCAGTGTGCATATGTATTTATGACTAATGCATATGGATTATTCCAGAAATGCATATGTATTTTTTCAGTTATGCATATTTATTTATGAATAACACATGCATTTATGATTAATGCATATTTATTTATGGATGGTGCATATTTTTCGTCCTAATAATATTTTTGATTTCTTCATCATGAAGAAGAAATGTGTAGTTCAAGCGCAATTAGGCAAATATATTATGTCACTTTTTGTTATAAAGATTTGTGTCTTATATGTTTATACATACATATGAATCAAATATGTATTTCTCT
>NC_061113.1:259753319-259755871 GCF_002878395.1 Capsicum annuum
TGTCTTATATGTTTATACATACATATGAATCAAATATGTATTTCTCTATATATATATATGTGTGTGTGTGTGTGTGTGTGTTTTGTACTGTAAATACATATGCAGATCTGTATATCTATATATTTTGTATATTTTTGAATATATATATATATATATATATATGATGTAGATATGTGCCTTTTAAAAATAAAAGCAAGAGATATAAGAGTAAAAAATGAAAAAAAAAATAGAAAAAAAAAAAGAAGTGAAAATCGAAAAAAAAAAAAAGAAAGAGAAATAAAAGATAGAAATATAAGTGTAAAAATAAAATATAAAAAATAAATAAAAAAATAAAAATAGAAAAAAAGAAGAAGAAAGTGAAAATAGGAAAAGAAAAAAAAATATGAAAAAGGAAACAAAAATAAGAAAACGGAAAAGAAAAAAAATAAGAAAAAAAATGAAAAAGGATAAAAAAAGAAGAGAAATAGAAAACTCAAAATAAAGTGGAAAGAAAGAAAAGAAAAAGAAATCAAAATAAAAAAATAAAATAATAAAAAAAATGAAAATAGGAAAAGAAAAAGAAATACATGAGAAAGGAAAAATAAGAAAACTAAAAAATAAGAAAAAAATGGAAAAGGATAAAAATAAATAAATAGAAGAGTTATATAAGGAAAAGAAATCTTTATGATTAAATGTAGTATGAATTAAGGATGGTTACTTCCTTTATTTAACTCGAAGTTATAATAGGAACTCTATTCAATATGAATTAAGGACGGTTACTTCTCTTATTTAACTCGTTGTTTCCCTTATTTAACTCTAATTGATGGGAGTTAAAATAGAAATTCTATTCGATTTGTACATGTATTTATATAGCAACATTTTACTTAAATACAAAATATAATTTGCTATTTTTTATAATTATAAAACTGTTGCTGTAAAAATTATAATTAACGCTAGCTACTTCTGAATTTTTCTCTAATTAGTTATGCACATAAGGCCATGTAACATTTTTGTTATTTTTCAGATCCCGAAGATATCGATTGGCCTTATAATTTGGATTGAAAGATGCCACGGACTGAAATTTTGAATAGGTTTGTTGGAGACCCTCTGACGTTAGCGTGTAGAACTGACTATCAACTACTTTTGATAGCTTCACATACAACTGATTTCAAACGTCCTATACTCTTCAATAACATTGTTGTGAATATGCTGCACACAATAATTTGCTGTGATTACTTAGCCAACTTGTTTAATCCAGAATTATTATTATTATTATTATTATTATTATTATTATTATTATTATTATTATTTTGTAGTTTTCAAAATTTAAGCTTTACTTGAAGATTGAGAATACCCTTTTACAGTCTCTGAAAATTCTACTTCCCTAATTTCTTCTTTAATAATTGGAAAAATTTCTCAAACGATACAGGAAAACATATTTTTTACCCCTGAAAGACATTATTGTAATTGACGAGAGAGGGGGACAAAGAGAGAAAGAGGGGACTGGCGAATTTGCTAGGAAACTAGCAAATACCGTATGGTTGTGTAATTATTTTAAAATGTTGTATAATTAAATAGTTATACTAAATGGTTACTTAGTTATGTAAATTTTTTCAAAAAAAAGGAGGTTATAAAAGGATCATTGGTCATGATATCTATTTAATTCAATCTAATTTGTCAACTTGTTTTTCACTGAGAAGTAATTAACTAGAATGTGCAATTTTCTTTCCCCTGGAGCATGGATATAACAATCGAATCACATAAGATATTTAGAGGGAATTAATTCGATAAAGCTTATAAGCTAATTAGACTAATTTCTAAGCACTTTTTAACTAGGTCAAATCCATCGATAGGACCTTAAATTTGTCTTGAAAATTTACTTAAACCCCTCAACTAAGGCTTGTACCTATCAGACCCCTCAAGTGCTAAAATTGGTACCTATCAGGCACAAAATGCTGGTTTGGCAAGGAGAGTGTGTACACTCTCCTTGGGTGCGTCAACAGTAAATTAAATAATATTTTAATTTTTTTAATTAAAAAACATATATTTAAATTATTTTAATAATATTATTTTTAAGTGTTATAATTTCTTAATCAAAAAAAATAAAAAAAGCACCCCGCCCCCCTTTCATCTTCTTCTTCGCAACCCCCGTCCCCCATTCATTATTTTCTTCACAATCCTCCATCATCAGCGTCTTCCTTTGCAAACCACGACTTCGGTCATCATCTTCTTTAGCCATTTTCGAATGCATTTTTTGGCGAGACTCGTCGGAAAATTAATTTCAAAATTTCAAGATTGTTCGAAATTACATGTTTATGAACTTAAGTAACTCAAATCCAATTTAATGGGGAATCATTTTCTTACAAAAAAATGAAGAAATTGGTATCCTTGATGAAGAAAGTGTTATGAGAACTTTACTTTTTTTTTTTTTTTAAGTTCAGCAATTTTTTTTAATTTTTTTTTAAGTTTTGCTTCCTTCTTGTGTAACAATGGAGAAGAAGAATGGAAAGGGGGTTGGGGGGGAGGGGGAGGGGCAGCGGGTGAACCATTGTGTTTTTTTTTTTTTTTTTTTT
>NC_061113.1:259755971-259830650 GCF_002878395.1 Capsicum annuum
TTTAGAGGTTTAATAAGTGCAGGCCTTAGTTTAGGAGCCTAAGTAAATTTTAGAAACAAATTTGAGGGGCTATCAATGGGTTTGACCTTTTAACTATTTACATGTTTGGGTGTACATAAAAATGCTTATAATTAAAGTGTTTAAGTTTGATGCATCATCATTGTGTCACTTTTTTACACCATCAAGTAAATATTAGTTGTTATAATAGGTTATCAAGTTTTTGATACATTTTTTCATTATTTTAAAATTTCATACTGATTTTTTTCTCTCTTTCTTTCCTTGAAACTTACTATCTTCATCTTTTTTAAATACTAGTAGATTTGCATTTTATCTTTTTTTTTTTTTTTTTCTATCACCATAAATTTATATGCTCCTTCAATCTTACAAATCTTCTGTATTCATGAAATACTTCTGCCAAAATTTCAAACATGCATCTTTAATATTAAAATTTAATTTTTCATCGCTAAAATATTCAACACTACTAAATCTAATAAAATATTAAAAACAATTGACAATACTTTAAGATTCTATAATAGTTCTTTAGAGGCTTATAAACGGGGAAAAAATCTAAAACTTTTTAAAAAATTTATAGGGTTAAAGAATGTTAATTAAAGAAGTAAATATACATGTTTACTACTAATTACTAAAAATCTCAATTTTTTTCAAAAGCTCCTAAAATCACAACATTTGATCTCTGATGATACAAGTTAATCACATTAGATACATACTGCTGATACATGTATTAATTAACTAAGTCAACACCTTTTAAGGAATGTAACAGATAACTTTCCATCAAATCAGCATTAAAGCTAACTAATTAAGGTAAAAGAGCAAAATCAAATCCCACAATTAATGAGAATCCGTTTATTACTCCACTTTGTTAAAACATTAACTCTCTTTTAATATTTTTTTGAAATTGAAAAATCTTCATTCTTCTTGTACAGATAAAACATATCATTTTTTTTTTTGGTTGATTGATATGAATATTTTGGTGCTTTTATGTTATTTCGGTGTTTGGGTTAACGAAATCGAGTATGTTGGTTATAAGAGTGATGGAATTCTAGTCAGTGAACATGTTACTTATGAAAAACTGATTTCTATAATTGCGGAAGAACTTGAAATCGACGAAACAAGGAAAAAAATAGACAAGAGTACGCTCATTTTGGTTATGGCGCGATTTCTAATTGAGCATTCTTTCAATTATCATGCCAAAAGATCGGTCAAGAAAAGGTATGTTAAGGTTTTTTTTTTGGTAGCAGGTGTTGTTAATTTGTTGTACATTAATTTAAATTTGTATTCAATGTTTGGTTGATGATTATTTTACAAATTGTTTTTGTGTTTTTATGTTATTAACGCTGAGATACATTTTGTTATGAAAATGATACATTTTACTAATCTTGTATCTCAGTTTATGAAGTTTTGGTTAATTATGTTTCTTGTTGTGTTTTAGTCATAACGTTATGTTAATTTGGTCGAGATACATCTTTATGATAAAAGATACGTTTTGATCATCTTGTATCTAGGTTAATATATTGATGTCTAATTATGTATCTCGGTGAATATATTGATGTATTATTATACAATTTGAAAGTAATTGAAGGTTATAAAATTGAATTTTTGTTTTCATTGATTCAGTTATGTCTTACGATGCCGTTTAGAGGATTATGTTTGGATACTTAACGCATCATCTCAGTAAGTTGTGTTACCACCTAAATACAAACATTAACCTGGAAGGCCAAAGATATAATAAAAATGTCCTAGATACATGTTGTACAAGTTTCATGCCGAGATACATTTTGTTATGAAAATGATACATTTTGCTATGAAAATGATACATTTTGCTCCATCTTGTATCTCCGTTTATGAGTTATGTTTAATTATGTTTCTTGTGTTTTAGTCATGACATTATGTTAATTTGGTCGATATACATCTTTATGATAAAAGATACGTTTTGATCATCTTGTATCTAGGTTAATATATTGATGTCTAATTATGAATCTCGGTGAATATATTGATGTCTTATTATTCAGTTTGAAAGTAACTGAAGGTTATAAAGTTGAAGTTTTATTTTCATTGATTCAGTTATATCTTACGATGTCATTCATAGGATTATGTTTGGACATTTAAAGCATCATCTCGATAAGTTGTGTTACCACCTAAATACAAATGTCAACCTGGAAGGCCAAAGAAAAACAGGCACTAGAAATCAAGTGAAACAATGAAATCGAGCAGTAATTCTTGCGGGGAGATGTGGTTATGAAGGTCACAACAGGCTCACTTGCAAATTCTTTCCAAAGAAGGAGTGATAAATGTAGTTTACTAATGAATAATGTTGAATAGTTCCTTGGAATGTTGCTGAATTTTTTATCGATTTTGTTTGACATTTTAGTTGATGAGATTTTTAGTTTTTTATGAAATTTAGAAAATGACATTTACCGAAATAAATAGCATTCTTTGTTAATATGTTATTTAGTTATATATGTTTTGATGGTGTATTTTTTCGTAACACATAAAGTAAAAATTTAGATATATTGAACTGACAATGTTATTATACATTCTATTAGTAGTTCTGCCATAGTGAACGATAGAAAATAGATACATTCTTATAGTATGTATCTCCATTAAATTTTAACAAATATGCATTGTTTGTAAAATATAATTTTTTAATATTATTAAGATTTTGTAATATAAGTTCTGCTAGAATTTGTTATGCAGGTTATAGTCAAACATCTTTTTTGATTGATAAAAAGGGTTGTAGATACATAAAAATGTAATAATTTGTTGGTTACTATGATTATATAGTAAAACAATTTTCATATAATAGATACATACAATTTGAGAAGATGTATCTCATATAAAGTAATAGATACAAGATCTAATAATTTGTTTCACATGTAAAATGTAATAGGTTAATATTTTTAAGACTTAGTTCTATTAAGTTATGATATAATTTGGTATGCACGTAAGAGACACTATGAATTATCTATAACAAAAAACTGTTATAGATACATAATACGTCAATGTTGTGATGGTTAATACCTATATTGTAATATATCTTTCTTTATTTTAGATACATAAAATTATAAAATACAGTAAAACATGTAGCCAATACAATGTCTATATATTGCGTGGAAAAAATATCATAACGATAACATAAATATATCTTTATGTTATTTAGCATTGCGTTAGAATGTTAATGCAAATAGAAGTAATTATTCATTAAAAAAACTTAATGTATACTTGTCTAAACACTACTAACATCATCAAAGTTTATATCATCAACAATGTTTTTGTGAAGAGGCCATTGAATCGTACACACGAATGCATCGATCCTTTAATGCAATGACTGCCAGTATCCAGTAAAAGGCACCATCACAGTTAATTGGGACAAAGACCTCATCAACCAAATGCTAAGGATGTCCTGCACGTGGACTGAATCCTTTGATGGTGTTAATCATTGTCATCTCCATATCAGCAATCTCATCAGTCTTTGCAGATGCACTTGTGTGTCAAGCTCGTTGTCAGCATCAACATCATAGTAATTCACATATGCCTTATCGATGTACACCTTGAAAAAGAAATCTGTGATAGTGTATCTCTTGCTTGGAAAATTTTTGCTCTTGTGCTTCTTCCTAAAGTAGTACATGATGACATCCAGATGCTGTTCAAATTGCAAACAAATGAAATATATGTTACATCAGCCTACCGTAATCATTAAAACTGAAAGAGATACAAATTAAATATTTTATGTATCTAATGTTATTAATGCAGGTAATAAACAATTGCTTCAGATAATGAACAAGATACATATTAATACAGAAAGATACATGTTTTGTTATTATGTATCTAATACAAAATGGGGGATAGTCTAGGTACTCTGATCATGTACAGAATTTAGGATGCACAAGAGCTCTCTATCTAAGGATTTAATATTAAATTAATTTTTATAAACAAATAATGTAAAAATATTTTTACATTATTAATGCATTTAACTTGTTATAACATACTTTTAATGTAATTCAATCCCTAAAAATGAAAAAAATAAAAAAATTATTTGAGATGCAACAAGTTTACTCTAAGACAGTACAATATATATAAAAGCACTAAGAATATAAAACATTAGATACAAGATTATACAAATGTATCTTTAATCTCTACAACATGTATCTCAGCGTGAAAAAAATGTATCTTGTGTAATTCTACTTTCAATACCATTTAAACAACACAAGAAACATATCAAAATATTAACAGTAACTCATAAATACAAGTTAATATAACATGTATCTTAGAAATAAAAACATGTATCTATTATATTCAGACTTTAAGTAAAATTGAACAAAACTAGATACAAATCAAAGCATTAATGATCAATCACATATACAAGTCCACTTAACATGTATCTATGTACTTATGAACTTGTATTTTGTTATACTAATTTTAATAAAAAATAAAATACACAAGATACAAATAACTTAGCAATAAAAAAACAGATAAACAATAAAATTCTAAACGTATCATGGAACCCAAAATATGTATCTCGGCCTAACATTCAATAGATTTGAACATGCAATTATTTTGGAAAGTTCATCTCTGAAAATTGCTTCGACAATTATTTTTCTCTTGGCAGGAGCTTTACTTTCAGAACTGCTGGATCCCTTTTTGTTAGAACCACTTTCTTTTTTCTTGTCCTTAGAATGCTTTTGCCACAACTTCTTCATAATTTGAGGATCGTTTCTACGCTTTAATCTATTCTCATTAAAGTCAACAAATTCATAATCAAAACTTGTGAAAACGAAGTTAACAACTTCATGAGATTCTTTGATACTTTCTAATTGAGAAACCCGAATATTAACGGAAGGTCCAAATCTCTATTCATAATGACAATTCAAACAATGAAGCCTAAAAAGCAATTAATCGAAGAAATTGCTCAACCAAATCACCCAAATTTTACTCTGTAAACTTAGGCGCAAAATAATTTTTTGAAAAAAAAAGACTTAAAAACAATTAGAAGAAATTGAAGCGAATTTTAGGGAGAAAAATTACCTTGCTTCAAGTTTTGAATTGAATGAAGAAGTTGGATAGAAACCACTCCAAAAATTATGGTGTACAAAGAGAAAAAGTGGATTATTTTTTATAAAGAATCTTTTTTGTACCAGCAAAGATCAGTCGCTGCTAGTCCGGTGGAATACCTTCGTTGTCCTGAGTCTTAGCCTTGACATTGTCGATGGTATCGCTGGATTCAACTTCAAAGGTTATCGTCTTACCCCTTAGGGTTATTGTTCATGACCTCCCACAGAAAAACTTTGCAGCAAGAGCATATTGCAATTTTTTCTCTTTAATATAACCTTGAATATAATATCAGATGATTCAAATACAATAATAGGTTCACTATTAATTATATCAATAGATTACAATTGAAATTCCTTCCCAGATGTGCAAGAAGTTGATTTGAATAGTGTCGCATAAGTTTGTGTATCTAGACCATTTGGGGTAAAGCAGCCGCAGTCATGAAGGGCTAAACTTACATTGAGGTCGCCTGGGAGAAGAGAGAGTAAGAGAGCTAGTATTTTTTTATCTCGTTTTTGATAAGAAGGCAGAGAATATGAAATTTTACTTTAATTCAAAAGTTTGAATTAGAGGGAAAGAATCGATTGAAACTGCAGCTGAAATTATGGTGTACAATGAGGAAGAAAAAGGGGTCCTTTTTTGGTAAAGTAAAGCGTATGAATATCAGATCTTAAACTTGTATCTCAACTTTTAGTAAAAGTAGTAAATGTTGGTATATATGTAATATTTTAAAAGTGAAGGAATTTTTAGTAGTTTTGAAACATAAGTTGTTCTTTTAGGTAATTTTTCCATTAAAGAATTAAAGATTTGTTATAGTAATGGGCTCGAGAAAATCATTAGAAAACTCTGGTGAA
Source organism: Capsicum annuum (assembly GCF_002878395.1). NCBI lineage: Eukaryota > Viridiplantae > Streptophyta > Magnoliopsida > Solanales > Solanaceae > Capsicum > Capsicum annuum. Next base: position 259,761,893 of record NC_061113.1, read on the forward strand.
AGAACCAAAATGGTAAACAAAGTGCAAGAATAAAAAAATTTAATTATCTAGTATAAAAGGAAAATAATTTTGATTAGAGCACAAATAGAATCAAATTTCTTTTAATAGTGTCATTATCTTAGAAAAAGTTAAATATGTTACTTATAAAATAATAAAGAATAAAGAAGAAGAGTAGAGAGAGAAGAGAGAGTAGAGAGAGACTTCTTTATTTCTCTTGAGGTGTGAATTACAATGAAGCAAAATCCCTTTATTTACAAAGGAAAACTAACCTTGGGTAGAGAGAAGATAGAGAAGAGAAAGACTTCTTTATTTCTCTTGAGATATGAATTGCAATGAAGCAAAACCCCTTTATTTATAGGGAAAAACTAACCTTGAGTTTGTAACTTTTTCATAAATAGACATACACAATATATGATAAAGCAGGTATTTACTATATATGGTAAAGTAGACATTCACTATATATGGTGCATTTATAACACTTTTTCTTGAATGTCTAATTGATAGATAATACACATATATGTTGCCTCATTAAAACCTTACAAGGAAAATCTAGTGAGATAAAACCTCATAAGAAAAAAAGAGTACAATGCATATTAACTCCCCCTAATGAAAACATCCTTGAACCTTTGCATTCCTATCTTGTGCACCATCTTCTTGAAAGTTGCCGTTGGAATAGATTTGGTGAATAAATCTGCCACATTGTCACGTGAACGAATCTCTTGCTCGTTAATATCACCATTCTTTTAGAGCTCATGTGTATAGAAAAGCTTTGGCGAAATATGCTTTGTTCTATCTCCTTTTATGAATCCTCCCTTAAGTTGTGCTATGCATGCTGCATTATCTCCATATAAAATTATGGGTTCACTGTCGCATTTCATACCACATTTTTATCTAATGCGATGTATCATGGATCTCAACCATATTCATTCTCGGCTTTCTTCATGAATAGATATTATCTTAGCATGGTTCAATGAAGTGGCTAGATAGACTATTTTGTATATCTCTAAGATATGGCAGTATCCCCATATGTGAACATAAAGTTTATTTGAGATCGAGTTTTATACGGGTCAGATAAGTACCTAATATCAGTATAACCAACAAGATCGGGACTACAATCTTTAGGATAAAATAAGCTTATATATTTGATCATATTTCTGATGTCTTTTAGTAGGTACAGAACTATATATACCTTGCTAACAAATTGATCGAAAAAGACTATGTCATGCCTTGTAGTATTTGCAAGATACATTAGTGCATCAATTGCACTAAGATATGGTACTTCATAACCAAGGATTTCCTCATTCTTTTCTTAAGGTCGGAATGAACCCTATTCAATTATTCATGTTTCTCATTTAAGCAAATATTCTATTGCTTTTGAAAACTCTCCAAGAATTTCAATAATTTTCAAGCTATAAGCTTATACAATATAAGAATTATAAATAAGTTTCCCAGAAACTTTTATATGCTTCAAACATTTTGAATCCTTAAAAGTTTTCATGTAAATTTTATCAAGTGAAAATATTCAACATTTCATGAGTGACATCTTCAAGTGTTTGGATTGCAAATCAAATAAAATTTATGCTTACCAAGATGCATCCTTTCATATCACTTGATAAATGTTCTACGTCAGCATGCTTAAATAAACGTAGAATTCAGATCCTCGTAATCTTTCACAATATTGCGTCTATATTGTATCAAAAATATTGATGATATATCATTTTGTATCGGTTCACAGTGTGACATAACATTTTGAGATCTCATCACTTCATTATTTTCAGGTACCTAAACCTCTCATAAGGTTTCATGAAATGTTATGTCGTAGGCTCTTTAAGAACACATTGCCTTCTTATTAAGATTATTTGCTTCGTATTATTTTCAAAGATTATTTTATTTGAAACTGATTAATCTATCACGCTTCATATATGCATAGAATTTGTCCTTTAGGGACACAAAATAGGAGCACTTGTAGCTTAAATATGAGATGCTTTCAACATTTGACTTGAATTATCTTTTGAATGAGGATCTGACGATAATTCCTAACATATTTTATATCTGCTTATAATCTTCCCCTTATGTTAGAAAAACTAACATACATCCTCCATATTTTTTGAGGAATCCATCTTTGTGCATCATAGTATAATTATTAATCGTATACTGCACATAAAAACTATTAGATAGACAACGTGTGATTTCTGACTTAGAGCCAACTTTGAGTGGAAATTAATCATAATTTATTGGTTTGATGATACAAGTACTTTTGTATGTAATATTTCAAACCAAACATGGAGCTTTTGTTCTCAATGGCTTAACTATTTATTGAAGGCATTCGATGTTAAGCCATCATCATCTAGATGAATTATCTTAATTATACAATTTGAAAGTTATGCTTTTAACTCAATTTTATTGAGCAAGCAACTTTATAAATGTCAAACTGCAGGTTGATCATAAATGTACATGTGATCATCTTACAGATACATCTTTTCAATATATCACATGATAGGTGAACGGACCCATATTCACCTTTTATAATTTTTAGATTTTAAGAGATCCAATCCCAACATTAGTTGGTCCAACCAACTTATCATGAGAACAAGTAACATTAAAAACCCAGGAAGAATTTTTGAATTCTTCAATATGTACTTAATACTTAATATGCACAACTTTGGGATATCACAATAGTTCATGTCAACTTATGAACTTTTATATTAGTAAACTCCAAGTTTACCATGACATGTTCTTTTTTATTTAGTAAATTTCAAATTTACTATGATATGAATAGATTACAGATTTACTACTTGGAAAGTAGATTTCAGAATAACTCCTCTCAATTATTTTACCTCTTTTGGAGGTGAATTGTGGTACCATAAGAATCAAGTGCACGGTTATATTGATGAGCTTTACTAAATATCATCACATTCACCCTAGGGAATAGATCTATGCTTATAACTATTAAAATTCTCATTCCCATGAATGAAATATAATCGTACCTTAGGCCTTTCAAATTGATAGCTTATAACCTGTTTCAAGATATTGCTATTACAAGAGAAAATCAAGACATACATATGATGTAGAGAATTTTTTTCTAACATATCTTATGTGTGAAAATATCATCACTTTTGATAATCATTATCATATTGTCCTTTCATGCTTATATTTGTACATTCAATCAGTTTGTCTTCTTTCAGACATATTATGCACTGCTACCATATTTACTTTAGGGAATGGAGCATATTTGTGATACAAATTTCATATCTTTTCACCAAAGACATTATTTTACCTTATCTATCATTATATCTTAAATATAATGTATTGAGATTCAAGCTCAACGTCTTATTCATATAAAGGTGTCTTAGGTAATAAATCGATGAGACTTAAACCCAACATATTATCATCCCTGTTGATAATATTATTCTTGAGGAATAAATTTAAAACATAAATGGTTTCAAACCAATTATTTTTTCTCAAATTCAATAATAATTATATCATTAGTAGCAAACGACTAATAACCATGAAATTACCTTTAAATTTATAATCTCACCTTGTTTGATAGAATCTTGTGCTGATAATGTGTTATAAAATAATAAAGAACAAAGAAGAAGAGTAGAGAGAGAAGAGAGAGACTTCTTTATTTCTCTTGAGGGATGAATTACAATGAAGCAAAATCCCTTTATTTATAGAGAAAAATTAACCTTGGGGTTTGTAACTTTTCCATAAATAAACATACACAATATATGGTAAAATAGGTATTCACTATATATGGTAGAGTAGACATTCACTATATATGGTGCATTTATAACAAAATAATATTACTTTAAAAATTAATTGCATTTATCTTTAAAATCACCTGATAGTGTAAAAAAATTTATACACTGGAAGCACAATACTTAAACTCATAATTAAAATATGTATAAGAAAAAATTAATCAAAAGTCATAAGTTTGCCACCTTTTTGTGATTTTATAGCTTATAAACACTTACTTAATCAAGACTTTTACGATTTAATTTTAGGAGATACAAAATTAGGAATAATGAGATAGGGGATAAGGTAGAAGTGGCTTTCGCGGTGGAAAAAAATAAGGAAAGTTAGATTGAGATGACTTAGATATGCAAGGAGGAGGAGTGTAGATGCTTCGATAAGGAGGTGTGAGTTGTTGTCAGTGATAAGGGTTCGGAGATGAAGAGATAGGTTAAAGAAGTATTGGAGGAAAGTGATTAGACATGACTTGGTTCCAGAGCTAGCTGAAGCATAAAACTTCTAAAGCCTAGGCTTTAAGTCGCCCAAATTTGGGGCGTCAAAATTTCCTAACATGTGTATATATTAGATTTTTTTTAAAAAATAAGTGATATTTTTTTTTTTGAGTATGATTTTCAAAAATTGCTCATTCTTAAAAAATAAAAGTGTTTTTACTAACTTAATTTTAATTAAATACCTTAAATAAAATGTGATTCCTTAATGGTGTAGAACTTCATGTATTAAAATAAAAATAATCCTGGAAGCATAAACTAATTCCTTCTTGAAATTCTAAATTATCACTTATTAAGAAACAAAATGAAAAGACTAAAATATCACTTATCTAAGAATGAAAAAAGTACTCGTATGTCTCAATTATGTGCAGAGTTTAGATTACAAGGATTAAATGAGTTATATTTTTCACAATAATTTTTCATATTTTTTTCTTAAAAAAAGTATTTTAAATTGCAATTATTATGGCTTATTGTACTTGTCAAAATAAAAAATTTTGAACGTCGAAAAGTGAAAATTATCATATAAATTGGGATAGAGAAAATATTTGAATTTTGTAAATAAAAAGTTAGAGAAACGGACTTCAAGTGATATTATATGTACAATATATGATTTTATTTTTTTAATAAAATTTTGAAGCCTCTTGTTGAAGTTTTGCTTTAGGCCCCCCATATTTGTTGAGTCGCCCCTACCTAGTTGATCTTGACCTTACCGAGGACATGACCTTAGATAAGTGAGTTTAGAGGTTGTGTATTTGAATAGAAGGTTAGTTAATAGTTGAACATTCTCTCACTTTTCATTGATATACCAATAAGTTCCTACTTCATTGTTATGGCATTGATGACTCCAAAACACTTCATTGATGTGCCAATGAGGTAAGATAGGCTCAAAGATTATTCTTAGACCTCTCATATTTTCAGTGTTATTATCACTATATTTGTAGTTTCTTAGCTTCAATTTAGCTTTCACTGGTGTTTGATGTATCGATTATTATATTTTTTTATTTTCGTTATTGTCCTTTCTATTATTTTCTTGTGTTAGATTTTTCATCTAGATTAATTTGTATTGTGATTTCTCCCATATATGTATTCCTTTTTCAAACTGTTTTGCGGGTACCAGGTAAGCAGAGAGTTGTAAGAATTGGAAAAATATTGATCGTATTGAATCAATTTCTCTGTAATACAAGGACGTATATATACAAAAACTTCTAACCGACTGAATATATAACTACCATATTTACCCTATAGAAAAATATACACTTAATAAATACCTACCATATTTATCCTATTCCTAACAATAAGTATGGAAAGAAATAAACTTGCTAACTTGTATACAAATTCGGGGAATAAAATCGTTGCTTCCATAAATTACCCATGTAAAAATTTATTTTTCACTTCATTGCTTTTGTTGATAAAACTCTTGGTTCCAACATTCCCCCTCAAGTTAGAGGGGGAGGAAGACATACCTAACTTGCCTAAAATACGATGATGTTGCGGACCAGAGAGAGATTTACTAAATATGTCCGCAATTTGGCAAGTCGATGAAACAAATGAGAGAGAAATGAGACCGGCAAGGAATTGTTGTCGGACAAAGTGACAATCCAAATCAACATGTTTCATCCGTTCATAAAAGACCGGATTTTTAGCTATGTGAATTACAGCTTTGCTATCAGAATGAAGAGAAATGGGAAGAGAAGGGTTGACAGATAGATCAGAAAGAAGACGAACGAGCCAAGTAAGTTCTGCAACTACTCGTCTCATTGATCTGTATTCAGCTTTGGTAGAAGAAAGGGAAATTGATGGCTGCTTTTTGGACTTCCAAGAGATGGGAGATCCCCCAAGGCTAATGTAAAACCCACTCACTGATCTGTGTGAATTGGGACATGCTCCCTAATCAGAGTCACAAAAAGCAAGCAATTGAAGGGAAGAATCTGAGGATATGAAAATTACAAGCTTGGGGGTCGAAAAAAAATACTTTAAACAGTGTAAAGCAGCATTAAAATGGGGACGACGGGGCTGTTGCATAAATTGGCTTTGATGTTGCACAACGAATGACAAATCAGGTCGGGTATGGGTCAAGTAATTAAGTTTGCCAACGAATCTCCGATAAATGGTAGGGTCTGAAAGAAGATCACCTAAATCTGCACGAAGCTTGCAAGTGGGATCCAGTGGAGAGTTAACAGGTTGGAGATCAGCACAACAAAACTCAGAAATCAATTCTAATGTGAATTTTCGTTGACTCAGAATTAAACCATGTTGTTCCGGAATGATTTCCACGCCAAGAAAATAACTTGCCAAGACAAGATCTTTGATTTGAAATTCTGAATCAACAAATGCTTTCATACTTCAAATTTCAGCAGGGTCGTTGCCAGTGACCAAAATATCGTCGACATAAATAACTAATATAGTGATCCCAGAGTCCGATTTCTTATAAAATAGGGAGTAGTCATTTAAAGAGTGAGAATATCCTTTGAAATTAAGGGCTGCAGTGAGTCGAGCATACCATTGTCGAGAAGCTTGCTTCAGCCCATACAAAGATTTACGCAACCTGAACACATGATTAGGACCAGGAGCGTATAATCCTGGAGGAAACTTCATATAGACCTCTTCTTGTAGGTCTCCATGAAGAAATGCATTGTTCACGTCTAATTTATTCAAATCCCATCCCTTTTTAATGGCAATAGCCAAAATACACCGAACAATAGTCATTTTAACTATGGAGGAGAAAGTCTCGGTGAAATCTATGCCTTCTCATTGAGTACCTCCCCTAACCCCCAGTCGTGCTTTATATCTTTCAACATTCCCATTAGAGCGATATTTAACCTTATAAACCCACTTAAAAGGTAATGCTTTGTCCCTTTAGGTAATTCAACAACATCACATGTTCTATTAGATTCCAAAGCCTGAAACTCTTTAGCCATTGGTTCCTGCCAACATGGGTGTAAAACAACCTAGAAAAAATGATTAGGTTCAATAATGATGGAAAGGGAATGAATGAGGGACTGATTAGAGGAAGTTAGAGTAGAAATAGGCAAAATCGAGGGGTTAAGGGAACTGTTAAAACAAGAAGATGTGAGATTAGTTAAGTACATATTATTGCACACATAATCCTCCAAATAAGAAGGTTTAGTGTGCGATCTGGTGGATTTCCTTGAAGCTGTTTGTGTAGAAGGCATAATAGGAACTTGTTCAATCGGATTGATAGAAACATGAATAACTGGATTAACAGGAACGGGAGATGAAACAAAAGATTGTTCCCTGATATAAGTAGATTGGACAGTGTGCTCAGGCAAGAAAAAATCAATAGGAGGTTCGATGAATAGAGTAGTAGAGTAGTTAGGGAAAATTAGAGTGGAAAGAGACTAATTTGAAAAGGAAAAAATTGTTTCATAAAATATTACATAGGAAAAAATTGTTTCATAAACTATTACATCCCTAGAAATAATAATTTTCCTAGCAGTTAAATCTAAAAGCTCATATCTTTTCTTCCCAAAAGGATAGCCCAAGAGAACACATTTTGTGGATCTAGGATCAAACTTTGACCTATGCTGAGATGAAGTAGATACATAACAAAGACATCCAAAAGGCTTGAGTAGAGCATAAGAAGGTGGTTTCCCAAAATGTACTTCATAGGGAGATTTAAGATTTAAAACCTTGGAAGGAAATCTGTTTATTAAGAAAGTTGCGGTTAATATACAGTCTCCCCAATATGCAATAGGAAACTTGGATTGGAAAAGTAAAGCTCTAGATGTCTCAAGAAGGTGTTTGTTCTTCTTTTCCACAACACCATTTTGTTGTGCAGTGTGGACCCAAGTAGTTTGGTGTAGGATCCCCATAGAAGAAAGATATGCCGATGTAAGTGAACTTGTACCCAATTTTAGAGCATTATCAGATCTAATGGTTTAACTCTAGTTTGAAATTGTGTTTGTACCATGGCCAAGAATGATTTTAAAATAGAGAAAGCATTGCTCTTGGTTTTAAGTAAATAAGTCCTAAAATCATCTACTATAGTGAGGAAGTATCTAAAACTGTCGTAAGTAGTAGATTTATATGGCCCCGACGTGTCAATGTGAATGAGCTCAAAAATAGAAGTAGTGGAAATATGACTTGATTGAAAAGGTAATTTGTATTGTCGAGGTTTAAAACAAATATCACAAGGAGTAGAAGAATTAGATTGAGACAAAAACTGCAAACTTGAAATACTCTTCATATTCGAGAGGGTCATATGCCCTAATCTCATGTGCCAAAGGCTTACATCTGAAATTAACTTAGAATCTGAATGAAAAGTTTGAGTATTACTTTGACTAATGCAACTAGAAGAAAGCTGAGAAACTTGCTGAATAATTGGCTTAGAAACTGGACACTGCTTGATCGGGAATGACTTGAGCAAATATAAACCATCTTGCACTCTACCAAGTACCATGGGCCTCTTCATTGAAGGGGCCTGAAAGAGTGCAGGAAAAGAACAAAAGAGTAAGTGGCAATCAAGAGTTTTGGTTAGCTGATAAACAGATAAAAGATTGAATCTAAAATCTGGAACAAACAAAACATTTTTAGTGTTAAATTTGGAAGAATTCTGACCGTTCCTATTTGATTTACTCTAACCTTTTGAGAATTTGGCAAATTAACAAAGACAGGTTTAAGTAAAGGTCTAGTATCAGTGAGAATAGAATTGTCGTATGTCATATGTTTTGTAGCTCCTGAATCTAGGATCCAGGAACTAAAATCAATACGTGAAAAACACGAAAGAGGATTAAAGTGAGGCTGGATTATACCAGCACAATTGGCAGTAGCATTAGCATCAGAGGTATGTTCTCCCTGTTAGCCAGACTTCACCTGTTGAAGCAGTTGAAAAAATTGAGAAAACTGCTCTTGTGTGATATTTTTCCCTGAAGAATCTGTGTCATACATTTGTTCTTTTCCTATTTCCTCTGAAGCCATTGCTTAGTTACTGGACGACCCTCCTTGAAACCTCCTAGGCTTAGTGAACTTGAAATTAGGAGGGAATCCTTTTAACCTGTAGCAATGGTCGATTGTGTGTCCAAGTTTCTTGCAGTAGTTGCAAAACATGTTGTTCTTCTTTTCCTCAGAATATCCTTTAAACTTGTTGTTTGGCCTATTATTTTTCTGATTTTCTCCTTGTTGATTTGCTGCCAGGAAAGTCGATTCAATGGGATATTTACTCACATATATCTCACGTTGTTTTCCATCTTGGAGAAGAAGTGAGTAAGCCTGATTAACGCTAGGAAGTGGCGAGATCATTAGAATATTGCTTCGAACAGAGGAATAAGTGTTGTTAAGACCCATCAAGAACTGGATTAAACGACCATCCAGAAGTGATTTAAGGGTTTTGGATTTCCCTCCGCAGGTGCAATCACAACTGCAGTGCACACAAGTATTGAGAGCATCAAGCTCATCTCAGATCCTTTTTACCTTAGTGTAGTATCCGGGAATGTCAGAATTTCCTTGAACTAGCCCACTCAATTCCTTTTGAAGCTGATAGAGTTGAGCACCGTTTGATTGTCCAAATATGTCTTCTAACTCGTTCCAAATTTCATGTTCTATTTTGAAGTACAACACACTCTCTGCGATATCTTTTGACAAAGAGTTTAAGATCCACGAGATTACCATGTCATTACAGCGGCTCCATGGTTGAAAAAGAGGAGAAGAGGACTCTGGTTGAGCAAAACTCCCATCAATGAACCCTAGCTTATTTTTAGCAGACAGTGCTATGCGTATAGCTCTTCGCCATCCTCCGTAACCCTTTCCATAAAAAACTGCATTCACCAGTATCATTCCCGGTGAGTCAGAAAGGTAAAGGTAGTACGAGTAGGTGGAATCAACCAAGGTAGAGTTGGTTGCATCCTTGGTGCTACCAGTAGCTACTGCTGCTGTTTCATGGGCTGTTGGATTCACCATTGTCAAAAAGATGAGAGAAAAAGGGAGAAAAAATAAATAACACGGATTGAAAACGATATGAAAGGAAGGATCAACCCTAAGGCTTTGATACCATGTAAGAATTGGAAAAATATTGATCATGTTGAATCAATTTCTCTGTAATATAAGGACGTATGCATACAAAAACTTCTAACCGACTGAATATATACCTACCATATTTACCCTATAGAAAAATATACATTTAATATAGACCTACCATATTATCCTATTCCTAACAATAAGTATGGAAAGAAATAAACTTGCTGACTTGTATCCAAATTAGGGGAATAAAATTGTTGCTTCCATAAATTACCCATGTAAAAATTTATTTTTCACTTCATTGCTTTTGTTGATAAAACTCTTGATTCCAACAAGAGTCTATCGAAAACTACTCATCTACCTTTAGGAGGTAGAGATGACGTTGGTATACATTCTATTCTTCCCAAACCTAACTTGTGCAATTACTCTGCATGTTGTTGGATTTGACTCCTCTCTATTTTTGTTGTCTCTGTCTTTCTTTAGTTCGTACTTGGATGAGATTAGACACACAATTTAAGTTAAATTTAATGATTATGATTTAATTAATAAAATCAACATCCTAACCAGGATGTATTAGAATAAAATTTTATATTCTTGCCCCCAAATGTTTTAATAGTCCAACAACTATAGCTATAAATTATTTTATTTATAAAAATATATTTTTAAAAATATCTCTCTTTCTTTTTTACCTACACTGCTCCTTTTTCATACTTAGTTGTATATTTTTCAGTATCTCTTTGAGTTTATCCTAACCATGATTTAGCTATTTAATAAATACACCTTATCTGTTTAACTTTTGATTATTTTTCCCTTTGCTAGATTTCTTAACTCTCTTTATCCTCGTTGTGACAAAACAATATTTATTGTAAAAAGTATTGACAACACTAAAAATTAGTACGACTGATTTTTTTTTCTTCAAAATATGAACATTTGATTCTACTAAATTATTGTAATAACACACCTCGACATCATTGATATTGTCATAAAAATAATCAATTAGCATAACTAAAAGAAATTCGGTTATTGAAAATAGGGTGGAGCTACAATATATTATGGGGTTCGGACGAACTCAGTAGCTTTTCCGTAGATCCTATATTTGCATTAAAAAATTTAGTAAATATAAATCTATAATCTATAATTTATAATATATTAAAAGTGCGAAGATCCTTAGAAAAGTGATTTAAACTTTTTACCCTTCATTAAAAGAACTCTTTTAGATAAAACTGTCATTTCACTATTTCTTCAATTTATTATTTAATTATTTATATTATATTAATTAGACTCCTAAAATATATGAAACTCCTAAAATATGGAAAGAGAATCAATTAATATTTTCCTTATAGAAAAATACTCATAAAACAGGACTCTATGAAGAAATACTTCTATAAATATTGAGATGCACGTTAAACTAGAGAAGAAATCGATTTACTTATTGGAAAAATATGATTGATGCTAATCTAACTTAATTCGATTGCATGTCTAGATTGATGGATGCTTAATTTTGTAACCATCAACTTCTTTAGAGTCAAAATTTTCGCCTAGAGAAGAATTATTTTCATCAAAATTAAAACTTGATGATCACTATTGTATTATTTTGTAGTAGTTTACAGGTCGCATGGTAGATGAATGTCGGCCGACTTTGAAGAATTATTTTAGGTAAAGATTAGATTTAATTTTATTATTTTTATATCTCTGTTTTGAGATTTTCTTTTTGTGTTAATGTTAAGTTTAGTTGTATTATTTTGATATCTCTATTATCGTATTATTATGTTATAGTTTATAGGTGGCAGATAAGTGTCAGATGACTTTGATATTTTTTTTGTGTAAATATTAGATTTAATTATATTGTTTTGATGTCTCTATCATTGTATTATTTTATTGCAATTTACAAGTGGTAGATGAATGTTGATCAACTTTGATAATATTTTTTGGTAAAAGTTAAATTTAATTAATTAAATTTTTTAAAAAATATTAAATTTAATTATTATATTTATCTTTATTATTTAAATAAATATTCTACCTAGTTTAACGTTTGAATTTAATAAAGTAGATACGTGCAAAATACGTACACCTAAATTAGAATATAAACTTGCGAACCCACATCAATAATTGCACCACGTTGCTCAGCGGTGAGGAGGAAGATCTTAAAAGTTACACGCATCGAAAGTTGTGGGTTCCGAACCCAAATATGAGCATTTATTTATTTTTCCCTTTTAAGGAAAACATACTTGTGTAGATCTCTTTTTTTTTTTTTTAAAAAAAGACCTGTTAATTTTTCTCTAACAAAATATACATGTGCAGATTCCTTATATGCATATTTTTTCACGAAGAAGAATTTATTTTTAAAAAATTAAAACATAAGATTATTAATAATCCCCAAGCTTACCCATAAAATTAAAAAGGTCTCAATTTCTTTTAGAAAACTTTTGGCCATGGAAATTTTTTCTTTTTTTCTGAAAAATTTTTTCGGAGTTGGAAATTATGGTGTTTGGCCATGAAATTCGGAAAATAATTTCGAATTTTTTTTTCTGAAAATGGAAAACAGGTTTGTATTGTTTTCACAATTTTCCAACTTCAATTACAACTTTTATTATTATTACATATAAACTCAATCTTTTAAATTTTTACATAAAACTCTCTTTATAACATTACTTTTTCAATATTACGTATATAGCAGTTTTAAAGAATAAGATAATTATAATTTCAAACTTAATGCTATCCTAATTAATATATATCTCTTTTTCTTTCTCATCATTATTTTTATCCCTTATTTAATTTTCTCCTTTATTTAGGACATTATTTTACTGCTAATTTAAATTTATATCCATAAATATATAAAGTATTATATTTGTACCTATAAATATATAAAGTATTTTATTTATACCCATAAATATATAAAGTTTATACCATACATATACCATATACACACATATATAAATATACAAAGTATTAAGAAAACATACTAAGTATATTTATAATATAAATATACAAAGTATGTTATATATGAAGTTTATACCATGTATATACCATATACACACATATATAAAAATACAAAGTATAAAGAAACATACTAAGCATATTTATATATTTATGGTATATGATATAATATACCATAACTATGCAAAACATGTTTTACATAGAAATAATTTATTCACACACAGTAAAATCTTTCATGTATAAGAAAATTAAAGAAATAAATTAGTGGCACCCTAAAATTTAATAACAACTCATCATTTCCTATTTTTTAGGAACGGAAAATAAAGAAAATAAATTAAATAAATTCCTAAAAAAATAAATTTGTTTGAAAGATAATATTTGTTACCGAAAAAACAGGAAGCAGTGTTCTGTTGATATAACATCCATATTTAAAATTTTCAAATATGAGAAAACGGCTATTAATGTAAATATTATATATGTCATAACTGAAATTCATTAAATATGACCATGTATATGTAATTATTTTTATAATTGTGGATAATTGTGTTCTTTTTTCATTAGTAGGTAAATTTTAGTTGGGTGATTTTGATAGTTTGTAAAGCTAGGGCATAAAATCATATTTAAAAAAGTTTTTTCAAAAGTCAAAAAAAATAAATTCAAAAAAGACATGACCAAACACAACTCCAACTCCAATTTTGAAAATTTTCATGGTCAAACCACTAGTTATTAGGTATTCGTTTTTTCTTCTTCAAAAGACAGTGACAGTCTTTGGTCCATCTGCCACCCACTTTGTTGTTGGAGTTCAAATCTCATGACTAATACTTTCACAAAATTCTTTCGATTTTTTCTTCTCTTTTTCTATTTATTATTTTCAATTTATTTGTCTATTATAACGTGTAATATATATTTGAAATTAATTTTTATTCTTTGAGTTTAGGGTTGTCCCATGTATTGTTGTTTTATATTTATTATTTTTGTCGTGCTTCTCAAAATTTCAATCCAGAACTCATCACGACAATTAGATGGTCACTTTCATATTTTGATTTTTTTATAATGTATTTTTTTTTTCATAATTTACAGTTTTTATATGAATTGATGATGAGAAATAGACACAAACAGTGGAAAAAACTTTTTCCCTTTTTTGAATGTATTAAAAATGACTTGTGAGAGAATTGATGATGACTTTTTAAATAATTTTTTAGTTTGTTATATAAAGGACAAAGTATTTAAAAATTTACCTAATGATAAGATTATTAATCATTTTCAAAACATTACAAATTGTCGAGTGCAGTTGTAAGATAATATTTGTACTTATATAGTGCTTAAATAATTCGTTGGTTTTTTAATATCGATATTTGTATGCTAGTTTGACGGTTATTGTATACTAGCTTGAGATCATTATCATGTCTTAAATTTCAGAACCCCAAGCTTCAAGTTCTAGCTTCGCCTCTAATTAAAAATATTGAAAAAATTGAAATGTTGTCATCTCTACTTATAACTAATTTTAAAGCAAAAGTGTCTAGCGACTAAACATAAAATAAAAAATTAACTCAAAGAGAAATTGAAAAATATACAACGAAAAAGTACGAAAATGGAGCAGCCTAGGACAAAAAGGTGGGAAGAGAGAATTTTTTGAAAATATATTTATCCACAAAATAATTGTAGCTATGATTGTGGGATTATCAAAAATTTAGAAGCAAAAATATAAAATATTTAAAGTCAAATTTCTTTATAGTGTTAATAGTTGTTCACAAATTTCATGGCTGCTATAAAGAGGTGGTGTTATATATATATATATATATATATATATATATATATATATACTGACATTTGATGTTCAAATCTCATTTAGTTATTATAAACAAAAATATGCAATATTAAAAAAGAGCATGAATATAAAAAAAGTAAATATTAGTAGTCTCTTCCACATGAAGTTATGAAATAACTGATGTACACAATTTAAATACTTTTTTATCCTTTAAATTAGATATTCACATTTGCAATTTACTGTATGCATATATTATTACACAATATTTGAGTATGTTGTTATTGAGTGGTAAATTTACAAAGAGCATACCACTATAATAAGCGTTATTTTTGTTATATATAGAATGCTATTATTGAGAAGTAAAATATAAGATGAAAAATTGATCGAAGAAAATCAGGCCATTATAATGAAATGTCGTTATAACCAGGTGATGTTGTAAAGAAGCCTGACTCTATATCTAAATAAGGATAGGATTTTAGTTTGGCTAATTAAATCATAAACATTAGATTTAACTTAAGTCACGTGTCTCTCTTCCATATAAGAACATGAGAAAATGGAAACAGTGGAAATGGAGAGAGAGTTGGACCCTTATTGTTGTAATCTCAACAATAATCTTTCTATAATATGAATTTGGCGAAATGGTCTACTGAACTCTTGTACTTGTTTCTGTCTGTAAAGTGGTCACTTCTACCCCTTTGTAATCTGAACCCTTCAACCCATCAAAATTCAAGATTTTAAACCCTTCTGACTATGTGTATTGTTTACTCTCCCTAAAAAAATTGTCATGTCATATCCACGTCACATAAATCAATGACATGTCATAATATCTTCATTAGTTAATTTTTAAAATTATTAATCAATAATATTAAATAAAAAATAAAATAATAAATTAAAAAATTATTTTTTAAAATAAAATTCATCTCCACCGTTATTTAAAAATTTTAAATAAAAATTTATATCATATTGATATAACTTAATCGATTTATAATATAAATTAGAATTTATATATCATTAAGTTATGATTTAAAATCATAAAGTCTCGTAAGTTATATTATAAAATCAAAAACTTTAGCAACGAAGATGAGATTATGATTTGAGATTTCGCTATATATATATATATATATATATATATATATATATATACATATATATATATATCATTTAATCAAAAACTTCAACAACAAAAAATTTCATCTCTTCCATTATTTAAAAAAAAATTCATCTCTAACATTAAATAAATAACAAAATAATGAACTAATAATTTATTTTTTAGAATAAAATTCATCTCCACTATTAATTAAAAAATATAAATAACAATTTATATCATATTAATATAACTTAATCAATTTATAATATAAATTAAAATTTATATATTACAAAATTTTGAAGAGGGAAGGGGGGGGGGGGGGGGGGTTTGGGTGATATGGTGGGGGGGGGTTGGAATTGATGGGGGGGGGGGGGAGGGGGAAGGAAGTTTGGCTGGTGGGGTTGGTGGTGGTGTTGCGTGGGGGTTGGGGACGGGGGAGGGGGAAAAAGTTTGGCTGGTGGGGTTGGTGGTGGTGTTGCGTGGGGTTTGGGGATGGGGGAGGGTGCTGGATGAGGTGGAGGGATGGGGGAGAGTGTTGAATGGGGTGGGGGATGAGGAAGGATGCTGGAGGGGGTGGGGGGATTGGGAGGGTGCTAGAGAGGATGGGGGGACCCCTGGTGTTTTTTTAATTTTTGTTTTTAAATTTACTATTTTTTTAAATTTTAAAAATATTTTAATATAAAAAATATTAAATTACTGATTTAAAAATGCGTGTAAACAAGCATTTTGCCAACTCAATAATTTAATGTCACATATGCATTAGAAGGATTTAAAATCTTGTATTTTGATGGGTTGGAGGTGTCATACCCCATTTTTAACCAAAAGGATATGGTTTTATGGTTTGAAAGGATTTTTATTATTAAGTGACAAAAGATAAGATTTGTTTAGAAAAGGATTCTTTTATATTTAAACTCAGAGTCACCACTTGACATATATCGGGTGTGCCAAGTCTCCTTTGGAAATCCTTTTTAAAAAAATTATTTACTCTAAAAATCGATCCATGAACAGAGATTCTGGTTAAGGAATTTTGTTGATCGAGGGGAAGGTGTTAAGTATCCCTCGATCCCGTGGTTCGACCGCGGTCGCTTTGTTGAGTATATCGGCTAGTCTGACGCCATGAAGTGAATAAACCACATAAACACACAACAACAAACAAACAAATCAAACAAAACAAGTCCTAAAAAATAGTGTCTAGTCCAATTATTACAGTCCAAAATAAAAGATACTAAAATAAACCTACACTAACCTACACTAGTCCTAAACTATGCTCTACCTAATGTATCGAGCTTTGATCACGAACGTCTTTCACATGCAAGATTCTTTGGGGCATACCCCGGTGAATATGTAAAAATGGCCTCAGGGCATTCCCCGGCTAAATGAACACATTCTCCAATTTCAAGCGACAAAATGAAACGATCTCAAGCACAAAAAACTAATCATTCCTCAATCGTCAATTTCTATAATTTACCTACCCAACTTAGTATTTGCCTACCCATTTGACGGCCTAACACATGATACTATCGGGATTGAGAGATCGATATTCATTCTAATTTAAACAACCAAACATTGAATCGACATAAACCAACATTCATTTTTTCAATTTTTAATCTTTGCCCCAATTTCCCAATTTAAAATTTGTCCCAAAATAATTCAAATCCTTCAATTATTCCATTCAAATGATTAATCAATCAATATCAACCACCATCCACAATCCAAACATAACCAAATCATATGAAGCAACATTCACACGCCAAGAATTTACCACACCAAGTATTGAATAATTAAGATTAATTGAGAAAGGATGAGAAATAGACCTTAATGTGTCTTTTCAATTGAGTATTATTCAATTAAACAAGATGGAGTCCGGGCCGAGAACCTCAAGTCGAACTTCAATAAATGAATCCACCAACTCAAATTAAAAATCGCAAAACAGAAAAAGATTCGAACCAGATTCCGATGGATTTGGACAGAATCAAAAGTGAACTGGAGTTGGGTTAACTGTTTTTGCTTCGTCGTAGCTCCAACGTAACCAAAAATGAAGAACAAAGGACAACAATCACGTTTTCCAGTGAAAACTCACTGGAAAAGCCTTTTTCTCGTTGGTTTTCTTTTATTTTTACCCTTCTCTTTCGCTTGTTTTCCCTTGATCTCTATCTCTTTTTTAAATCACTATCCCCCTCTCTGAATTCTTACTGTTTCTGCCTCTATCTCTTCATTTTGTGCTCACCTTTCAGCTCTCTCTGTGTGTAGATGTGAGAATTATTGTATGTGTATTCGTGGAAACTAGAAAATGAAGGAGCTCTTTCCTTCTCTATTTATGGTCTGTGTATGTTAATGACATCTGCGTATGTCAATATGTATGTGTGTGCATATTAAATTCTCCTCTATGATGGTGTGTGTATTGCTGTGTATATGAGAGTCTAGGGAGTGTGTTGTCTGTGTGGTGTTGTTGCGCCTATTAATGGTAGGGCCTGATTCAGTTATGGGAGTGGGAAAATGTGATTAAAGGGTGTGTGGTACGTGGGATGGGTTGGTTAGGGCGAGGTTTCAAAAGTGAGGTAATTTTGTTAGGTTAGTTATTTTTATTTTTTTATGGAGAAATCATTAAATGGGTGAGGGAGTATGATAAGGTGAGGCAAAAAAAGATAAAATTTGGCTTGTTTGGGAGGAACAAAATTACGTGTGTACATCATGCCCCTCTTTGGATGTAAACACAAAGTATTTTCAGACAAAAAAGTTGACAACGAAACCAAATTTTGATCCAACCGTTATTCTAAGAGAGGAAACAGAAGGATGAAATCCAACAGATTCTTGATTTTGGACATCCTACTTACCCAAGTTATGAGGGGATCAAGGTACAAGTATTTTCAAGGGTTGAAAAAGAAGTGGACTATACCGATTTGGAGAGACGAGTGAGGTCCCGTCGAGGTTCCGGTCCGCAACTCTGTCATTACATCAAAAATAAAAATAAAAAATTAAAAACATAAATGAAATTACAAAAGTCCTATCTATGCAGCTGTCCTCGGCTCTTGACTTGTTATTTCATCACCCTGCGAGCTCCTGACTTGCAATTTTCTTACTTTGTTCTCCGGGCGAGCTCCCGACTTGCAATTTCATCACCTTGTTGCTTGACTTTGAATTTCTTCACCCCGTTCTCTGGGAGGGCTCCTGACTTGATATTTCTTTAATCCGTTGACTTTCAACATTTCACTTTGTTGCTTGACTTTCAACTTCTTCACCTTGTTGCTTGACTTTTCATTTATTTGCCCTGTTCTTCAGGAGGGCTCTTGAAATCACATCAAAACTAGTAAGAAAATTATCCCAAACAAAGGTTATGATAGAAATCTCACTTTTAAAAAATAAAATATTATTTTTCAAGAGGGTCCTAACTGGTGATTTCAATAACATGAATTAAACTTTTTGCCCCAGTTTATCACCAGAAAACTTTTGCGAATGTCAAATCCAATCATAACTACTTGCATGTTGCAATGATGAATCAAGACTCTGACCAAGAAATGCATATCTTGAGAGTAAAATGAAATGACCAAGACTAGGAAGTACGTCTCCCAAGAATTAAAGTGAGGAATTCCGACTAGAAAGTGCTTCTTCTAGAGATACAGGTTTAAGTTAGGAAGTGTGCCACCTGACAAGGAAATGCATCTATTAAGGGTTAAGTGCAATGAGTTGACTAGAAAATACTTCTTTTAGAAGTGAAGAGGAATGACTCGACTAGAAAGTGTATTTTCTAGGAGTTAAGGGGAATGACTCGACTAGAAAGTACATCTTCTAGGAGTCAAGGGGAATGATTCAACTAGAAAGTACATCTTCTAGGAGTCAAGGAGAATGACTCGACTAAAAATTACCTCTTCTAGGAGTCAAGGGGAATGACTCGACTAGAAAGTATATATTCTAGGAGTCAAGGGGAATGACTCGACTAGAAAGTACATATTCTAGGAGTCAAGGGGAATGACTCGACTAGAAAGTACATCTTCTAGGAGTAAAAGGGAATGACTCGACTAGAAAGTACATCTTCTAGGAGTCAAGGGAAATGACTCGACTAGAAAGTATATCTTCTAGGAGTCAAGGGAAATGACTCGACTAGAAAGTACATCTTATAGGAGTCAAGGGGAATGACTCGACTAGAAAGTACATCTTCTAGGAGTCAAGGGGAATGACTCAACTAGAAAGTACATCTTCTAGGAGTCAAGGTAAATGACTCGACTAGAAAGTACATCTTATAGGAGACAAGGGGAATGACTCGACTAGAAAGTACATCTTTTAGGAGTCAAGGGGAATGACTCGACTAGAAAGTATATTTTCTAGGAGTCAAGACTTAAGTTAGGAAGTGCATCACCTAACAAGTAAAATTCGAATTACCCAATCAAGGAAGTATGTCTCCTTACAAATACCACTTGAATTATCCAGATAAGGAAATGTGTCTCCTTACAATGCCACTTAAATTACCGAGTGCCACTTGAATTACCCAAGAAAATGCGTCTCCTTACAAATGTCGCTTAAATTACCCAAATAAGAAAATGTGTCTCCTTACAAATGCCACTTAAATTACCCAGATAAGAAAATACGTCTCCTTACAAATGCCACTTAAATTACCCAGACAAAAAAATGCGTCTCCCTACAATTGTCACTTGAATTACCCAAACAAGGAAATGAGTCTCCTTACAAATGTCACTTGAATTACCCAAGGAAATGCGTCTCCTTACAAATGCCACTTGAATTACCCAAACAAGAAAATGTGTCTCTTTACAAATGCTACTTAAATTACCCAGATAAGGACTTATAAATTCCACTTAAATTATCCAGACAAGAAAATATGTCTCTTTATAAATTCCACTTGAATTACCCAAAAAGGAAATGTGTCTCCTTATAAATGCCACTTGAATTACCCAAGGAAATGTGTCTCCTTACAAATGCCACTTTAATTACCCAAATTAGAAAATGCGTCTCGTTACAAATGTCACTTGAATTATCTAAGGAAATGCATCTCCTTATAAATGCCGTTTGAATTACCTGAACAAGGGAATGCATCTCCTAAAGATTAAATAGAAAGACTCAACTAGAAAGTGCAACTTCTAGGAGTGAAGGTTCAATTTAGGAAGTATATCACCTAATAAATGAACCTGAATTACCCGGACAAAGAAGTGTATCTCCTAGAGATATTAAATTATGAGTTTTACCATGATTTTGATTACCAAACCTATGCAAAAACATTGCCATTTGCATTTGTAGAAGTGAGAAATTATGGCCTTTGATGTTTAGGCTTTGAAATTCTTGATTTGAAGGTAACATGTGTTACTATTTCATACAAAGAAAACTTGTGAGTTTAACAACATGGTGGCTGGTGTAAAACCCCGCAAAAGTCCCCTTGTAGTCTGAGCCTTAGAGCATGTCAAGTGAAGTATAATTCCGACCCTAAAAGATTGAGAAGGGACTTACCATGTGATTAGTGTTTTGACTTTGATTGAATTTCCCTAATATCGACTTATTGTCACATAGATAATTGAATTATCTTTCCAATGATACTATTTTTGTCCAAATCCAGTATCGGGGTGAGAAGTTATGGCTATTTTACTGAGAGTTGTCAGAACCGCGCAGGTGCGATGGACAGGTTGATGGACCGTCGCAACCAAGGTAGTGACTCCCTCTTCTGGACCAAGTACGATGGCCAAGATGATGAACCATCAAGCTAGCGACGAACCGTCACTAGGATCGTCGCAACTAAGGCAGTGTAGCCTTTTTCTGACCAACGTGCAACAGATGATCCGACGGACCGTCACTCCAACCATCGAAAATCCCATCCAATATTTTTAAGTCATTTTTAAAAGGATTTTTTGGGTTTTTTCCCTTTTAATACCCTGATATATTCAAAAGAAGCATATGACTTTATTATCTCTCAAAACATCCAAGAGCTAGGGTTTCTCCTTCAAGAGCAAATCCCAAATCCTTCTCCAAGAAATTCAAGAACTCACCATAGATTATACAATTTGAGTTGAGATTCGAGTTCCCCAAGTCCAAGGCTTCAAGAACCCTCTCTCAAAGAGTAAGAAGAAGAGTTTCAAGCAAGCTTGTTCATCTAAATTTCACAATCTAAGGTATGCGGGGTTTGAACAAGAATAATTCTTTCATTTTTATGCCCAAAACTTGTTTTAAATTACAAATATACATGACTTTATGAGTTCTCCTATGAATTTGAAGTGTGGTTTCATAACCAATGTTACTATGCATGAGATTTTGAGATTTGCCAATGTTTTAGAAATTGAAGTACATGAGTATGTTGAGATTTTGAGACAAATTACTGTAAATTCTAGATTTCTATATGATTTATGAGTCCATATGATATCTAGTATGTATTTTGATGAATCTTCACTTGAGATTTGATTATGGATCATTAAACCCTACTTGAGATTTTAGTTTTTATGAACTTTTGTGCTATACGCACCCATGATTTGAGTACTTTGAGATTATTGAGAAAGTTTTAACCTTAATGGTCATAGTATCTTTGAAATCCACCTTACCAAACGAGACTACAGATTTTATAGTTGGGTTCTTATGAACCATGAGATTATTTTAAAGTGGATTTCCATAAGATGAGCATAGCTAACTAAAGGGAGTAGTATTTAGCACCGAGTTAGGTAAGTTACTACGGTTTCATACCCCAGAACTATGTGCCACCTTAGGATTGAGATTTATAGACCTGAGGCCGAGATAAGTGATTACTGAGTTGAGGTTATACTCCCTGGCAAGAGTATGACGCCTCTCCCCAATGTGAGGTTTCTTCCTTAGGAGGACAAGACGTTAGACTCCATGTAGGTCACATAGTTTATGTCGGTTAAGAGAACCTCCCTAAAGTATTTTCCCTTGAGATAGAATATTTTCCCTAAAGTTTTGGGATAAGTGATTTTTCCCTAATAGTAAGATTTACAAAATAGTTTCTTGATGTAAAATTTTCCCAAGAGGAAAATAGTTTTTCCTACTAGTAAGAGTTGTAAAATTCCGAGTTCCAAGTGTATTGAGTTTAAAAGAGTTCTAAGTTCTTGAGCATTAAAGAAGTTTTACTCTCTATGAAATAAAAGCATAAGTTTGAAAGTATTGTTTAAAGCTTTCTTTAGTCTTCGAGTAATGAGAATAAGAGAAGTGTTCACATGTTTAAAGCTAAAGTATAATGACTCACGAGATTCGTGTTACATGCTTCATTCTACATGATTTATGAGCTTTATATTGTAGACGTATTCAAGCTATGTGTGTCATTCATATTTGCATGCATGATTTGATTAAAGAGTATGGATATTGTTTTCTGTAAATGCATACACCCTCATATACTTAGTACATTCCCAAGTGCTGACCCACATATACGTCTATGTGCTACATTGTCTTATAATATAGGTTTAGTTGCTCAGTCCCAGCCTCGTCAGTAATTTTCGAGTACCGTTTTCTACATCTCTACAGTGGTGAGTCCTCATGGTTCGAGGACCTATCTTAAGATATTTCAGTGTTTTAGTAGACATATTATTACTTTCAGTTCAGTTTGAGTCAGTTGGGGACCTGTCCCAATGGCTTTCTAGTAGACTTGAGTAGTAGAGGCTTTGTCAGACTAGTTATCAGATTATTAGTATATTGAGATTTCCAGTATTGTGGTCGTTTGGACCAAGTATTTTCTTCGTATTTTCTATCATTTGATATGACAGTACCAGTTTTTTATTTATTTTATCTCAAATTGAGTTATTATACATATTAATAAGATCAAAGGGTTAGCTTGGGGCTACTTGTAGCCTTAAGCACCGTGTGACATTTCGGAAGAAGATTTTGGGGTGTTACAAACTTGATATCAGAGCCTAAGGTTTAAGGAGTCCTAGGGAGTCCGACAAGCCGCGTTGAGTAGAGTCTTGATTATCGGTGTGTAGTACGCCATATCTATGAGCAAGAGGTTATGAGACATTTTAGGAAAAATTATTTCTTTATTTAACATTCTATCGTTTCTACAGTTGTCCCTCTAATCTAATAATTCGTGCTCTTCTATTTCAAAAAATACCTCCACAAAGAGCGACCGCATGCAGAAAAGATAATGTGCAACCCCATCCCGTTGATCTCTTAAATAAGATAGTATCTCTTGTTGAGTTTTGGGCGGCCTTTCAGGCGTTAGCCTAAGCAGTCACTGCTAATGTTTAGGCCAATAACCATGCTGCAGTTGCAAATCAGCAGGGAGGTGATTTAGCTATTGCTAGGATTCATGATTTCATGCAGATAAATCCGCCAGAGTTTTAATGGTCTAAGGCAGGTGAGGACCCACAGTTATACCTTGAGGAGATGAAAAAAATCACACAGGTGATACATGTTTCTGAGGAAGAAAGTGTCGAGCTGGCATCTTACAGGTTGAAAGATATTGCTTATGAGGTGAGAGTGTTGTTCCTATGACTTGGCAGGTGTTCCAAGATGCATTCTTGGACAAGTTTTTTTCGCTTGAGATAAGGGAAGCAAAGATTGAGGAGTTTATGAACTTAAGGTAGGGCTCCATGACTGTTAAGAAGTACCGCTTGAAGTTCAACCAATTAGCCAAGTATGCTCCTGATTTGATTTCTGACACTCGAGCTAGTATGAGCAAGTTCGTGACAGGTGTTTTTGGTTTAGTGTTGAAAGAGTGTAGGACGGCGATGCTGAATAGGGATATGGATCTGGCTAGGTTGATGATGCATGCACAACAGATAATGATAGATAAGATAAGGGAGAGAGATAGAGTAAGGGAAAACAAGAGGACTAGATCCGAGCAGTATGAGTATAGTCAGGCTAGTCCCCATGGAAGGAACCGTCCATAGTTCTAGAGTCGTTCATCTATGCCAACGCCTTCATCAGCTAGTGCTCCCGTGCCTAGAGGCAGGCAGGAACAAGAGAACAGGTCTTCTATGTCTAGGTCGCGGAACAGTGTAAGTAATAGACCTTGCTATCCTCCTTATGCTAAGTGTGGTAGAGATCATCTCGGTGAGTGTTTAGCAGATTAGACAGATTATTTTGGTTATGGAAAACTGGGCCACAGACTTAGAGACTGTCCGCATGCTAGGTAGGGGAACAGAGAATCTCGACCTCAGGCACAGACTACAAGTGCTCTAGCTCCTGTACCTCGTCCCATCCTTGTTTAGGGCATTTCATCTAGCACTGCTGGCGGTCAGTGCTAGAATAGATTCTATGCCTTACTATCCTATCAGGAGCAGTAGGACTCTCCCGACGTTGTTACTGGTATGCTCCATGTCTTTTGCTTTGATGTTTATGTGTTGTTGGATCCCTGGTCAAGTTTCTCCTATGTGACCCCATTAGTCGCTGTGAATTTTGAAATGAGTCCCGAAAAAATTCCTGAGCCTTTCCTAGTTTCCACACCAGTAGAGGAGTCAGTGCTTGCTAAGCAAGTGTGCAGAAATTATCCTATTACTATTCTTCATAGAGTCATATTTGCTGATTTGATAGAGTTAGACATGGTGGATTTTGACCTTATTCTGGGTATGGATTGACTTCATTCTTTCTATGAATCTATACACTGTCGTACCTATGTGGTCAAGTTTCAGTTCCCTGATGAACCAGTTTTTGAGTGATCCAGGAGTTTAGTATCTCCCAAGAGTCATTTTATCTCCTATCTCAAGGCCAAAAAGCTAATATCCAAAGGTTGCATTTATCACTTAGTTAGAGTTTAAGTCCGAGGCTCCAACTATTCAGTCAATCAGCGTTGTTAATGAGTTTCCTGATATTTTTCTGGAAGATCTCCCAGGGGTACCTCCCGATAGAGGGATAGAATTCAGGATTAACCTTCTTCCCGACACTCAACCTATTTTTATCCTGCCTTATAGTATGGTTCCTTCAAAGCTTAAGGAATTGAAAGAGCAACTCAAAGATCTTTTAGACAAAGGTTTCATAAGGCTGAGTGTTTCTTCTTGGGGAGCACCTGTTTTATTCGTGCGAAAGAAAGATAGTTCTTTGCATATGTGCATTGACTATGGTCAGCTTAACAAGGTCACAGTCAAAAATAAGTATCCTCTTTCGAGAATCGATGACTTGTTTGATCAGTTGCAAGGTGCAAGTTATTTCTCCAAGATAGACCTTAGATCCGGTTATCATCAACTTAAAGTGAGGGAATGTGATATTCCAAAGACAGCCTTTCGAACCCGCTATGGTTACTTTGAGTTTCTAATCATGTCTTTCGGTCTAACCAATGCCCTAGCAACCTTTATGGACCTCATGAATTGAGTGTTCAAGAAATATCTTGATATGTTTGTCATTATTTTCATAGATGACATCCTTGTGTACTCCCGTACTGAGAACGACCATGCAGATCACCTAAGAATTATCTTGCATACTCTTAGAGATCACCAGTTGTTCACCAAATTCAATAAATATGAATTTTGGCTAAGATCAGTAGCTTTTTTGGGTTATATTGTTTCAGCCGAAGGCATTAGAGTTGATCCCCAAAAGACAGAAGCTATAAAAAATTAGCCTAGACCTATTTCCTCATCTGACATTGGAAGTTTCTTGGGTCTAACTGGCTATTACCACCGTTTTATTAAGGGTTTCTCTTCTATTGCGTCTCTCATGACCCTTTTAACCCAAAAAAAAGTTAAGTTCCAGTGGTCAGATTCCTATTAGAAGAGTTTTCAAGAGTTTAAGACTCGACTTACTTCAACCCCTGTGTTGACTTTGCCTGATGGTACAGATGTTTTATGGTGTATTGTGTTGCCTCTAGAGTTGGTTTGGGTTGTGTGTTGATGCAAACAGGTAAGGTTATAGCCTATGCCTCTAGATAGTTGAAGCCGCATAAAGAGAACTACCCAACCCATGATATTGAATTAGCTGCTATGGTATTTGCTTTGAAAATATGGAGACACTATCTTTATGGTGTCCATGTTGATGTGTTTGCTGATCATAAGAGCCTGTAGTATGTGTTTACCCAGAGAGAGTTGAATCTTAGGTAGAGGAGGTGGTTAGAGTTATTAAAAGACTATGATATGAGTGTGTTGTATCATCGGTCAAGGCCAATGTAGTGGCAGATGCCCTTAGCAGGTTGTCTATGGGTAGTGTTGCTCATGCAGAGGAAAGTAAGAAAGAGTTAGCTCGTGATGTGCATTGTCTGGATAGATTGGGTGTTAGGTTGCTTGATTAAGCTGAGAAAAGTACTTTGGTGCAGAGTAGTTCCGAATCCTCTTTAGTTTTGAAAGTAAAGGAGAAGCAAGACAGAGATCCTAGTTTGGTCAGACTGAAGAAGTCAGTTAAGGACTAAAAGGTAGAGGTTTTCTCCCAAGGGGGAGATGGCAAGTTGAGATTGCAGGGTAGGTTGTGTATTCTATGTGTTGATGATCTGGGGCAGAGGATAATGGCTGAAGCGCATGGCGTGCGGTATTCTATCCATCCCGGCATGACCAAAATGTACCGCGGCTTACGGGAAATCTATTGGTGGAGTGGTATGAAGAAGAATATAGCTAAGTTTGTAGCAAAGTGTGCAACGTGCCAACAATTTAAGGTAGAACACCAAAGACCTGGTGGTGTGATGCAAGAGTTTAGTTACCCACTTGGAAGTGGCAAGAGGTGAATATGGACTTTGTGACTGGTTTATCTCTTTCACGTCATCATCATGATTCTATTTGGGTTGTTGTAGACAGGCTGACTAAGTCCGCATATTTCTTACTCGTGCATACATCTTATACAGTTGAGGATTATACTAAGTTGTACATCCGAGAGTTTGTCAAGTTGCATGGAGTTCCCTTGTCTATCATTTTGGATAGGGGTACTCAGTTTTGGAGAGCATTTCAGTAGGGTCTTGGTACCGAAGTTCATTTGATTTTTACTTTTCATCCGCAGACAGATGGTCAGGCTGAGAGGACCATTCAGACTCTAGAAAATATATTGAGGGCATGTGCTCTTGACTTCAAAGGTAGTTGGTATGAGCATTTGCCATTGATAGAGTTTGCTTATAACAATAGTTACCATGCTAGCATCGAGATGGCACCATTTAAGGCTTTGTATGGTAGAAGATATAGATCACCCATATATTGGTTTAAAGTCGGTAAAGCTGCTGTGATTGGGCCTGATGCAGTGTTTGAGGCTATAGATAAAGTTAAGTTGATTAGAGAAAGGTTGAAGACAGCTCAGAGTCGTCAAAAGTCATATGTCAATGCGAGGAGAAGGAATCTTAAGTTTGAGGTGGTTTATTTGGTGTACTTAAAGATTTCACCGATGAAAGGGGTGAAGAGGTTTGGTAAAGTAGCCTATGAAGTTGAGTTGCCCGCAGAGCTATCAGTCGTTCATTCTATTTTTCATGTCTCTAAGCTTAAAAAGCATATTGGTGATTCCGTTGTAGTGGATTATTCAGAGAGTGCTGATATTCAAAACAGTCTTTCATTTGATGAAATTCCTGTTGAGATTCTAGACTTCTAGATCCGTAGACTGAGGAACAAAGAGGTTTCCTTGGTCAAAGTTTTGTGACGGAACCAGTCAGTTGAGGGCGTTACTTGGGAGGCAGAAGTAGACATGTGAGCCAAGTACCCGCACCTTTTTTTCGCGAGTTCAGACCAAGCCGAAGGTATTATTCTTTCTTAATTCAGCCCTTCTAAATCTAAAGTTCAGCTATATATCTATTTTTGTATGAGTTCTTGCAATTTCCAAAGTTTCAAGAGTTTAGAAAGATTTTGAGTCGTTTAGCAAATTGCTTCAGCTATATGTACTCGGTTTTTACTGTGCTCTTTGTCTAACAAGCGACATTTGAGGACTAATGTTCCCAAAGAGGAGATATTGTAAGACCCTGCAAAAGTTTCCTCATAGTCTGATCCTTAGAGTGTGTCAAGTGAAGTGTAATTTCGGCCCTAAAAGATTGAGAAGGGACTTCCCAAGTGATTAGTTGTTTAACCTTTATTGAATTTCCCTAATATAGAATTTTTGTAATGTAGAGAATTGAATTAGATTTCCAATGATACCAATTTCATCCAAATCTGGTATCGGGGTGAGAAGTTATGGCCATTTTACTGAGAGTTATCCAAACTGCCCAGGTGCGACGGACAGGTTGACGGACCGTCGAGTTTGTGACAAACCATTGCCCGGACCGTCGTAACCAAGGCAGTGACTCCCTCTTTTGGCCCAAGTGCAACGTCCAAGACAACGAACCATCAAACTAGCGACAGACCATCGCAACTAAGGCAGTGTGGCCTTTTTCTGACAAATGTGCGACGGACGATCCGACGGACCGTCAGACTAGCGACGGACCATCACTCCGACCATCACAAATCCCGTTTAGTATTTTTAAGTTGTTTTTAAAAAGATCTTTTGGGTTTTTTCCCTTTTAATACCCTGATATATGAAAAATGAAGCATATGACTTCATTATCTCCCAAAACATCCAAGAGCTAGGGTTTCTCCCTCAAGAGCAAATCCAAAACCCTTCTCCAAGAAATTCATTAACTCACCATAGATTTTACAAATTGAGTTGAGATTCGAGTTTTCTAAGTCCAAGGCTTCAAGAACCCTCTCTCAAAGAGTAATAAGAAGAGTTTCAAGCAAGCTTGTTCATCTAAGTTTCACAATCTAAGGTATGCGGGGTTTGAACAAGGACAACTCTTTCATCCCTGTGCCCAAAACTTGTTTTAAATTACATAGATACATGACTTTGTGAGTTCTCCTATGAATTTGAAGTGTGGGTTCATACCCAATGTTACTATGCATGAGATTGTGAGATTTGCCAATGTTCTAGAAATTGAAGTCCATGAGTATGTTGAAATTTTGAGACAAATTGCTGTAAATTTCAGATTTCTATATGATTTATGAGTCCATATGATATCTAGTATGCATTTTGATGAATCTTAACTTGAGATGTGATTATGGGTCATTAAATCTACTTGCGATTTTAGTTTTATGAACTTTTATGCTATAAGCACCCATGATGTGAGTACTTTGAGATTATTGAGAAAATTTTGACCTTAATGGTAATAGTAGCTTTGAAATCCACTTTACTAAATGAGACTACAGATTTTATAGTTGGGTTCTTATGAACCATGAGATTATTTTAAAGTGTATTTCCATGAGATGAGTATAGCTAACTAAAGGGAGTAGTATTTAGCACTGAGTTGGGTAAGTTACTACGGTTTCATAAGTTACTACGGTTTCATACCCCAGAACTATGTGCCACCGTAGGATTGAAATTTATGGGCCCGAGGCCGAGATAAGTGATCACTGAGTTGAGGTTATACTCCCTGGCAAGAGTATGATGCCTCTCCCCAACGTGAAGTTTCTTCCTTAGGAGGACAAGACGTTGGAATCCATGTCGCTCGCATGGTGTTTGTCGGTTAAGAGAACCTCCCTAAAGTATTTTCCCTTGAGATAGAATATTTTCCCTAAAGCTTTGGGATAAGTGATTTTCCCTAATAGTAAGATTTTCAAAATAGTTTCTTGATGTAAAATTTTCCCAAGAAGAAAGTAGTTTTTCCTACTAGTAAGAGTTATAGAATTTCGAGTTCCAAATGTCTTAAGTTTAAAAGAGTTCTAAGTTCTTGAGCATTAAAGAAGTTTTACTCTCCATGAGATAAAAGCATGAGTTTAAAATTATTGTTTAAAGCTTTCTTTAGTCTTCGAGTAATGAGAATAAGAGAAAAGTTTAGATTTTTAAAGATAAAGTATAATGACTCACGAGATTTGTGTTACATGCTTCATTCTACATGATTTATGAGCTTTATATTGTAGATGTATTCAAGCTATGTGAGTCATTCATATTTGTATGCATGATTTGATTAAAGAGTATGGATATTGTTTTCTATAAATGCATACACCGCCATATACTCAGTGCATTCTCAAGTACTGACCTACATGTACGTCTATGTGCTACATTGTCTTATCATGTAGGTTCAGGTGCTCAGTCCCAGCCTCGTCAGTGATTTCCGACTACCTTTGTCTATATTTCTACATTGGTGAGTCCTCATGGTTCGAGGACCTATCTTCAGATATTTCAGTGTTTTAGTAGACATATTATTGCTTTCAGTTCAGTTTGAGTCAGTTGGGGACCTGTCCCAATGGCTCTCTAGTAGACTTGAGTAGTAGAGGCTTTGTCAGACTAGTTATCAGATTGTTAATATGTTGAGATTTCCAGTATTGTGGTTGTTTGGACCAAGTATTTTCTTCGTATTTTCTATCATTTGATATGACAGTACCTGTGTTTTATTTATTTCATCTCATATTGAGTTATTATATGTAGTAATAGGCTCAAAGGGTTAGCTTGGGGCTACTTGTAGCATTAATCACCATGTGACGTTCTGGGAGGAGATTTCAGAGCGTTACAGCTGGTTTGTGGCTTTAGCTTTCACGGCAATCGCTCTTTCCCTCGTCAAATTTAATCTTACTTCCAACCATTAGCATATATCATTGACTTGCTGCATCATTGACCCAAACTTAGATTATTAAGAGTGACTCTGAAACAAACACAGTATCTCTGCTTTTCCATGCCCCTCAGATAAACCTTTTGAACCTTGGTATTTTCATGAGTTCCCAGACTTGTCTGTTGACAAAAAATTCTCATGCCTTATTTCTGCTCACAATCACGTCTCTTTCATGTGTTGGTCTTTTTGTCTTGCTTTTTGTAATTGAATAAGTTAGTAGTCAGTTTTGAAATCTTTCCTTACTTACTTTGACATTGATATGACTCAAAGACACAAGAAAAATGACTTTCCATTTGAATAACTGACTCAAGAAAATAAAAATAAAAATATAAAGAAGAAAGATCAGATAATGAAGTCCCTATAGTAATAGAGAAATTTATCTGAAAGCGATAGTCAACTCTAATGATTATGACATGCATTTTGGACCAAGTTGCCTAATCTTCTCTCCAACACTTCTCGAACCCTTTTGAATTGCTTGAGTAGTCACTTTCAATGTTGCAAAACTCACAATGCGACCGGTCTTAATTCTATCTTCTATTGTCTCCCCCATTTTGGGGACCTCAATAAATGGTTTTCCTAATGAAAGTAACAAGTGTTGATAATATGTTTCATCCTGCGCTTGAATAAACACCTCCACTATCTTGCTTTCTTTCATTGACAGTTTCACCCTTGCATCTTGTTCGCGCCATCTAATCGCATATTCCTTGAAACTTTCAGTCCTCTTCTTCTATATATTAATTTGGGATTTCTCATCAGGAATCAACTCTACATTGTATTGGAACTTTTGCATGAATTCATTAGCCAGATCATCCCAACTATTCCACTTGTCGATGTCTTGGTCAACAAACTATTCCAAAGCTAGTTCTGAATGACTCTCACCGAAATAAGCCATGAACAATTCATTCTTCCCTCCGGCACCTCTTAGTTGGTTACAATAATGCCTCAAATGTGCCACCGGGTTACCATGCCTGTCATATTTCTCAAACTTTGACATTTTAAAACTAAGAGGGAGATTAACACTTGGAAACATATACAGATCTTTATATGAGACATTTTTGTAACCCTCGAGTCCTTGGAAGTTTTTCATAGCCAGTTTCAAACTTCTCAATTTTCTGGTTATTTCCTCTTGTTCTTCTGTCATAACAGGCTTCTCATTGTTAAGAGAAAATTCAGGCGGGTGAGTTTAGCCGTAAGGACTAGTCAACTTAAATCTGGGCTCAAGAGCATGATGCTCATCACCAGAAATATTCAATACATACTCACTTACAGAGTGAGGAAGCATAATCGTTGGATGGCCTTCAGAAGTAGGAGCTTTATGTTGAGGTGGAGCTGCAAAAAATGTGAACAATAGATGGAGCCGAGTATGTGGTAGTTTTGTATTGAGGAGTGAGGAAATGAATATTGAAAGTGTTTGGATATTGTTGCCCCAGAATAGATCTTGATGCATACTGTAACGTGTCAACAAACATAGGGAATTATGCATGTGACACTGAAGGAAAGCTAGAAAGATATTCCAGATTATCAGTGGCAAATGGAGGAGGCGGCGACCCATTAGCCCAAGCTCGATGCATTTCTATCATTTGCTGCCTTAATTTTCAAATCTCTTCATTAGCACCTAAATTCTCATTCCCCAAATTTCCTATCTGATTAGTGACAACAACCTCGGTATCCTTGTTGGCCATAACTTTTTCTTTTACTTGGTGCAATATGGAGGACCAGCCAAAATACCACAAACCGACCACCTTAAACTAACTGTGTAAGAAATAACAAAGGCATTAGAATACAACATTTTTCAAAAACTCTTTTTCCTTTTTGAAAAGATCACCAAACCTAGAAGGGAGTCTATGTATCTCACTCCCGAGAGAGAAAAATCAGGTGTGCGTAGTTCGTGAAGTTTTGGCACAACATGACCAATCAAACTCTTTTTTTAATTGAAACTTTAAGAAGAAAAGAAAATAATAAGTTGTCAGAAGAATTGACGAAAATATTTTTGAATTTTTTAGCTTCCTGTACAAAATGAAACCTATGATTACCAAAGAAAAATCTTTTTGGATTTTCAATTTTGAATTTCATACGAAAATGAAACTTGAAACTATTAAAGGAAAATATTTTTGTAATTTTCTTTTAAAGATGTATATGAAGAACCTACTCTAAATGAATAATGAAGAAAATCACTTTGGATTTTTTAAATAAGATCACTGAACCCTAAAAGGTCTGCTTACGATCTCACTCCCAAGATAGGAGAATTGGGTGTGCATAGTTTGTCCAGATTGGACAATTAGGGATTAACTAACAGAATGACCCTAACTTAAGAGACACAACCAAAGACAGACGATAAACAACATCAATAAAATCTTTTTTGGATTTTTAATTAGACACTTCACATAAAACTGACACCAACAACTATGAAAAAAAATCTTTTTGGTATTTTCGTTATACGAAATGTAGAAAATTTTTACCATTTTTTGAATTTTATTTTATAAAAAGCTCCTATTAAAAAAAAATCTTTTTGAAATTTTCGGATTATGAATACTTGCTAAAAGAAACTAAGGCAAAATCTTTTTGATGTTTTTTTTTAGTAAATTAGTGCAAAAGGTAAAAAATCTTTTTGAATATTTTGAATTGTGAAAAAAAAAAGCCATAAAGAACACTGAAAAATTATGAAACTCTTCTTTTTTTTTTTCTTTTCTTTTTCCTTGCCTAAACACACGCTCCTTTAATTCTAACACATGTTTTTCCTAAATCAATCCGTCAAATGACCCTGTTATCCTCAAAGATGTAATAATTAGCATGTAAGGATGCTTTAGAGGTGAGTCTCCTACGAAGGACCAAGTGGGTCCCGCTAGGTCTGAATATTATGCAAATAAGCATGACCTAAAGGCTAACCTAGGCTAAGGTCCACTAACAACGCTGTTCGGGGGAGCGTATGGTCGATAGTGGCTGCGACAGCTTTCCACCCACTCCATACGTTCGACGGCTCCCCCTCCTAAAATAAAGGTGACTTAACTAGAGTTCATGCACATGACGTGTACTCTGGGACTTGTTATGAAAGAAATTACTCAGGTTATGCAAATGATGCCAGATATAAAGTGGTAACACATAAAGAAAGACTATAAACAAAGAGCATGTAGGCATCCAACAATGATAAAATAATAACACAAATAAAAATATTTATACATCTATAGTGTAAAACTAAATCGATTCAACTAAAAAATAAGCTTGAATTCTGAAAAATCCCCAGCAAAGTTGTCAGAGCTGTCACACCCTCTTTTTAACCAAAGGAATATAATTTTAAGGTCTGAAAGGATTTTTATTATTAAGTGACAATAGATAAGATTTGTTTCGAAAAGAATTCTTTATATTTAAACTCAGAGTCGCCACTTGGCATATATCGGATGTGTCAA
This sequence comes from Capsicum annuum, assembly GCF_002878395.1. Lineage (NCBI taxonomy): Eukaryota > Viridiplantae > Streptophyta > Magnoliopsida > Solanales > Solanaceae > Capsicum > Capsicum annuum. The sequence continues at coordinate 259,796,712 of NC_061113.1, forward strand.
GTTACCTTTGAAAATATTTTTTTCAAAAAATGATTTGACTCTAAAAGCTGATCCGCGAACAGAGATTCCGGTTAAAGAATTCAGTTGACCGAGGGGAAGGTGTTAGGCACCCCTCGATCTCGTGGTTTGACCATGGTCGCTTCGTGGAGTATATCTGCAAGTCTGACGTCATGAAGTGAATAAACCACATAAACACACAACAAACAAACAAACCAAATAAAATAAGTCCGAAAAAATAGTGTCCAATCTAATTATTATAGTCCAAAATAAAAGAAACTGAAATAAACCTACACTAACCTACACTAGTCCGAACCTATGCTATACCTGATGTATCGGGCGTTGATCACGAACGTCCATCGCATACAAGATACTTTGGGGCTTACCCCGGAAAATAAGTACAAATGGCCTCGGGGCATTCCCGGCTAAATGAATACATTCTCCAATTTCAAGCAACAAAATGAAATGATCTCAAGCACAAAAATTCAATCATTTCACAATCGTCAATTTCTACAATTTGCCTACCCAACTTAGTATTTGCCTACCCATTTGGCGGCCTAACACATGATAATATCGGGATTGACACAATCGATATTCATTCTAATTTAAATAACCAAACATTGAATCGACATAAATCAACATTCACTTTTTCAATTTTTAATCTTCACCCCAATTCCTCAAATTAAAATTTATCCCAAAAGAATTCAAATCCTTCAATTATTCCAGTCAAATGATCAATCAATCAATATCAACCACTATCCACAATCCAAACATAACCAAATCACATGAAACAACATTCACACGCCATGAATTTACCACACCCAGTATTGAATAATTAAGATTAATTGAGAAGGGATGAGAAATGGACCTTAATGTGGCTTTTCAATTGAGTATTATTCAATTAAACAAGATGGAGTTCACGCCGAGAACCTCAAGTCGAACTTCAGTAAATGAATCCACCAACTCGAATTGAAAATCACAAAACAGAGAAAGATCTGAACCAGATTCCGATGAATTTAGACAGAATCAAAAGTGAACTGGTGTTGGTTTAATTATTTTTGCGTCATCGGAGCTCTGACATAACCAAAGATGAAGAAGAAAAGACAATAGTCACGTTTCCGGTGAAAACTCACCGAAAAAGCCTTTTTCTCGCTGTTTTTCTTTTGTTTTCATTGATTTTCCCTTGCTCTCCACCCCTTTTTCTGATCACTATCTAGCTCTCTCAATTCTTACTATTTCTGCCTCTATCTCTCCATTTCGTTCTCACCTTCCAGCTCTCTGTGTGTGTAGATGTGAGAATTGATGTGTGTGTATCCGTGGAAACCAGAAAATTGAGGAGCTTTCTCCTTCTCTATCTATGGTTTGTGTGTGTTAATGGCGTCTGTGTATGTCAATATATATGCGTGTGCATATGTAAATTCTCCTCTGCGATGGTGTGTGTATTGCTGTGTATATGAGAGTCCAGTGAGTGTGTTGTGTGTGTGGTATTGTTGAGTCTGTTAGTGGTGGGTCCCGATTCTGCAATAGGAGAGGGAAAAAATGTGATTAAGGGGTATGTGGTACGTGGTACTTGGGATAAGTTGGTTAGGGTGAGGTGTCAAAAGTGGGATATTTTTGTTAGGTTAGTTATTTTTATTTTTTTGGGGGAAATCGTTAAATGGGCGAGGGAGTATGATAAGGTGAGGCAAAAAATGATAAAATTTGGCTTTTTGGGAGGGGCAAAATTACGTGTCTACAGAAGGGTTCAGATGACAAAGAGATAAGTAGAAATGTCTACTTTACAAACGGTAACAGGGATTCAATAGACCATTTCACCTATAAATTTTACTCATCTATGTATTCTATTTATGTTATTCATCCTTTTATATGAAGAATACTTTTTTAGTTTATATATCTTTTAAATATATTTAAGAACATTTCAGCCATTTTAACTGAATTATTTTTGTATACACCTTTTAATTGCATATTTATCAGATTTTGCACTATTACCAAAATACATAATTGCTTATCTATTAAATTAACTTCAACACATTTTTCCCATTCTAGGAGCTTCCATTCTATTCTTTTGCTTCCTTAGTGACTCGAACTTACAATTTTAGAGTTGGGAATGAGGGTGCTTACCATAGCAACTCCCCCTTGTTTAACTTTAACACATGAATGTAATTTTTAACACTTATTGCATATCCACAACTTCTAATTATAACCAAAACGTACATTTTGCAGTTGAGAAGTATATTATATAAAAGAACAAAAATATTTCATCAAAAAACATGTGTTGTGTAGTGGTAGAATTGTTAAATGTCATAGTAAATAGCTAGAATAAATTCCAAGTTACTACATTTTTAAAAAATATATGTTTCTAAAAAAATGCCGGAGTTTAATCCGTCGATTTTAGGCAAAAGAAAAAACCAAAGCCGTCCGTTGGTTTTCGACCTATTTTTTGTAGTGGCAGTTTTTCGATTTGATTTGACCACCCCTTTGATAATCAAGTCTAGCTCATTCTCGCCCAAAATATACACACACCTATATAAAGCACAATATACATGTTATACGCACACTAAGGTGAGAGAAACTTAGAGATCTAGAGACAGAATAATGGGGATGATATATGTGTGTGAAGAAGAAGAAAAAGAAATAGGAAGAAAGAAAGCATCGGGGGCATGTCCATATTGTGGTGGAACAGTGGAGGCTGTGGACATTGAAGGCAAAGGGAAGCTCTTCTGTTTGCCCATTTGTTTGAGGTTCAAAAGAAAGTATATTTGTTCTTTATGCTCTAGGCGCCTTGTTTGTACCCTTAATTAGTTCCTGTCCATTAACTACCGTATTTTTCCGACAAGCGTTACTTGAATGGTAAGGATCCTCTACTTCTAATAATGAATCATGAAGCCATGAATTTGAGTCATCAATGGAGCAGAGTACTGTTGAGAGCTCTCGTGAAGGATTTAAAAAAATTGTATTTTTCATGTTGAGACTGGCTGGATTAATGTGTAGGTTTCTTTTACCTTAATTTATTCTAGCTGTCTGGACATGTTTAGACTTTGGTGCTATATTATGTAGCTAGAAATCTTCAGCTATTCTATAATTATTATGATTGTGTTTAAGTTTAAGTAATGATAGCATATAATTTTTTTTGGGAGAATATTGTTATATACGAAATTAAATTCATATTATAAAAAGTAGCAATATTTTTAGTTTATCAAACATAGCAAAAATTTAGTTTTAAAACACTTCCAAGCGCGGTAAAAATATCATTTACCGTCCAAAAATTGGAGCTATCTTCTTTCCTAATTTCCGGTCAAAGTTATGGCAAAAAGTTTCTCCCCAATTCAAAAATATGTGAATCTATTTTCCCAATTTTTTTCTCTTTTGTTGATTGTTTCCTCTGTGTGAACTTTTTGTTCTGCCATCTTCACTTTGACTAGTACAAGTAAGATACATATGAAATCAAAGCTATGTTAAAATTGCTTGTGTTTGGAATCCTGTTAATTTAAATTCGAGCTATAATGGTATGGCTTTAATAATTGAATTGCAAATTTGGAATAGATATTACTCCTAAAACCGTGGAGATCAAATATAAAGTGATATATGAAATCGAGTTCAATCGCAATGGCAAAGTTAGATTGCTTGAAGTTCAAGAGTGTCGCAATATACAAAGTTATAACTGTATGCGATATGCATAAATAGTAGTACAACAACAACAAATTCAGTGTATTCCCACAAAGTGGGGTCTGGTACAACAACAACAAATTCAGTGTATTCCCACAAATTGGGGTCTGAGGAGGGTAGAATGTACGCAGTCCATAGCGCTACCTCCAAAGAAGTAGAAAGACGGTTTCCGATAGACCCTCGGCTCAAGATAGAGAATAGTAAGTAAGAGCGTAATGCATCATTAGGCATGGTGGGTGGCATAACATTAAAGGAATAAGACATACTAAAAATAAAATAAAATAGTAGTACAAATTTAATATAAAGTTCATGTAAGGAATCTATATAGATTCTTTATAAAATTCATGCAGGGTTTCTGAAAATTTTATGTACGGATTATGTATGATTTTTTGTATATATATATATTTATAAAATATGTATAAATTTCATGATACATAGCTTCAAATTTCTATTATAGGACTGAAATTCAGTACAAACTAGTTCAAATCTTTCCTTAATAGCCCCAGATTTTAGATTCGAATTTCCCTCAACTTTTTTTTTTTTTGGAAGTATCACCGAAACGAAATATATTTACAGTAACTCCACTTTTCAAGATTGAGCTTATCTGCTACTATTAGTTGAATATTGGTATGTTTGATATATATAAGAGAAATGCCTATATATTTTGGTAAAAATACCTTCATTTCATGTAGTTCTTGTAGTCTATTATTTTTAGACATCTTTTCCTCTCGAACTTGTCCGCTCAATTTATTTTAACACTTAAACTTAACTTCTGTTTATTTATCCTCTTTAACATCTTTAAAGTGTAATAATTTCATCACTCAAAACTGAATATCACTTTCACAATGGAGAGTGTGTTACACTCGCCTACACATCAACACCACGTCAATGCCACGTCGGAGCCATATCATTGCCACGTAAGAAGTTCAATTTTTCTAAAAAAAAATTAATCCCCCACTCATTATTTTTATATATATATTTTTAAAAAATAAAAAATATATATTTACTATTTTATTTATATAAATATATGTATATATATATATATTTATATATATTAAATATAAAAGGCACCCCCACCCCCATTTTCTTTCTTCTTCACCCCCCACCCACGCCGCCCCCACCCTGCAACGCAGTCCCTCCCTTTCTATCTTCTTCAAAGCACCCACCTCTCCTCTCTCCTCCATTTTCTATCTACAAACTTAAAACATATTACCAATAACCATTGTTGTTGTCCAATAAGCAAAAAGAAAACACCAATTATTCCTTCATCAAACCACCAATTCAAGAAACAACAATGCAATAGCATCACCACGTTCCAATTCAAAACTCTTCCTTCTGACATCTTCCGGCAAAACTCACCGAAAAACGATTAAAACAAACCCACAAAAGAATATACGCACACCATTAACACCATCATCACTATTAACACCGCCTCTAATAACTTTTCTTCAATTTCAATTTTATTTCAAATTTTCAAATTCATGAAGATAACTTTTACTTTTAGAAATTCAATTTCATTCTTTTCTAATGATCTTAAGTCAGGGGGTTTAGGAGGGGGTGAAGGATTTGGTAATTGAAGGAGAAGAAATTAGGGATTTGGAGGGGAGGGGGTGGGGCTGGTGATAGTGGAATTGGTGGTTGGAGGAGAAGGGGGCTGGTGGTGGCGGGTTTGGAGAGGAAATGTTGTGGTAGGGGTGGGATGGGGGTGGGGGTAGAAGAAGAAGATGAGAAATATATATATTTTTCTAATATATATATATATATATATATATATATATTAAAAAGTGGGGTCATATTAGTTTTAAATTTAAAAACGCATATTTTTTAAAAAAAATTACGTCAGGTTGAGGGGTGAAAATAATACACTTTAAAGATATTGAGGGGGGGGGGGGGGGGGGGGTTAAATAAATAGAAGTTAATTTTAATTGCTAAAGTAAATTGAGCGGATAAGTTCGAGAATGATGTCTTTTCTCTTATTTTTATCTCTTGTGAGTTTTATTACCATGAATGTGTGACTAGTTTTTCTATTTCTAGGTTTTTATGTATTCCATGATTGTCGTAGTTTGGATCTTGAATTTGACAGTCATGATTTTTACCACATTGGCAATCAAAATATAGTCCAAAAAAAAATATTTGATATGGCTTTTTTTTTTTACCTATAAATTTTATTGGACTCAAAAATGATTCATTGGAGGAATTCATTATTGGGTCTTCCAACATCAATTGATTGATTGATTCACTCTCACATCTTCTTAAAGAAATAAAGATCTCTAAGAGTTGTTTTCTGAATTCAAAGTAAGTACTTGAGTTTTTCAAAAGACAAGAATGTAGCATTCCTGAATCTAATTGGGATCGACGCTGGTGGAGGAACTGAATAATAAAAAAAAAGGAATCTCAAAATTATAAAAAGAAAGTCAATTGAGCGGAATCGAAAAACTATAAATGATCTTACAAAAGAAATTTAGTTATATTGCATAAGCCAAAAAATGAACATTGATGTCACAAGACTTGCAAAACTTTACACAACAGTAAAAAAAACGAACATAGAATAGAAACTGTTCTTATTGTTAGATTGACTCAAATATGCGAATGGGAACTTGAAAATTCAGATTTGGTACCTTGGACAACCTTACTTTTTGGTTTGGGCTAAAATTTAGAAATAGCATCGGCTACCCTGCCCATATCCGTGAATTGACCTTAAACCAAATAGGGAAGTGCTAATCATATTCCACTCAAATTCAAATAAAAAAATTATCTCCCTAAATAACCAAGTTGAAATTGGAAAGGAAAATCTTATTTCTCAGATTCGAGATTTTTTTTTTCTTTTAAAAAACAAATTATTGTCAGTATTATTGGAGCTTGTAGCTCAATCTCAATAATTTCTACTCTATATATGCTTAAATATTAAATCCGATATTTAATTTACTCAATATTCAGTTTATAATTTCGTAATAGTTACAAGACTTCATCAACACTTACTTTTGAGAAAATCTACTTAAATAAATAGTGTTTGCGAAAATATTGTGAAGATGCAAACGAAGTTAAATGAAATAGAGGATAAAGGCAAGTAAAATACCAACTTCCTAAACATATTACAAAAATTCCAACATATACATAGAATGCTATGTATATGTTAGCTATGTTATATATATTAATAGGGAGAAAGAGTAAAGTAATTAAAAAATTGGAAGAGAGTGTAATTACTTCCAAAAGGATTAGTATTTATGTTATTTATATATATATTTTTTTAGCTAAGTTAAGAAAACATCAATACATGGGCTAGGGTATTAGATTAAGCAAATAATAAGAATAAAAATCTACACTTTAAGAGCTAATACATCTTATTTTTACTTTTTTCAAGATAACAATAAATTTCATAATTGATCCATCCGGATACATAACTTAACGCTGGATACATCATTATCACCAATACGTTACTAATCAATTAAGGGATATAAAAATAAAAAATAATGAAAATCTGTTCAATTGTGGAGTAAATCATATGTTAATTCTTTTAATGGCTTGTTAGTGTCCCAAATAAGGTGTTACCAATTCAAAATTCAAACAGCAGATCACGGTTGCTCAATCCAAAAATCATTAAATCTTTCTTCTCTGGTTTTTAAATTCATTTTTTTCGCTACACACCATGAACATCTCTATTATGTTAAGCATTCCGTCGTTTGGATATCGAATATCAAGTACGAAGGATACAGATACGACGGAGGAGTGATTGGAGAGAACATAACATATCGAAATTTAATTTTGGCAATTGCAGCTGAATTGAAAATTGACGAATCAAGAAAAGCAAGGTGCATTGTCGAAGGTAGTTCATCACCAATGCTAATTAATAATGATATGAGAGTGAAGCTTTATCTAGAGAAAAAAAAAAGGAACTTCTGGCTTTAAAATGTATTCATTGTGCATTAGTATGATCGACAAAGACGCAAACGAGATATTGTTAGAGGGAGATACTGGAGCCCTACTTTGTTTAGAAGGTATGGTGATGGAAGTCCTTGCACTATCTATTGTTGAATCGGATATTATTGAGTCGTTGTCTTTGATAAAAGATGAGGCGAATAACTTAATAATTGATTGCAAAAATATTATTGTTAAGGCTAAGTAGATCTACAAGGATAAAGTTACGCTTATATCTGTCATGACAAAGTATTTCATAGATCCTTATTTCAATTTTAAAGCAAAATAATATGACAAGAAAAGATATGATTATGTTCAAATACATGTTTTCCTATGATACATTACCATACTAGTAACTCCAGCATGCTTTTATTCTAAGATACACGCTGCATTAAGAATGATGCACGTTTATTTTTCAGACACATACTACTGAGTCTAATGGTTGGAGATACAATGATTGTTGTTCTTAATTATTTTATCATGTATGAAAACTGCATTTTAGATGTATTTATGTTATCATATTTCAGATATAATGATCAGTAGATTGTTTTGTGTGATTATAGATATATTCGTTCAATTTTTTTGCAGTTATATCCTAACATGTTATTCTGAGGATTGTAGTTAAATTTTTAAGACATCTTGTCTCAAGTCTTCAGATCTCTTCAAAGTGAGAGCTTTTCATGAAGTACATACCTACCCTTTGAAAGATATGATGTTTATTTAAGTTCAAGCAATATTATTGTTTGTTAGTGGTATTACTGATCCAAAATTAGTAAATCATAAGCGAATCTGCACACCAAATGATATAATTCAAAATGTTAAATATGCATTTGGTGTAGATGTCGCTCTCTATTTCAAACTGGCCGAAGCAACCCACAACATATGGTGATTGTTGACTCTTTCTAAATTTTTAAAATTGTTTGTTTGAGTCGCCACCTAACTTTTATGAAAAAACTAGAAAAATCATTTTTATGATGTGAAAACTCGTCTATGAATACCAGTGAGATTCTAAGTAAAGGTTTTTGGTTATTCGAGGGGAAGGTATTAAGTACCCCTCAGAGCCTATCCAAAGATAATCCTTAAATTTAGTTTTAGAAAAACATTTGGAAAATATTTACTTTTCATTATTTGCAAAAATGGTGGTAATTACACATATGTTTATCAAATTTTAAAAACACACACAAGGTACATAAACATATACTTATGATATATGAAAAGTAACGTAATTTATTATCAAAATACACATGCATATTTTAAAAATTATGAAAACAAAGTGTAAAAGTTAAATTAGTATTTTTGTTATACTAAAAATTTAAAGTTTTCTATTTTTTACAAGAATATAAAGTTTCATGATATATAAAGTTAAGTGTGTACAGAAATAGTTTATGAGGTAAAAGAATATATCATTTTAAAAGTATGTAAAATATTTTTTGTTTGTAAACCATCATGGACATCTCAAAAATATGAAATGATATTTATAGCGAGAGTAAATTTATATAAATACATTTCTCGTGAAAAATAAAAATATATAAAAAATATCGAAACATATTAATGTTTTAGTAAAATAGACTTGCATACTTAAAATATAACAAATCATGCTATTGTTGTCACTATCCGACTTACGAGTCATGATGACACCTACCTATTCTACCAGTAAGTAAGCCAATACCATAACCCGAAGCTAACACTATGGGTTAATTAAGTAAGAAAGGCCTAACATAGGTTAAATCCAATAACATCAATTGTAAACATAAGGGTTGTAGATAGAATAAGCAGTCATGTAAGATACCAATCCCAAAACCTGATAGAGCTAGTACAAGAGCAACTAATGGTATCAATACAACTTCAAATCTAGAATAGTTAATACATCTGTCTCAAATGCTAAAGACAGATTACAAGAGATGAAAGAAAATTGGGTGACTCGAACTCCAAGAGCTTGCCCTATATCTGAAAATCAATCACTGCATGAACTACAATCAACAACGATAACTAATACTCGAATCTATACAAAAAAGGTATAGAAGTGTAGTATGAATATCAGAACAATAGGTACTCAGTAGGCATCACCGACAGACTGAGCTAAATCATGGTATAAGAATGATAAAGTACAATATAATCATAAACTAAGTCAAGGTAAAGAATTGAACCTGAATCATCTCCATCATCACTGTATATAATAAGTAAGCATTTCAAAATAACAGTATAAAATAAGGCATCAACACAAGTCAATATTGCTATATATAACACGCATGAAATATTAGAATAACAATATAACATAAGGCATAAACGCATGCCAATATTGTTAAGCATAAGGAGTAAATGATTCAAAATCACAAGGCAACACAAGTGCAATCACAAGTTAAAAGTTGACGTCCATACACCAACTAGTGCATAAGTAAAGGGACCCATCATGGTGTCCCATACCACCGGAGAGTACACCCAAGAGAACATAAAGTAAGGAACCATCACGACGTCCCATACTACTGAAGAGAACATCCAAGAGACATAAATGAATCAAATCTCCAATATATATATATATATATATATATATATATATATATATATATATAACTTCTCATTATCCATGATTTTTCATAATTTCATCAAACAATCATTTGCCAACATTCATAAGCATCATCAATAATCATAATTGAATAACATATACCATTATACTCATAACTATAACCCTACCACTAAGTAGGCATCCATCTCATCAATACACCTTATTCACATACTATTAGCTAGCCAACTCTTATTACCAAACCAATTACCCACTAGCCATCATATAACTCCTAATTTATTACTATCCATTATTCATAACATAATAACTGTTCAAGGATCAATAACTAACCATTATTCACTAACTAGCTAATACTAAGCATCTAGTCAAGATTCATCACTAGACCATATTTGACAATTAACTAAGATTCATTTCTAGCCAACATAATCTGAATAGTCACCATCTAACAAAAGACCACTAATCACCCTTTATACACTTATTCATCTCTCAACTGACATCTCTTATTAACTAGCATCATTAATCCACAAATTCTTGTTAAATAATTAATCAACATCATAAAATTAGTCATCAATAGCAACTAATCATCACCATCGCTAAATCTATTATTACTAACCACCGTAATAAAATAATTATCCCCATTAATAGCCATCAATGCCACTAGTTCTCTTTGTCACTAAGTTTCACGAATTCACTAGTCACTATTAGCCACTTAAGTAATATCCACCACTAAGCATATTTCATACTTAAATCAACAACTATATGTAATACCCCATACTTCTACCTAGCTTGAAATCGTCTCAAGTATGTTAGAAACTTATTTTGAAAGATGAATCCAATTTTATATATTAGAAATTTTTAAGATTTTCACTTTTTGTCATGTGGAAAATTGAATTAGCTTTTCAACGATACTAATTTTATCCAAATCTTATATCAGGGTAGAAAGTTATGGCCGTTTTACAAAAAGTAGTTAAAATTGCCCAGGTGCGATAATGAGGGCCGACGGACCATCGAGCTAGTGACGGACCGTTGCCCAAACCATCACAGTGGAGGCAGTGAGACCACCTTTTGCCTAAGGGCGATGGCTCAGGTCGACGGACCATCGAGCTAGCGACGGACCGTTGCCCAAACCATCACAGTAGAGGCAGTGAGACCACCTTTTGCCTAAGGGCGATGGCTCAGGTCGACGGACCATCGAGCTAGCGATAAACTGTCACCCAAGCCATCGCAGCAGAGGCAGCGAACCCCTATTCTGCCCTGGTGCGAAGGTCAGGATCGAAGGGCCATCGAACCAGCGATGGATCGTCGCATAGTTTGTCCAGTTATTTTAAAATTATTTTTAAAAAGGTAATTGGGTCTGTTCCACCCGTTTTAACCCCTAATTATATCAGACCAAATCTCATAAGTTCATTATCCATCTACAACATCAAATTAGGGTTTTCTCTTAAAGATAATCTCCAAGAAACAAGATCCAAATCTTCTTCAAGAAACTAAGAGATTCAAGTTCTTCAAGTCTAAGAACTTCAAGAAACTCACAACCCAGGTATGTCATGTGTTGATTCATGGGTCCCTTTCATCCATGAAGCTCAAGAATCTCTTTTCAAAATCCAAGATTTATGTATTTTTAAATGTTCATGATTTAAATTGAATTGAAATTCTTGTTCATGATGTTGTGGGGTTTTGATTCATGTTTGAAATTACATATTCCAATGATTGATCCTAGGATGTGATGATTTGCATAATAATCATGATAAACCCTTAAATTTATACGTTGATTGGTGTATCCATGATTATTAGATATGTTGATGATTGTATAACCAAAACATGCTCCCCATGTGTTCGATTAAATGCCTATGGGAAGGAAAAGTGCCATACTAGTATGATAATATGAAACCCCCATGTCAAGTATTTGATGAAATGTCTTAGTTAATGAGTTATGGATATATGTGTGGCCATTGTGGTGCTTTAGAACTTGTACTTAATGAATTATCCAACTTATTGTATTATGGATTGTGATGTTGGTCATGTATTCAAGAAAGTTATGCTTTGTCAGTTTCATGCTATCGAGTTCTAGGAGTAATTATACCTGACAATTAGCTGTGTGCCTAGAGCCAGTGTCATGTTTTCAAGATACCCTCAGTCGAGCCATGTTCATAGAAATTCAATCAGTTATGTGACTCAGGAAAACTCAGTAAACTCGGTAATCTGAGAAACCTCAAAAATTCAATAATCTCAGTAGTATTTTGTCAGTCAATGGAACTTAGTTAACCCAGTCTAGTCAGTTCAGTTAATCATGTTCAGTGTCTATCCAGATGGGAGTATAAATAAGCACCGAGCGAACCCAAGGATGGGAACCCACCGGTTATATTAGGGTGTGATTCTTAGAAGTAATCCTTGCATTCCAGAACTATGTAACCAGCTTAGGTTGAGACATCATAGCCTGTTATATGAGGGAAGATGAGGTGGCTTAACTTATTATATGAGGGTTCCCATTGTTATCATTAGAGTTACCTCTTATATAAGAGTTACTTACAGATTGTCCTTACTAGTGGCGTGGTATTGACACTCTTCCAATTAGGGTTATAGATTGGACCCCAACTCAGCCGTAATGGCATATTAGGGGAATGTCGATTAGATAAATACTTCCCATAGTTTTAGTACAGAATCAGAACTGTCAGATACAATCATTTAGTCTCAATAATAGAACTTAGATAATTCTACAATATTCAGGACTATCAGATACAGTCAACTCAGAATAGTATAGAACTCAGCTTGTTCCATCAGAACCTAGACTGTCATATGCAGTCGCTCAGTATCAGTTATTTTAGTTATATAGATATCAGTATCTTATGTAGTCAGTACTCAGACTCAGTAATCATGTTATCATGAACTCAGTTATAGTTATTATACAGTCATGTATGTATTCCCATGTTCATGTTATGCAGTCAGTTAGTGTAGTTCATGCATGTGAACCCTTTTGCATTCAGCCTACCTCACATGCATACTAGTATATTCAAACATACTGACGTATTTGCGCTATGGTGTTTTATATTATATGTTCAGAAGCACAAGGTCCAAAGCATTAATAACATTCCAGTCTCAGCAGTTAAAGTTAGCAGTGAGTCCTCATCCTTCGAGGACATGACCATTACTTTATTATCTCATTAATTTATTTCAATAGTTGGAGTTAGTTGGGGACATATCCCATCAACTCCTTATTCAGATAGTTTAGACAGTTAGAGGCTTTTTAGACTAGTATGTTCAGATAGTTATTTCAGTTATTTTAGGTATTTCATACCCCTACAGATGTTATGTTTTATCAGTTATGTTACAGTTTTGAACCTTATGGCCTTTCAACCTTTATTTATCCATTTATACAGTATATTATATCGTATACAGGTACAGATATTAGTCATGGGTTAGCTTGTGGTCCTTTGGGGTCTTGAGCACCGTGTAGTATTCCAGGTACCAGTTTCAGGTTGTTACAAGCTTAGTATCAAATCCTGAGGTTGAATAAAGTCCTAGGAAGTTTGAAAGTCACATCTAGTAGAGTTTTATACATGGGTGTGTTGCACGCCACATTTATGTAGAAGAGGCTATAAGATGTTTTAGGAATAGTTTCCCTTCTTTGAGTATTCATGTCATGCCAGTGAGCATAATCTCAAATTAATCTCTCAGTCTAATCTATTTCTCCCTTTTTTCAACAGAATATGCCTCCTAAAAGAAGAAACGAGAATCAGTCAGCCCCTCATCCCGAAGAACCTTTGGGCGAACATGTCTCTTCTGCAGAGTTCAGAGTTGCATTCACTACTCTTGCTCAGTCAGTTGCTGCTCACAATGAACGGCCAACTATCATTTTAGCCAACCCAGTGGCCAATTCAGCTGCAACCAGAATTCAAGACTTCACCCGAATGAATTCTCCATCCTTTCTCGGGTCTTAGTCAGATCATGACCCTCAAGAATTCCTTGATTAGGTTTAAAAGCTTACTGACATTATGGGGGTTACTTTTAGTGAGAGCGCTAAGCTAGCTGCATATCAGTTGCAAGACGTTGCTCATACTTGGTTTAAATAATAGAAGTCAGAAAGGCCAGATGATGCAGGGCCTATTGAGTGAAAGGCGTTCGTCACCGTATTCTTAGATAGGGTCTTTCCCCTAGAGCTGAGAGAAGCTAAGGTGTTGGAATTTATTAACCTCAGGCAGGGCAAATAGATGGTGAAAGAGTATTCTCATAAGCTTACTCAATTAGCTAGATATGCTCCTCATGTCATTGCAGATAGCAGGGCTAAGATGAGTAAGTTTGTTTCTTGAGTGAATAACAGTGTAGTCAATGAGTGCAGGTCTGCGATGTTGAATAGTGACATAAACATAGCTAGGCTTATGACTCATGCTCAGCAGATAGAGGAGCAATAAATTAAAATGAGGGAGAAGCAGAATAAGAGAGTAAGGACAAATGGTTTCAACTTTGCTCAGCCCAAATTAGAAGAAGAAAACTATTCTCAGTTTCATCCTAAGTTAGCAGTTTCAGCTTCTTATGGTAATAGAGATAGAGCATTAGGATTTAAGTCTCAGGGCAGTATTAGCAGTGCCCGCATCTTTCCTCTTTGCGAGGCTTGTGGCAAGCACCATCAGGGTATTTGTAGAGCTGGCAGTGGTATTTGTTTTTGATGTAGCAAGCCAGGCCACAGAGTCAGAGACTTTCCTCAGCCAGGTCCTCAGTGTCAGCAGAATTATTCCTCAGCTTAGTTCGATTGCCCAAACAAGCAGGGTGCTACCTCCAGTGCTATTAGTGGGCAACGCCCAAATTGACTTTATGCTCTCAAGTCCCGACAAGATCAGGAAAATTCTCCTTATGTGGTTACTGGTATATTACATATCTTTTATGTGCATGTTTATGCTTTGCTAGATCTAGGAGCTTCTATGCCTTTTGTTACTCTCTATATAGCAGTTGATTTTGAAGTCAGTCCCAAAATTCTAGCAGAGCCCTACTCAGTATCTACCCTAGTGGGTAAAACTATCATAGCCTGACGGGTATACAGGAACTGTCCAATTATGATATCTCAGAAATTCACTTCAGCAGACTTAGTTGAATGAGAGATGACTGATTTTGATGTCATTCTCGATATAGATTAGCTTTATTACTCCTATTCCACAGTTGACTACAGAAATAGAATAGTCCAATTTCAGTTTTTGAATGAACCTATCCTAGAGTGGAAGGGTAGCACTTCAGTTTTAAGAGGTCAATTTGTTTCCTACCTTTTGGCATGGAAAATGATATCTAGAGGATGTGTCTAATATCTTGTTTGAGTTAAGGACACTATTTCTGAAACTTACAGTCTCAAATCAGTCCCAGTCATAAATGAATATTTAGATGTCTTTCCCGAAGATCTTTCAGGAATTTCTCTCAAAAAGGAAATAGACTTCGGCATTGATCTTCTTCTAATTACTCAGCCTATATCCATTCTTCCATACAGAATGGCACCAGCAAAACTCAAAGAATTGAAAAAGCAATTGAAGGATCTCTTAGATAAGGGATTCATCAGACCCAACGTGCCCCCATGGGGTGCACCAATCTTATTCATGCACAAGAAAGATAGTTCTCTCAGAATATACATTGATTACCGTCAGCTCAATAAAGTCACGGTTAAGAACAAGTATCCACTTCCCAGAATCGATGACTTATTTGACAAACTTTAGGGTGCTAGTTATTTCTCTAAGATAAACCTTAAATCAGGCTATCATCGGCTTAGAGTCAAAGAATATGACATTCCAAAAATAGATTTCCATACTCGGTATGATCACTTTAATTCTTAGTTATGTTCTTTGGTCTTACCAATGCCCCAGCAACTTTTATGGAATTGATGAATCGGGTATTCAAGAAGTATTTAGACATATTCGTCATAGTCTTCATAGATGATATTCTGGTCTATTCCCGTAGTTAGCGTGAACATGTAGAATATCTCAGAATCATACTTCAGACTCTCAAAGATCATCAGATGTTCACCAAATTCAGTAAGTGTGAATTTTGGCTAAGGTCAGTAGCATTCCTTGGTCATATCATTTCTGTTGATGGCATTAGGGTTGATCCTCAAAAGACCAAAGCGGTAAGAAACTGGCCCAGACTTATCTCTCTATCATATATTAGGAGTTTCTTGGGTTTGACTGGCTATTACAAATAGTTTATTGAGGGATTTTCTTCTATTGCATCCCCTATGTCCAGATTGACTCAGAGGAAATTCAAGTTTCAGTGGTCAGATCCTTGCGAGAAGAGTTTTCAGGAGTTGAAGACTCGACTCACCTCAGCTCCAGTCTTAGATTTTCTAGATAGACTAGATGGGTTCGTAGTTTATTGTGATGCATCCAGAGTAGGTTTGGGTTATGTCCTCATGCAGTATGGTAAGGTGATAACCCGACTCCTGATCTTGAGTTAGCAGCCATAGTTTTTGCTTTGAAAATTTGAAGGCATTATCTATACGGGGTTCATGTGGATGTGTTCACAGATCATAAGAGCCTTCAGTATGTCTTTTATCAAAGGATCTCAATCTTCATCAGAGAAGGTGGTTAGAGCTCTTGAAAAATTAGGACATGAGTATCCTTTATCATCCAGGCAAGGCCAACATTGTGGTGGCGCTCTCAGTAGACTGTCGATGGGTAGTGTTGCTCATGTTGAGGACAGTAAGAAGAAGTTATCTTAGGAAATCCATCAGTTTTCCAGACTAGGAGTTCTCTTAGTAAATTCTGAGAAGGGTGACATATGGGTTTAGAGTAGTTCAAAATCATCTCTAGTTTCTATGGTGAAAAAAAGCAAGATAGAGATCCCAGCCTTTTCAAGTTAAAAGAGTCAGCCAAGGATTAAAAAGTAGAGGTTTTCTCCTAAGAAAGAGATGGTGTATTACATTATCAGAGTTATCTATGTGTTCCAGGTATAGACGACTTAAAGTAACTAATTTTTGCAGAAGTGCATGGTGCGCACTCTCTATTTATACAGGGGTCACAAAGATGTACCGCGACTTGTGGGAAATTTATTGGTGGAATAGGATAAAGAGAGATGTTGCAGAGTTTATGGCTAAGTTCTCTATATGTCAGCAAGTTAAGATAGAGCATCAGAAGACTAGTGGGTCCATGCAAGAGTTCAGTAGTCCTACTTGCAAGTGGGAAGAAGTGAATATGGACTAGGTGACGGGTTCGCCTCGTACTCGTCACCAGCATGATTGAGTCTGGGTCATTGTAGATAGAATGACCAAACTAGCTCATTTTATTCTAGTCCATACCTTTTATTAAGAGGAGAATTATGCCAAACTCTACATCGGAGAGTTGGTCAGATTGCACAGTGTTCTGTTATCTATTATCTCAGACAGAGGTACCTAGTTCCCCTTTAATTTTTGAAAAGCGTTCCAAAAGGGTCTTGGTACCTAAGTTCATCTCAGTATAGCCTTTCATCCTCAGATAGATGGTCAAGTAGAAAGGACTATTCAGACTTTAGAAGATATGCTAAGGGTGTGTGCAATTGACTTCAAGGGTAGTTAGGATGACCACTTGCCTTTGATTGAGTTTGCATACCACAAAAACTATCATCCCAGTACTCGGATGGCTCCATTAAAAGATCTCTATTGTAGGAGATGCAGATATCCAATCGGTTGGTTCGAGGTTAGTGAGGCCTTAGTCATAAGGCCTGACTTAGTATTCAATGCCTTAGAAAAGGTCCAGTTGATCATAGAAAGACTCCGGGCTGCTCAGAGCCGATATAAGTTTTATGCAGATGTGCACAAAAAGGATCTCGATATCGAGATTGGTGATTATGTCTATCTAAAGATCTCTCCCATGAAGGGAGTGAATAGATTCGGTAAGAAGGGAATGCTCAGTCCCTGATATGTCGATCCCTTCAAAATTTTTAGTCATTTAGGTAAGGTATCTTATGAGCTCGAATTGCCTTCAGATCTAGCCTCAGTCCATCCAGTCTTTCATATTTCTTAGCTCAAGAAGTGCATAGGTGACCCAATAGTTGTAGTCCCTATTCAGAGCATAGATGTTCAGAATAGCCTCTCTTATGAAGAGCTTCCAGTCAAAATTCTTGACTACCAGACTCGTAGACTGAGGAACAAAAAAGTCCCTCTAGTCAAAGTTCTTTGGTGAAATCAGTCCGTTGAGAGAGCTACTTGGGAAATAGAAGCAGACATGCATACCAAGTATCCTCACCTCTTCTCTGCTAACTCAGGTATGGATTAAGGTAACAGTTCTCCTTAAGCTCTTCAGTTATATGTTCAGATTTTAGTTACAAGCTTAGTATTTAGTTCATGTTCAAAATTCCATTATAAACTTGGTCTTAAATACCATTGCATATTCCGTTATGCATTCATGCACCAGTTCAATCTTATAATCATACATCAAATATGTATTCTCATTGTGAGAAACTTAGTTCCTCAGAACACTCAGTCATGCAGTCATGAATCGGTTACACATGCATCAGATATGTATTTTCGGTATGATATATTCAGTTATCAGTCATGAGATCATGTTCCAGTTATTCATGTTCAGTATGTACGTCATTTTATCTTCTATCCTCTCACTCAGTCTCATTCGAGGATGAATGTTCTCAAGGGGGAGATATTATAATACCCTGTACTTCTACCTAGCTTGAAATCATCCCAAGTATTTTGGAAACTTTGAAAGATTAATCCACTTTTATAGACGTGAAATTTTTAAGATTTTTACTTTTTTCACGTGGAAAATTGAATTACCTTTCCAACAATACCAATTTCGTCCAAATTCGATATCGGGGTAGAAAGTTATGGCCGTTTTACAGAAAGTAGTCAAAACTACCCAGGTGTGATGATGAGGGCTGATGGACCGTCACCCAAACCATCACAGCAAAGGCAGTGAGACCACCTTCTGCCTAAGGGTGATGGCTCCGGCTGATGGACCATCAAGCTAGCGATGGACTATCGCCCAAGCCAGCACAACAGAGGAAGTAAACCCCTATTTTGCCCAGATGTGTCAGTCAGGATTGATGAACCATCGACCCAGTGATGGACCGCCACACCCACAATCGCATAGTTCGTTCAGTTATTTTAAAATATTTTTTAAAAGGGTAATTGGGTCTTTTCCACCTGTTTTAACCCCTAATTATATAAGACCAAAGCTCATGAGTTCATTATCCATCTACAACATCAAATTAGGGTTTTATCTCAAAGATAATCCCCAATAAACAAGATCCAAATCTTTTTCAAGAAATTAAGAGATTCAATTTCTTCAAGTCCAAGAACTTCACGAAACTCACAACCCAGGTATGTCATGTGTTGATTCATGGGTCCCTTTCACCCATGAAGCTCAAGAATCTTTTTTCAAAATCCAAGATTTGTATATTTATGAATGTTCATGATTTAAATTGAATTGAAATTTATGTTCATGATGTTGCGAGGTTTTTATTCATGTTAGAAAGTACATATTCCAATGATTGACCCTAGGATGTGATGATTTACATAATAATTATGATAAACCCTTAAATTTATACGTTGATTGGTGTATCCATGATTATTAGATATGTTGGTGATTGTATAACCAAATCATGCTCCCCATGTGTTCGATTAAATGCCTATGGGAAGGAAAAGTTCAATAATAGTATGATAATATGAAATCCCCATTTATGTACAAGTTTATGCATGTCAAGTGTTTGATGAAATGTCTTAGTCAATGAGTTATGGATGTATGTGTGGCCATTGGGGTGCTTTAGAACTTGTACTTCATGAATTATCCAACTTATTGTATTATGGATTGTAATGGTGGTCATGTATTCAAGAAAGTCATGCTTTGTCAGTTTCATGCTATCGAGTTTGGGGGGTACTTGTACCCGATAATTAGCGTTGTGCCTAGAGCCAGTGTCATGTTTTCAAGATACTCTCAGTCGAACCATGTTCATAGAAATTCAGTCAGTCATGTGACTTAAGAAAACTCAATAAAATTAATGATCTAAGAAACCTCAGAAATTCAGTAATCGTAGTAGTATTCTTAGTCAACAAAACCCAGTTAACTCAGTCCAATCAGTTCTGTTAATCATGTTTAGTGTCTATCCATATGGGAGTAGAAATTAGCACCGAGCGAACCCAAGGATGGAAACCCACCTGTTATATGAGGGTGTGATTCTTAGAAGTAATCCTTGCATTCCAGAACTACGTAGCCAGCATAGGTTGAGACATCATAGCCTGTTATATGAGGGAAGATGAGGTAGCTTAACCTTTTATATGAGGATTCCCATCGTTCTCACTAGAGTTACCTGTTATATGAGAGTTACTCACAGATTGTCGTTACTAGTGGCACAGTATTGACACCCTTCTAATTGGGGTTACAGATTGGACCCCAACTAAGCCATAGTAGCGTATTAAGGGCATGTTGGTTAGATGAATACTTCCCACAGTTTCAGTACAGAATTAGGACTATCAGATATAATCATTCAGTCTTAGTAATTGAACTCAGATAGTTCTATAATTTTCAGAACTATCGGATATAGTCAACTCAGAACAGTACGGAACTCAGCTAGTTCTATCAAAACCTAGACTGTCAGATACAGTCGCTTAGTATCAGTTATTTTAGTTATACAGATATCAGTATCTCATGTTATCAGTACTCAGACTCAGTAATCATGTTATCACGAACTCAGTTATAGTTATTATGTAGTCATACATATATTCTCACGTTCAGTTTATGTAGTCAGTTAGTGTAGTTCATGCATGTGAACTCTTTTGCATTCAGCCTACCTCACATACATGCCAGTATATTCAAATATACTGACGCATTTGTGCTATGGTGGTTTATACCATAGGTTCAGAATCACACGCGCTAGAGCATTAATAGTATTCTAGTCTCTGTAGTAAGTGTTAGCAGTAAGTCCTCATCCTTTGAGGACATGACCATTACTTTATTATCTCTTTAATTAATTTATTTCAATAGTTGGAGTTAGTTGGGGACATGTTCTATTAACTCCTTATTCAGATAGTTCAGTCAGTTAGAGGGTTTTCAGACTGGCATGTTCAGATAATTATTTCAGTTGTTTTAGGGTATTTCATACCCTTCTTGATGTTATGTTTTATCAGTTATGTTACAATTTTTGACCTTATGTTCTTTCATCCTTTATGTTCATATTTATACAGTATATTATGCACTGTACAGGTACAGATATCAGTCATGGGTTAGCTTGTGATCCTTCGGGGTCATGAGCACCATGTAGCATTTCGGGTACCAAATTCAGGGCATTACAAGCTTGGTATTAGAGCTTAAGGATTAATAAAGTCCTAGGAATCCTGAAAGCCACATCTAGTAGATTCTTATATGTGGGTGTGTTGTATGCCACATTTATGCACTGGAGGCTATAAGATGTTTTAGGAACAGTTTCCCTTTTTCAGTATTCATGTCGTGCCAGTGAGCATAATCTCAAGTTTATCTATCATTCTGATCTATTTCTCCATTTCTTCTATAGAACATGCCTCCTAAAAGAAGAAATGGGAATCAGTCAGCCCCTCATTCTGAAAAATCTTTGGGTGAACATGTCTCTTATGTGGAGTCAAAGCTGTATTCACTACTTTTGCTCAATCAGTTATTGCTCAGAATGAACAACCAGCTATCGTTTCAGCCAACCTAGTGGCCAATTCAGGTGCATCTAGAATTCGAGACTTCACCCGAATGAATCCATCATCCTTTCTTGGGTCTAAGTCAAATGAGGATCCTCAAAAATTCATCGATCAGGTTTAGAAGGTTACTGACATTATGGGGGTTACTTCTAGTAAGAGTGCTGAGCTAGCTGTATAGCAGTTACAAGACATTGTTCACACTTGTTTTAAATAGTGAAAGTTAGAAAGGACAGATGATGTAGGGCCTATTGAGTGAGAGGAGTTTGTCACCATATTCCTACATAGTTTCTTTCCCCTATAGCTGAGAGAAGCTAAGGTGTTGGAATTTATCAACCTCAGGCAGGGAAAAATGATGGTGAAAGAGTATTCTCTTAAGTTTACTTAATTAGCCAGATATGCTCCTCATGTGGTTGCAGATAACAGGGCTAAGATGAGTAAGTTTGTTTCTGGGGTGAACGATAGTGTAGTTAATGAGTATAGGTCCGTGATATTGAATAGTGACATAAATATAGCCAGGCTTATGACTTATGCTCAACAGATAGAAGAGCAAAAGATTAAGATGAGGGAGAAGCAGAATAAGAGAGAAATGATAGGTAGTTTCAACTTTGCTCAGCCTAAATCAGAAGGAGGAAACTGTTCTTAATTTCATCCTAAGTCAGCAGTTCCAGCTCCTTCTTAAGCTAGTACTCCAGCTCCTAGATTCAGAGACAGTAGCAGAGATAGAGCGCCAGGCTCTAAGTCTCAGGGCAGTGTTAGCATTTCCCGCACCTATTCTCTTTGCCAGACTTGTAGCAAGCACTATCAGGGTATTTGCAGAGCTGGTAGTGGTATTTGATTTTGATGTGGCAAGCTAGACCATAGAGTCAGAGACTATCCTCAGCCAGGTCCCCAGAGTCAGTAAAATCGTTCCTCAACTCAATCTGATCGCCTAAACCAATAGAGTGCCATCTCCAGTTCTAATAGTGGGCAATGCCCAAATCGACTTTATACTCTCCAGTCCCGACAAGATCAAGAAAATTTTCTTGATGTGGTTACTGGTATGTTACAGATCTTTCATGTGTATGTTTACTCTTTGCTAGGTATAAGAGCTTCTTTGTCTTTTGTTACTCGCTATGTAGTAGTTAATTTTGAAGTTAGTTCCAAAATTCTAGCAGAGCCCTTCTCAGTATCTACCCCAGTGGGTAAAACTATCATATCCCGATGGGTATACAGGAATTATCTGATTATGATATCTCAGAAAGTCACTTTAATAGACTTAGTCAAATTAGAGATGACTGATTTTGATGTCGCTCTTGAAATGGATTGGCATCATTCCTGCTATGCCACTGTTGACTGCAGAAATAGAATAGTCCAGTTTCAGTTTCAAAATAAACCTATCCTAGAGTGGAAGGGTAGCACTTAAACTTTTAGAGGTCAGCTTATTTCCTACCTTCAGGCAAGGAAAACTATATCTAGAGGATATGTATATTATATTATTTGAGTTAAGGAAACTAGTTCTGAAACTCCCAGTCTCGAATCAGTCCCACTCATAAATGAATATTCAGATATCTTTCCCAAAGATCTTCCAGGAATTCCTCTCGAAAGGGAAATAGACTACGACATTGATCTTCTTTCAGATACTCAGCCTATATCTATTCCTCCAAATAGAATGGCACCAACAGAACTCAGAGAATTGAAAGATCAGTTGAAGGATATCTAAGATAAGGGATTCAGACCCAGCGTGTCCTCATGGGGTGCACTAATATTATTCATATACAAGAAAGATAGTTCTCTCAAAATATGCATTGATTACCATCAGCTTAATCAGAGTCAAAGAATGTGACATTCCAAAAATAGCTTTCCGTACTCGGTATGGTCACTTTGAATTCTTAGTTATATCCTTTGGTCTTACTAATGCCCCAATAGCTTTCATGGACTTGATGAACCGGGTGTTCAAGCAGTACTCAGACATGTTCTTCATAGTCTTCATAGATGATATTCTGGTCTATTCCCGCAGTGAGCGTGATCATGTAGGCCATCTCAAAATTGTACTTCAGACTCTCAGAGATCATCAGATGTTCGCCAAATTTAGTAAGTGAAAATTTTGGCTAAGGTTACTAGCATTCCTTGGTCCTATGATTTCCGGTGATGGCATTAGGGTTGATCCTCAAAAGACCGAAGTGGTAAGAAACTGGCCCAGACTAGTCTCTCCATCAGATATCAGGAGTTTCTTGGGTTTGACTGGATATTACAGTTGGTTTATTAAGGGATTTTCTTCTATTGCATCCCCTATGTCCCTCAGGAGAAAATCAAGTTTCAGTGGTCAGATCTTTGCGAGAAGAGTTTTTAGGATTTGAAGACTCGACTCACCTCAGCTCTAATCTTAGCTCTTCCAGATGGACCAGATAGGTTCGTAGTTTATTGTGATGCATCCAGAGTAGGTTTGGGTTGTGTCCTCATGCAGTATGGTAAGGTCATATCCTATGCCTCCAGGCAACTTAAACCCTATGAGAAGAATTATCTGACTCATAATCTTGAGTTAGCAGCCATAGTTTTTGCCTTGAAGATTTAAAGGTATTATTAATATAGGGTTCATATGGATATGTTCACAGATCATAAAAGCCTTCAGTATGTCTTTTATCAGAAGAATCTCAATCTTCGTTAGAGAAGGTGGTTAGAGCTCTTAAAAGATTATGACATGAGTGTCCTTTATTATCTAGGCAAAGCCAACGTTGTGGAAGACACTCTCAGTAGACTGTCGATTGGTAGTGTTGCTCATGTTTAGGATAGTAAGAAGAAGTTAGCTTAGAAAATCCATCATCTTACCAGACTAGGCATTCGATTAGTCAATTTAGAGAAGGGTGACATATGGGTTCAGAGTAGTTCAAAATCATCTTTAGTTTCGAGGTGAAAGAAAAGCAAGATAGAGATCCCATCCTTTTCAAGTTAAAAGAGTCAGGAAAGGATAAAAAAATAGAGGTTTTCTCCCAAAGGGGAGATAGTGTATTACATTATCAGAGTCATCTATGTGTTCCAGGTGTAGACGACTTAAAGAAACTAATTTTTGTAGAAGTGAATGGTGCGCACTACTCTATTCATCCAGGGGCTACAAAGATGTACCATGACTTGCAGGAAATCTATTGGTGGAGTGGGATGAAAAGAGATATTACAAATTTTATGGGTAAGTGCTCTACATGTCAGCAGGTTAAGATAGATCATCAAAAGCCAAGTGGGTCCATGCAGGAGTTTAGTATTCCTACTTGGAAGTGGGAAGAAGTGAACATGGACTTTGTGATGGGTTTGCCTCGTACTCGTCACCAGCATGATTTAGTATGGGTCATTGTAGACAAAATAAACAAAGCAGCTTCTTTTTTTCTAGTATATACCTCTTATTTAGCCAGGGATTATGCCAACCTCTATATCAGAAAGTTGGTCAGATTGCACGGTGTTCTGTTATCTATTATCTCAGATAGAGGTACCCAGTTAACCTCTTATTTCTGGAAAGTGTTCCAATAGGGTCTTGGTACCTAAGTTTATCGCAGTATAACCTTTCATCCTTAGATAGATGGTCAAGCAGAAAGGACTATTCAGACTTTAGATGATATGCTAAGGGCGAGTGCAATTGATTTCCAGGGTAGTTGGGATGACCACTTGCCTTTGATTGAGTTTGCATACAACAACAACTATTATTCCAGTATTTGAATGAATCCATTCGAAGCTCTCTATGGTAGGAGATGCAGATCTCCAATAGGTTGGTTAGAAGTTAGTGAGGCCTCAGTCATAGGGCCTGACTTAGTATTTGATGCCTTAGAGAAAGTCCAGTAGCTTAGAGAAAGACTCCAGGCTACTCAGAGCCGACAGAAGTCTTGTGTAGATATACACAGAAAAGATCTCGAGTTTAAGATTGGTGATTATGTCTATCTAAAGATCTCTCCCATGAAGGAAGTGAAGATCTTTGATAAGAAAGGAAAGATCTATCCTCGATATGTCGGTCTCTTCAAAATTCTCAGTCATTTAGGCAAGGTAGATTATGAGCTCGAATTGCCTACAGATCTAGCCTCAGTTCATCCAATCTTCCATGTCTCTTTGCTCAAGAAGTTCATAGGTGACTCAACAGTTGTAGTCCCTATTCAGAGCATAGATTTTCAGAATAATCTCTCCTATGAAGAGATTCCAGTCAAAATTCTTGACTACCAGACTCGTAAACTGAGGAATAAAGAAGTCCCTCTAGTTAAAGTTCTTTGGAGAAATTAGGCTGTTGAGGGAGCTACTTGGGAAGCAGAAGCAGACACGAGTACCAAGTATCCTCACCTCTTCTCCGCTAACTCAGATATGTCTCAAGGTAATAGTTCTCCCTAAGCTTTTCAGTTACATGTTTAGATTTTAGTTACAAGCTTAGTATTCAGTTCATGTTCAAATTTCCATTATAAACTTGGTATGAAATACCATTGCACATTCAGTCATGCATTCACGCACTAGTTCAGTCATATACTTATGCATCAGATAAGTATTCTCAATATAAGAAACTTAGTTCCTCAGAACACTCAGTCATGCAGTCATGAATTGGTTACACAGGCATCAGATATGTGTGTTCGGTATGATATATTCAGTTATCAGTCATGTCAGTCATGAGATCATGTTCCAGTTATTCATGTTTAGTATGTACGTCATTTTATCTTTGCCCCTCTCACTCAGTCTCATTCGAGGATGAATGTTCTCAAGGGGGAGATATTGTAATACCCCGTACTTCTTTATAGCTTGAAATCATTCCAAGTATGTTAGGAACTTACTTTGAAAGATGAATACACTTTTATATATGTGGAATTTTTAATATTTTCACTTTTTGTCATGGGAAAATGTAATTAGCTTTCCAACGATACCAATTTTGTTCAAATCTGGTATCAGGGAATAAAGTTATGGTTGTTTTACAAAAAAAAGTCAAAACTGACCAGGTGCTACAATGATGGCCGACGGACCATCGAGCTAGCAATGGACCGTCGCCTAAACCATCATTATAGTGGAAGTGAGACTACTTTCTACCTAAGGGCAATGGCTCAGGCCGACGGACCGTTGAGCTAGTGATGGACCATCGCCCAAGCCATCACAGTAGTGGCAGGGAACCCGTATTATGCCTTGGCTCGATGGTTAGGACCGGTGGGCCATCGACCCAGCGACGGACCATCGCACCCATCGTCGCATAGTTTATTCAATTATTTTAACATTGTTTAAAAAGGGTAATTGGGTCTTTTCTATCCGTTTTAACCCCTAATTATATCAGATCAAGTCTCATAAGTTTATTATCCATCTACAACATTAAATTAGGGTTTTCTCTCAAAGATAATCCCCAAGATAAAAGATCCAAATCTTCTTCAAGAAACTAAGAGATTCAAGTTCTTTAAGTCCAAGAACTTCAATAAACTCACAACCCAGGTATGTCATGTGTTGATTCATGGCTCCTTTTCACCCATGAAGCTCAGGAATCTCTTTTCAAAATCCAAGATTTGTGTATTTATGAATGTTCATAATTTAAATTGAATTAAAATTTATGTTCATGATGTTGTGGGGTTTTGAATCATGTTTGAAATTACATATTCCAATGATTGACCCTTAGATGTGATGTTTTGCATAATAATCATGATAAGCCCTAAAATTTATACGTTAATTGGTGTATCCATGATTATTACATGTATTGATGATTGTATAACCAAAGCATGCTCCCGATGTGTTCGATTAAATGCCTATGGGAAGGAAAAGTGCCATACTAGTATGATAATATGAAATTTCCATTTATGTACAAGTTTTTGCATGTCGAGTGTTTGATGAAATGTCTTAGTCAATGAGTTATGGATATATGTGTAGCCATTGTGGTTCTTTAGAACTTGTACTTTATGAATTCTCCAACTTATTGTATTATGAATTGTGATGTTGGTCATGTATTCAAGAAAGTCATGCTTTATCAGTTTCATGCTATCGAGTCCTGGGGGTACTTGTACCCAACAATTAGCTGTGTGCCTAGAGCCAGTGTCATATTTTTAAGATACTTTCAGTCGAGCTATGTTCATAAAAATTTAGTCTATCAAGTGACTCGGGAAAACTTAGTAACTCGGTAATCTTAAAAACCTCAGAAATTCAGTAATCTCAGTAGTATTCCGTCAGTCAATGGAACTTAGTTAACTTAGTCCAGTTAGTTCAGTTAATCATGTTTAGTGTCTATCCAGATGGGATTAGAAATTAGCACCGAGCGAATCCAAGTATGGGAACCCACCTGTTATATAAGGGTGTGATTCTTAGAAGCAATCCTTGCATTCCAGAACTATGTAGCCAGCGTAGGTTGAGACATCATTGTCTATTATATGAGGGCAGATGAGGTGACTTAACCTGTTATAGAAGGGTTCCCACTGTTCTTACTAGAGTTACCTATTATATAAGCGTTACTCACAGATTGTCCTTACTAGTGGCACAGTATTGACAACCTTCCAATTGGGATTACAGATTGGACCCCAACTCAGCCATAATGGCGTATTA
This sequence comes from Capsicum annuum, assembly GCF_002878395.1. Lineage (NCBI taxonomy): Eukaryota > Viridiplantae > Streptophyta > Magnoliopsida > Solanales > Solanaceae > Capsicum > Capsicum annuum. The sequence goes on from NC_061113.1 coordinate 259,824,932, forward strand.
GGGGCATATCGGTTAGATGACTACTTCCCACAGTTTCAGTACAGAATTAGGACTGTCAAATACAGTCATTCGGTCTTAGTAATAGAACTAAGATAGTTCTACAGTATTCAGGACTGTCAGATACAATCAACTCAAAACAGTACGAAACTCATCTAGTTCCATCAGAACCTAGACTATCATATACAGTTGCTCAGTATCTGTTATTTCAGTTATATAGATATCAGTATCTCATGTTATCAGTACACAAACTCAGTAATAATGTTATCACAAACTCAGTTATAGTTATTATGTAATCATGTATGTATTCTCATGTTCACGTTACACAGTCAGTTAATGTAGTTCATGCATGTGAACCCTTTTGTATTCAGCCTACCTCACATGTATGCCAGTACATTCAAACGTACTGACGCATTTGCGCTATGGTGTTCTATATCATAGGTTCATAAGAACGAGCTCCAGAGCATCAGTAGCATTCCAGTCTCAGCAGTCAGAGTTAGTAGTGAGTTCTCATCCTTCGAGGATATGACCATTACTTTATTATCTCATTAATTAATTTATTTCAATAGTTAGAGTTAGTTGGGGACATGTCCCATCAACTTTCTATTCAGACAGTTCAGTCAGTTAGAGGCTTTGTAGACTAGCATGTTCAAATAGTTATTGCAGTTGTTTTGGGTATTTCATACCCCTCAAAATGTTATGTTTTATTAGTTATGTTATAGTTTTGAACCTTATGTCCTTTTTGTCTTTATTTCTGCATTTATACTGTATATTATGCAGTGTATAGGTACAGATATCAGTCATGGGTTAGCTTGTGGTCCTTCAAGGTCATGAGCATCGTGTAGTATTCTGAGTACCAGATTCAGGGTATTACACTATACCACTTTATACCTTAACTCATTAGAAAACTATAAACGATACTTGTAAAATCAATATTATAGATAACTTTCAAAGAACATAAATAAATATATAATTTTCATACAAAGGTCTAGCCGAATTCGAACCAGGTAACATCATAACATCAACATATCCTCTGATCTAATTATGTATCATAATATCATCAATATTTCCTCTGGTAGAATTGGATATCAATATCATAATCATATCCTCCGATCTTGAACTGGGTATCAAATCATAATCATATCCTTCGAACACGAATCGGGTTTCAATATAGTAATCATATCTTTCGGACATGAACCATTTATCAATATCATAATCATATCTTCTTGACTTACTGGATATCAATATATCATCATAACTCTTCCAGCCTTATCGACTGTCAATAATTATCATAATATCCTCCAGCTTTGCTGAATATCATCATCACATCAATATATCCTCTGGTCTTACTAAGCATTATCATTACATCAATATACATATATATAATAAAGAACAAGCCTTATAAGGGCTAAACTAAATGATAAGTAAGTAAATGACAAGCCCCATGAGGACTAAAGTAAAGCAATAGCTCCACGGGGACTAAAGCAGATGACAAGCCCCATGAGGGCTAAAGTAAAAGAAAAGTAAGGATAAACATACCTTTATATCTCATCATTCAACGTTGAGGATAATTTATCCATATATATACGCATATATGTAGCATGAATATTACAAAGCATTAATGGGTTATACATGGTTAGTACCGTAATTTTTTATGTAGTCAATAATATACCTTTTAGAATTCTTTGAATCATGACTCATAGTATTAGTAAAAAGAAAGCTTTCTGACATAATCACTAGTTTGGTTATTAGAAAAAATCATAAGATGAGTACAAACATAATCTATATATCATTCTTGTATATATTCAATAAGAGTGCCTTCTATCACCATTTACATTATCATTTTTGTAACGCCCCGAGTCTGCACCCCAAACACTATGTGGTGCTTACAACCTCAAAGGACCACAAGCTAACCCATGACTGATACTTGCTATGAGCACTAAATAATAATACTGAAATAATGTGGAAGTTAGGCTAAAATACCATAAGGTTTATCATTTGAATACTAATAAATATACAATTGATAATAATATCTAAAAGTTGAATACTGTCTAAACTAGTCTAGTTTGAAAAGCCTATAACTGAACTGTCTGAATGTGGAGTTGATGGTACAAGACCCAATCTAACTTTGACTAATAAAATACTGAAATAAAAGAATATCCTCGATAGATGAGGACTCACTACTAAATCAGCTGCTACTGACTGAATCTAGATATGCACGGTCGGGAACCTGAGCATCCAAACCTATGATGTGAGACATCATAGAGTAATAAGAGGGTATGTAATTAGTATATTGAATGTACTAGTATGCTAGATGAGGTAAGGCTGAAATACATGGGTTCATATGCATGAACAATAATAGACTGAGTGATATAAATATAACTGAATGAGAGTACATGGATAACTGAAGCTACTGTAAATACTTATTATGTAATACTATGCATATACATATGTATGCTGTGTCTGAGATTCATACTGAAACTGAGTACTAAGTTCTGATAACTGAGTAACTGATATCTGAGATTACTAATAACTGATTTACTAATAACTGTATGACTGTGTCTGACAGTACTGATTTTATAGAACTAAACTAAGTGCTATACTGACCACTGAAATTGAAAGTATGGGAGGTAATCATCTAACCAACATGCCCCTCCTTAAACAGATTGGGGTTCAACCTGTAACCTCAGTTGAAAGGGTGTCAGTATCGTGCCATGGGTACAGATACTGGCTATGGATCCACTAAAATATCATCCCAAAGGACTAAGGGTCATCCTCTACTATCAGGTTCCCTGATGAGAATGATATTACCCTCAACTGGCAGGTAAACACCTTATCAACCCTCAAATGGTAAGTTGATATCTCAACTTATGCTGGATATGTAGGTCTGGAATGCAAAGACTATTATTAAGGATCACACCCTTTACTGATAGGTGATCCCCCATCCGAACTGAATGACACTGATTATTAAATTGAACTGAACTGGACTGAGTTTCACTAAGTTCTGTAACTGACCGAGTACTACTGTTTGTGACATTACTAAAACTATTCTGTAGGTACTCTGATTCTAGGTATACAACTATATTTTGGGTATTAAATACCCTAAAGACTCGATAGCATCAATAGTAAAACATGGCATAATCTTGAAAGCCTACTAGCTAGTCACTTAGTCATGATTCATTCATTGAGACATTTTGTCGAACACTTGCAAGGCATGAATTTGTACATGAATGGGACGCATGATAACATGTCATGATGTTACTACTCAATTCACATAGGTATTCTATTAAACACTTAGGGAACGTAAGTAATGCACATGATAATGGTCAACACATAAGCATCATGAATACCATACTCAACTTGCAATTAAAAGGTTTAACATGAGGATCACATAATTCAACACACATATTGTCTTAATTTTCATGAAACTTGTAATTGATCATGGATTGAAACCCAAACAGCATCATAATCAGGAATATAATATAATTCAGGCATGGAAATCACAAATATGAAAACTTGTATTTTTAAATAGGGTTCTTGGACTGCATGGGTGGTAAGAGCCCATGAATAAACACCTGACATACCTGGGAGGATGAGTTCTTAATGTTTCTTGGTGGAATTCTTGAGGATTGCTCTTGATTCTTAGAGGTTAGGGTTTTGCTAATTGAGAGAATGCTCTTTATTTGAGGGGAATTAAGTAAATAATGATATAATTAGGTTATTAGGGGTTAATTAATGTGTTTTGAACTGATATGGGTTATGAAAAAAGACCCAAATGCCCCTGAATTAAAGTTAATTTCCATCATGAAATTTCCATTTTTGGCCTTCACCGCAATACGGTGGCATCACGGTGAGCCACTAGAAGTTGGCTGAAACTGTTTAAAAATGGACAATTGCAAAATTACCTTTTGGTGCGATGCAGGCCAATTGCGGTGCCTCACTGGAAAATACTAATTGGGAATTGGAACTTTATTATGATGTGCTGGAATTGTGGTGTCCTATCAAAAACTGATGAATGCCATTTTGACCCTCATCGCAACGTGATGCTGCTTAATTTGACATACTATTTCACTAAAAGTGCCTTAACTTCTCACCCAAATATCAGATTTGGGCAAAATTTATATCGTTGCAAAGCTGACAGAATTTCCTACACAATGATAGGTCTTAAGATGGAAAATTCTGAGTATTTTTGAATTATATACAGGAATTCTTGTGTACAAAGAGCCAAACTAAGCTAGGAAAATACGGGGTATTACAGTTTCTAATACCGACAATAAGGAAGATTTATAGTATAATTTATTAGAATAATTATTAAGCATGGTCATAACTTAGGCAATAGTATATTTAACGGCTCGAACACTAGCCTAAACAATGGCTTAATCAATGTATAGTGAATGACTCGTCTTACATAATCCATAATCTAGTTTTTTATACCTTGGTCATAACCATAAGCGGTATTATGAACAATGTTTCATTAGTAGCATATTCGTTGGCCTATTATTGGCCTAAAGATAATTTATCATAAGTTTGAACGATAATTAAAGCATGATATAATCCATGGCTTATTCATAGCGTGGTCACACATTATTTATGGATTAGGCCATATTATAGTTAAAGGCTCATTTAATAGAACTTTCATTAGCCTGAACAGTAGTTAATCATAATAACATAATTAATAGCTTGACATATGCTTTAGCCACAAAGGCATAGTAACTTGTGCATTATTCTCAATGCCATTCCATATAACTAACAAGTAATAATAATCATCAATATTTTCTCAAAAAGGCAGTCTCTAGTCAAGTACTAAGTGTAAGGGTTCAAGGGTACAAATCCTCAATATTCCCTTAAGGTGGGTCAATGAAACACCCTAGATTTTAACCCTTAGAGAATTTCCTGAATTTCTAGATTTTGGGCTATATATGACTTATGGGTACCACCCGTTTGACGGGGTATGAGTGGTATGCTTGGTCGTATGCTAAATAGTGATGGTTGGTGGGTTTAATTAGCTTATAGAATGGGTATGACTTGGTTGGTATGAGTTATACGGTTGGTGATGAGTCATATGGTTTGGGTTTTTTCTTCACTTAACCTAAGACTTAGTAATTTATATTTGAGTACAGGTGGCTCACCGTGGCCCATGAGTTAGGGTATGAGTCGCACCATAACTCATAGAGTAGATAGTGTTCAAACTTTCATTGATTCTATTCTGCCAAGGATATGATTTAGTGGTGCTAATCGTATAGTTGGATATGACTTGGTTTGGGTAAGTCATATGATGGACATTGTTGGATCCAAGGGGGAGGTCTAGGATACAAGTGGTGGGTACTACTCATATTAGAGGGTACGACTAGTATGGGGGAGTCATACCATTTGATGGAAATTTGAAGCTGTTTAAGTTGGGGGTAATCTGGACATTTTCCCACTTAACCTCTTAAGGACCCATGACTTATAACTCTTTTGGGCCATTATTTACCCTATTATTCTAATCCAAAACACTTAGAAACTCTCGCTAATTCACTCTAAGGCTCTTGGGTAATGAAAGGATAAGGTTTTATCTAGAGGACCGATTTGGGGCTTGTACGGGTGATTTCTATTCATCATCTTCATAATCTAAGGCATGTAATCCTCCTTCATTATTAGTTCCAACTAAAGGCTTGTTTTATACAATGTTTTTATGGCATGATTATTATATGTTTTTAGGGTTTTCAAATATATGTTGGGG